>NW_003852429.1:239938-251901 GCF_000181295.1 Otolemur garnettii | reverse complement strand
AAAGAAAGAAAGAAAAGAAAGAAAGAAAAGGAAGGAAGGAAGGAAGGAAGGAAGGAAGGAAGGAAGGAAGGAAGGAAGGAAGGAAAGATGGAGACTTTATGTCTTTTTTATTTTCCTGGATGGAGTTGTAACACTCTCTATAGTATCTCAAGAATGGAAAAAAAAATCCAATGTACTCAACACTAATAAGAAACCAATTTATAAATAACTACATGCTATACGAATGATAAAACACAAATATAGTCTAGCAAGGGGGAGGGGAGAGAAAGATGAGGGGAAGGGGTGGTGGAGGATGATTGGTGGGATCTCACCTAATGTGCACAATCCCAGGGTATTCAACACACGCCTGAGAGAAAACCTCTTCTACAACTTGAACTTTACCTCAGAAGTGAGAACAATGTAACCTAAACATTTGTACCCTAATATTAACTTGAAATAACAAACCTTGTAAAATAATACCAAATTGTTTAGATAACGATAAACTCCAAGTTCAAGAGAGGGGAAATGGAATCACCCAGGATTGTGGAAGAGAACACTGAGCACTTCAAATGAGTGGGAGGTAGACAGAGGTTAATTATATCATTCCTTTTCCTCTTTATAGATTGTATAGACCTGAAATATTTCTTAATAAAAACTACCCAGATCCTTCATAATGAAAGTACCACAGGATATGGATATTGGGGGGACTTGTGCATCTTGGGACAGAACATGGAAACTTGTCCTTTCCACTTCGTTTTGCTATAAATATAAAACTACATTAAGAATAAAAATAAAATGTTTCCTTTATTTTTAACAATTTGCATTTAAATATTAATTTTACAAATAGCAAATTCAAGAAAAATAATTCTCTCATGATATTTTAGATCAATTTAGAGAGAATTTACATCATACGAGTATTAAAGTTCACTAAGACCCTGCAAAATATTTCTACATATTTCAACTTTCTGTACTTAGTACAGTATTTTTAGTTCTTTCCACTATGATGTACTGTTTGTGTCCTTGGTTTAATCCCTGCCTGCTTCCACAAACAAACATTTCATGCTTACCTTTGTTTTTATATTTTCTCCTATTAATACAATGTTTAATTTATTCATTTGCTTGGTATATTATTAGCTTTCTTCTCCAGTAGGACGAAGGAACCAAGAATGCAAATTTTGTTTGTTTTGATCACTGATCTTTCCTAATGACTGGCAATAGCTAATAGAAGGTTTTCGATAAATATTTATGTATAGTATTTTTCCTTTAATCTGCTCATATAGCAAATTACTTCATTAACAAATTTAATGTCAAACCATGCTGTCATTCCTGAAAGAAGCCTGGTGTACGCATGATTTACCTTTTAATATACTGTTGTATTTTTATGTTAGTATATTAATTTAATTTAATTTTTTTTATTAAATCATAGCTGTGTACAATGCAATCATGGGGAACAATGAGGTGGTTTTACATACAATTTGAAATGTTTTCATCAAACTGGTCAACATAGCCTTCACAGCATTCTTAGTTATTGTGTCAAGACATTTATATTCTACACCTAGTAAATTTCACATGTACCCTTGTAAGATGCACCATAGGTGTGGTCCCACCAATTACTCTCCCTCCACCCATTCTCCCTGTCCCCTCCCCTCTCTCTCCCCTTCCTCTTCTTCTTGGGCTATAACTGGGTTATAGCTTTCATAAGAAAGCTATAAATTGGTTTCATACTAAGACTGAGTACATTGGATACATTTTCTTCCATTTTTGAGATACTTTACTAAGAAGAATATGTTCCAGCTCCATCCATGTAAACATGTAAGAGGTAAAGTCTATTATTTTAAAATGTGAATATATGCCTACTGTTAACAGAAGCTTCTGATACAGTATCTGACCTTGAAGTATTTTTTAATCCTTTCACACATTTGTTAGATTTGTCTTTCTGATTTTAAGAATATGTTTAAAACACTGATTCAATTTAATAATGACTATTTAGTAATATTTTAGCAATTATTGATAATTTTTGTTTACTTATTGTTTGAGTAAGTTATATTTTTATTATAAAGGATAATAATCTATTTAAATTCATAAAATGTATTTGACAAGTTATGATCACCATTGTTTATCTTACATGTTGAGTTCCATTTAAGTTTGCTGTTTTGGGGAGGAGTATTTATATTCAATATTGGTTTAGATTACCAAAGTATTTCAAAATTTATTAAAACCAAATCTGACTCTATTATTTCAATTTATCTTTTTTGCATTCCTTTTATTGGTGCATAATATTTTGCAGTTTTATGGGGTACATGTGATTTTTTTTTACGTGACAGCATAGGTGATGATCCTCTCAGGGATGAGCATTTATCTTTTTTATGTGTTGGTAACGTTTCTGGTCCTCTATTCTATCTAACTTGACCATTGTACTTATTTACCGACATCTGCTCTTCAATTTACTTTCTTCATGAAACATATAATTAGCTTTGTGACAACTCTACAAATGTAACTGCTTCAATGTTTTGTATCAAGATATTTTTTACTTTTTCCTTAATTTTGAATTGATAATGATCTAGTTATATTATATTCATGGGAAGTTATTTTCCCACTGCACTTGGAAGTCAACATTTTCTGGCTTTCATTGATGCCTTTGAGAAAAAGCACTTTTTCTGGTACATTATGCATTTTTTCCCTTGATTAATTTTGAGATTCCTCACTGGAGTCTTTTTATTTTCTGGGGGGTGGAGGGCTGCTCAGAGTCTTTGATATGGCTGAATTTGGATTTCTTTTCATTTATCTTCTCTTCGTGTCATTTTGTATTTCTTTCACCATTACTTTTTATAAACATAAAATATCTAATAGTTCAATTTATTGATTACTTTCAAATTTGACAATTGTTTCTTTAATACATAATAATTTTGTTCCCTTTGATTTTATGTTTATTTCTGCATTTTATTATTATGAAATTGTCTATTTTACTCTTTTCAAATAAAGTTCTTTATTGTCTCAAGCATATAAAGCATAATTCATATTGCTCAATTGACTTTCACTCATAATTAATTATTACTGGCACTTCCTGAAGCTTAAGCATTTCTTCATGAATTTTAAGGTTTTTATACTGAGCTCATACAGTCTGGTTGTTTCTTAGGTTTACATTCAGCCCCTTTTCTGAGTTTTGAGATTGTCTCTCAGTAGCAGCTGTATATTTTTCTTCCAGTAATTCCAGTGTTTTCATGTTACATGTTAATTTCTTACATTGTATGGCCTACAGAGTATGCAGTTTCAAACTATGCAAAACACAGACTCAAGCTTATGGCATCTCAGGGGATGTATTTCTTCTTTCTTCAAAGTCTGAACAAAAATAAGTTGTCTTTTTATATTGCTATGCTAGTAGCCAGAAATGATTTATTCCTCCAGTTTATAATTCTTAACAAAAAAGTCTAAGTTCTAACTTCAATTCTCTTATTCCCAAGATATTACCTCTGATCCCCTCACAATCATGGAGTCTCCACGCCCTCACAATGACCACATTTAATGACTGTACTTCCAGTGCCGTTCCAGTATGGGTTGGCATATTTATGACAGTTTATTTATGACCTGTGGATTTCCTTTAGTTTCTGTGAGTTCAACTCTATATTAAATTATTCCTCCTTTATTATTGCTATTTACTGCTATATAAT
This sequence comes from Otolemur garnettii, assembly GCF_000181295.1. NCBI lineage: Eukaryota > Metazoa > Chordata > Mammalia > Primates > Galagidae > Otolemur > Otolemur garnettii. The sequence continues at coordinate 248,254 of NW_003852429.1, read as the reverse complement.
TGGGGTAAAGTAGCACATTTCTTGCTATCTGTTTTGTCAGAACAACAAATCAAAGGACTTTCAATTTCTCAGCATTTCGTGTCTATACACACACTACTATCTGACGTCTACCATGATATATATATTTCTGAGGGCAGATTTCTTCCTCTGTGCATTTTTAAGCCCTGGGCCATCAGCTACCTATTTCTTCTATATGATATCCAGACATTAAGTTTCTCTTTTATATATTTTTGTGTTTTTTTAGCCAGTTATTTTTCCTCCAGGAATGAGAGCTCAGCGTAACTGCAGTGTTCGGTTAGAGGCTATTCATAGATTAGTTTTAGAAGGTATTTTAAAGAATATTTTTCCACCTGTGAAGATGCACATTGCACCTACATACATCAGGGGTGATGTTTTCCTCTTTCTCTTACATAATGTGAGAAACAGGACTTAGTTTTCACTAGTGGTCTTTGTTACTCAAGAAGAGTGAACCAGATGGTATCAAAATGAATGTGTGAATCAGCTTGTGAAAGATGACCTCCCTGTGCAGGAATGAACAATTCCTATCCAGTTCCATCAGGCAGCTTTAAACTGTGGCTTTTCCATCTAATAGATGTACAGGATCATTTTTTTCTTTTCATGAGACTAGCATTTGGCTGTTAAATATCTAATAATATTTACAATGACACTTCAAATTTCTCCTCTATTGTACCTAATAACTAATTTTCAATAAAAGCCATCACCTTATATGGCCTTTTCAATTTAAGTTATAATGCTCACATGACTTTGGTTTAGGGAGAGTTAGCAATAGACTGAAGTCCCAAAACCTTCCATGCCTCACTTAACTTCTATACATTAGACTGATTTTCAACCAGTTCAAGTATGAGTCTATATCTGATGGGCTAATCCCACATGGAATTGTCTCAATTTCCTATTTATGTATTAAAAATATTTGAACTTCACTTAGGTCATAGTACTGGCAATAGAATAGGGAATAATTCTGGCCAGGAATTCTCAACTCCAGCTCCAGTTTCCAAGAAGGAGAACATGACTTTCTTGTGTAGATTTTGTAGATAATTACTATAATTTGGTTTAAAATGGTTTTAAGTGCTCAAACTCTGCTTTCTACCTTCATATTTAGTTTAGCTTATAAATGTAGTGCTTTCCACAATTTTCCAAGTTTTGGTTTCTTTTTTTGGTTCCTATGCAACTGATCCTTTTTTTTTTTTTTTTTTTTATTCTACAAATGCATTTGAAGATAAGTAATTGATGTTAAGGGGTGCCTGAATGGACTGAAAGTCAGGAAACCAGATGAATGTTGACTCCCAACAGAGGCTCAGGGACATCAATATACACACAGATACCCTCCTAATGCAAAGCTGTCACTTCTATTTCTCTCAAATTTTCTTCATGATTTTATTCCCTTTGTTCTTTCATACACGTTTATCCGGTCAAAACCTCCTGGGTTTTATCTCTTGGAAAAAGCTTCACTAGTCTTAACAACATTTCCACTTTGCATGGGGCAGAGACAGACTTTTATAGAAGTTCAATCTAAACTAAGAGATTAGAGAACCCTGTACAAGCCTTCCATAACTTTCCTCGTAAAGGAACATAATGAACAAAGCAGACTCATAAAGTGTTTTGCTCTTAAAAAATGGTTTTATGTTATAAGTCACTTCTACTAAATCCTCTAAAATTTCCATTCAGAATGGAGAATTATTTTTCAGTAAGCCATTCTACTGTTGTACCAGCCCATAACCACAGAGACTCGGTGAGATAAAGAGTGTGAGTAACCATTTCATTCAGTCTCAGAGTGATGCAGCTTTAAAATGATGATTTATTTTACATACCAGAGGAAGTAATATCATGTTATAGAAAAATTAAGAAATCATACAAGTGGAAGATTTTGAAAAGACAACTCTTTGTAAATAAAGCACACTATACATGGTTTGAGGAAATATTATATGTATAAAATAGAAGAAACTGGTTTAGTTCACATCCTATGATAGCTAACTTAGGTACAAATATATACTTCTGTGCAAACATCATTTTGATCAGCTTGGAGTTGCACACTTTGAGTAATCAACTGTCATTTATCCAAATCATATAATTGACACAAACCTTTGAGAGGCATCTTTTTCCTATCCTACTATGTTAAAGAATAATTTGCTATGCTTATGTTATCCAGTGGGGAGATTGAGAACAGTCATGGCATCTACGTAACTGTTGAGATTTGATTAATCTTTAGACAATTATTTTTATATATTTGGAGAGACACAAAATAGATTATAAATCAATTTTTTTCAATTTTTAATTTTATATATTTTATTCAGTGCTAAATCTCCAAGTGTCCATCAATGGTTACCACAGAGTAGGTACTCAAATATTTTCTTTTTACATATACATGTGTTTATTAGGTATACATCAACTTTTATATCTTTTGTAATTTAGCTAATTTTGACTAATCATTCTTCTTTTAATATTTGACAGGGTATTAGTAGTTATTGACATGCCAGTGATCAGAGACCATAACATTTATTTTTGGCCTAAGAAACAGTGTGAATATTACTATGTTATGTTCTGTTTTTATAATATGGTATTTCTCTCCTTTCCTTGTGGTCTCATAGCAATGTCATAATGGTGTACACGGCATTAACTTCTCATTTACCTAAAAAGACTAATAAAGTTGGAAACATGTGAAAATGTAAAAGATATTAGGGTATACAAAGCTAGCATGTTCCCGTGAGAGCCATGGCCAATACTATAATGAGCCGGCTATTGATATACATACAGGGAAGCACATGAAGACCTTGCTTGAATCCTAATAGACCAGCTCTGCTTATTGTAGGGCTCTAATTACTTGTCTCATGTTATACCAACTTGAAGACCCATGTAAGGCTTTATAATAGGCTTGTCATAGTTGTCATGGTTCCTAGAAAGTGTAGGGACTTTGTGTAATTCATCAAACAGAGCCAAAGAGTTGTGAGCACCACGGTTTATGCAGTTCAGTTAGAGAATCTTAAAATAGTTCTGCAAGATGTCAAACTTCTTGAACACATTTATGTATTTAACAGACATACATATAGCCTTAATGCAGCTTTGTGGTTTTGACATGGATTAATTTATCCCATGGGAAGCCACAGTTTTTAACATCAACATGTAGAACATAACTGAGTATAGTTTGAAGTCTGTGCTTTTTAGTTTGTGCAAAAAAGAGCATAAAAAACATCTCTCCCTAATGGCTGCCCTCTCTATGCATATCACAAACTTGTTTCCACTGTACTTTCTTTAATGTGTTCCATTAACAAGAAATCCTAGCATGTCAACATATTCCTTTAGATGATTCAAAATGTACCACTTTTGAACAACCTGCTTATGAAGAACAACAGACATCCCTGTTTTCTCTTAGGCCTTTCCCATATCCTTTATTTCATTTAAAACAATGAAATGTAGGTAGCTAAGAGACTGCGGACTGTCTGGCAAAATTATCTTTTGAATATAGCATAGTAGCAAGATGATCTGCCTTTTAATAGTATGTCTAAATGCATTGTTAATATATTTAAAGCTTTCCATTACTAGTTAGAAAAATAAATGTATGAAAATTAATTTCACAGTCAGAAGAAAGAGATTTTGTCTTACATGTCTAGTATCTATTTACCTCATTTATATGCTGCCCCCTTTTTCACAGTAGCAGAAAGTCAAGAACTTTGAGTTGCTAAAATTTAATATAATGCATCAGAGTAAAAGATTAGTACAGCTTTGAAAAGACTTGACATATCTCCTTTATGTTTTTAAAACTTTCCCTGTGATGTCTTCTGTGCAATCTAGATTAAAAGACAACTTCATAGATCTTTCAACGTAGATTCTAAATCAGGAATCTGAGAAAGTAGAATCATTTGGAGGTGGTCCTAAGAATAAACACGATAACTCTAGATGGAGTTAGCCCAGTTGATACAAACAACTTATTTTCAGAATTTGGGACATATATTTTGCTTGCCTGCTGAATTCATTTTGAATAGAATTGCTACTATTTGTTTTAACCATCAAGTTGGAAACAACCGTCATAATAATAGGCAATTTAAATCAGTGTACAGTGCTTCCTTATCCAAGGAGAACATAGTTTGCTTCCTGGGCATGGCTAAAGAGCCCAGGGCTAGTGACTATTATTCTAGGGGAATTAACATATAAAACTTTATTTAATAATATTATTTATGAATAAACATTTCATAAACTAATGCAATATTTTTGATTCTGATAATTTCTATTTCTTTTTGTTTTTTAATGTTATCAGTGATATTCTTTACATCAATATAAAATAAGTATGATACAGTAAGTGAAAGTGAAACAAAGAAATCTCTTCATGGATTTTGAACTTCAGAATAATTTTTTGAAATTAATAGCTCAGACAAAATGTAAAAGAAAAATGTTAAATCCATAAACTCAGCTAGAGCTCAGAAGCACTCAATGAATAAAGTTTATTTCATAAAATATGGGCAGACTCATACATGATGGAAGAGACAATCTCTACTTAGGTTTCTCTGTCATAAATTAAATAAAAGAGGCTGGTTGTGTAGGCTCCGAGAAAGGCCCTTTGCCCTGCAGCCATTTCACTCTAAATCCCTATTTCTAGGGTGGACATTAGTGCCATGGTTTGAATGTTTGTGTCTCCCACAAAATTACTATGTTGAAATCTAATCATTGATGACATGGCATTAGGAGGTAGGGATTCTCAGAGACAATTAGGTCATGAGAATAGAACCCTCATGAATGAGATTATGCCTTTAGAAAATGTGCCCCAGGGAGCTCTTTCACCTTCTACCATGTGAGGACTCAGCTGGAAGAACTAGAAAGCAGGACTTCACCAGACATAAAATCTTCTGGATCCTAGACCTTCGGCTTTTCAGCCTGCAGAATGGTGACAAATATCAGTAATATGTAAATTATGAAGTTTATGGTATTTTTGTTATAGCATCTCAAACAGTTGGGAAGGTACGAAGCATCATTTTTGAAGACATCTTGTATCAAGCAGAAGAGAAATGAGTTCTTGACGTGTTTGGGTAGAGGGAGTTGAGAGAAATTTATATAGATTTTTCCCCCTGCTTTATTATACTTTAAAGAGATGCAGAATTTTTCCTATACTCAGCAATGGTTCAGAAAGGGGTCAGAATGAAATAAAAAGACCTGAAAAATACATGGGGCTGGAAAAGAGACGAATGTAGACACAATGAAGAGGAATTTAATAATAATCCTGGTAATATGACAGGTTTCTAGAGGATTAGATGGAGAAGAGTCCAAAGTTGTCATTGTGTAAGTCTCAGCCCCTCTGGTAGGTGGCCCAGTACAGAAATCTGTAACTCATACTGTCCATTGAGAAAGTGAAGAGGCCAAATTGAGACTGAACAAAAGTAAAGAGACTGAGCTTAAGATTCTGCCCCAAGAAAAAGTAGATGACAATTTGATTCAATTATAGAAATTATTTTTTCTTGCATGTAAGAGTTATACAAATAATAGATGATTTTCATTTTCATGTGCAATGACCCACAGTGAAAGTATATTTTTCTAGCTCTCTTAGGTAGTTGGTGGGGATGAAAAGAGAATCATTCCAAAAACTTTGGGAAAGTCACAGAATAATAAAAATAAGAAGTTAAATTTAAAAAGAAAAGTTTCAAAATTATAAATGTTATCAGCAATATTTTTCTTCCTAGTCACTGTGATTTTTTTCTTCCTCCAATACATTTCCAGACCTAGATCATTCTTGCCCACCTGGCATTCCCTTGTAACTACAGTCACAAAACTCTAGTTGTATGTGTGAACACAGGTAAAGAGAGAATTATATTTGGTACATTTTATCAAAATTATTTTTTGGCTGGCTATGGTGGCTCACAGTTTTAATCGTAGCACTTAGAGAGGCCCAAATAGAAAGATCTCTTGAGGCCAGGAGTTTGAGAACAGCCTGGGCAATACTAAGAGGGCTCTCTTAGAAAAGTAAAGGTGAAAAATCAGCCATGAATGGTGGTGTGTGCCTCTACTCCCAGGTATTTGATAGTCCGACAGGAGGATCACTTGAGCCCAGGAGTTTGAGGTTGTGGTGAGATAGGATCATGCTACTGTGCACTAACCTGGGCAGAATTAGAATTAAAGCTTATCTCAAAAAAAATAATAATCAAACTAAACAAAAACCACACACACATACATAATTCTTATATGTGTATGATTTGTATATATAAATATATATACAATTGAACATGCATAGCTGACACCTCCCTACATTGACTACCTTCTAAAGTAGCCCAGTTATCACAGAATGGACATGCACTGCATGTACATAACAGTACAGCAGGTCTAGTTCCTTATGTTGACCACCTATGTGTGTTGATTAGTTTGTTATAGTCTCTTGGATGGCCAACTTACAGAGGTCTGCATGTGTGTGCATGTATATATGTGTGTACATATATTTATCTCCTATACCTTATATTAATATATGAGGTGTATCTTAATATTTATAAAATACTAAGTAAAATATTTAGTATCTTATAAATACTAAGTAAAACCTTTATTTTTTGCAACTTTACATGAAAAATTCTAAGTTATTGTCTTATTAAGTCTTATATTATTGATATTAATATGGTCTTTGAGACCTAAATTGTGATTTTAGTTTTTATTGTGTGACATCTTCATGAGAGAAACCTTTGCTTTCAAAGATTTTGAAAAAGTTAAAGTATGCTGGATGTCAAAGTCTCTAGGTTAATTTAAATAATTTCATCTTTGTTAGACATGAATTTAATTTTTCCATACTTTATGGTAATAATATAATTATTCCATTATTATTTTGATAATCTAACAAATTAATCTAACCATTTTATACAGTAAATTTGGACTAATCACTTTAACCATTTTATATAGTAAATTTGGACTAATCACTTGTATCAATTGACCACCGGACTTAAATAAAAACTAAAAAAAAAAAATTCTGTTACTTTTTATATTCAAGGCATACTGCTTGTCCAGCACTATTTAAATAATGAGTAAATCATACTAATTTCACTCAAAATCCCCATATTCCAGTGAGAAAGAAAAGTACATGAATGAACTAGGTTGAAAAACTCAGTCTTGAATGAAGACAAGAGAGTGGATTATGCCAATTATTGAATCCATGTAACTGTAGACAGAATCACTTTAGACTTCCTACATACTTAAAGCATAAAACTAGCTGCCACACTAAATATGTAATGGTATAGAATACATTAAAATTTATTTTTGAATATTACTCAAAACCATCTCCTCAATGGTCAATTTTTTATATTGAATGAAAAATATTTGCATATAGAGATACATCCAATTATTAACTGTAGTTATTACTAGGAGTCAGAATTAAGTATAATTTATATTTTCTTTATGAAAATGTTCTTTTCTTCAGGAAGAGGTTAAACTATAAATCATTAGCTGTCCCTTCCTGGTAGACACATTTGATATAAATGAGTTACTGCCCTCTTAAGAGAACTGACAGGTTCATGACACCTCCTGCAAAATGAAAATTATTAACTGGATGATGTTCAGGGATTTGCACACAACATAATTTATGAAAATATAAAAATAAAAAGTAGCTAGGATTTACTAAAATCAGACTATATAAATAAATAGAATATTTATAGCACTGAAAATTCATCATCTATTAAAATATATTTTAAATATTACTCATTATGGAGACTATCCATGGTACAAGATTAGGTTAAGCCAAACATTATTATAATCTACCCCTTAGTGAGATGAAATATTAATGTGATTGTTTTACTTACATTTCATCTTTAAAATCCTCTGTGCTTGCTTATAATGAGAAAAGAAAAACTTTTTTAGTCACAAAGAGCAAACAATAATTTAATCCAGGTGATTTTTTTGTTATTGAGAAGTAACAGCCTTTTTTTTTTCCTCTGCCTATCCCTTTTTTTTTGCCTGGTCATTGACCTCACTTACCTTTAACTCTTCTAGACAACATGTATTATTACAATCAGAATATGAATTTGGAGCGATGAGGAAGTCATGTTATTATACAAAATTTTAAGACACAAACACTACAATTAGATTCTAACAGAAAAACACAGTGATCTTTTTTAAGTTAGACTATTTGATGTTTGGAGACTGTTTCTGTTCACATTGTTTTTTTCAAGAATAATTCACTGATATATGAAATTCAATTTTTGTCCTTGAAAAGAGGAATCTGGGGGACAAGTATATTAGCACTGATACTTTATTCTCCCTCACATTGTCTTACTTCAGAGATGGAAACATAAAGAGAAACGTATTTTCCTAAGCATATTAGGTAATTTGTTATCATCAAGC
>NW_003852429.1:186357-239739 GCF_000181295.1 Otolemur garnettii | reverse complement strand
GTGGCCAGAAATAAAAAGCTGTATTTTTACAGATTTTTGGCACAAAATTTCAATGAAGTGTTTGAGACTGAGTGCATCATTAGGTGAATTTATTTACTCTATTCTTTATAACATGAAAATTACTCTGATGAAATATCCCCAGTACATGCAGATATATAGCCCCCTTCAACAGCTCTTCATCCATTTCCCATCGTGGCAATTTCTCCCGCTGATACTTGAGAACACTTACCTTCAGAGCTCTTCCCAGTACTCTGTCAACATGTGATTTGATCTCCAGAGAAACATAATATAATCCTGTGATTTATCGGAGAGAGGAAACCCAAAACAAGGACAGATAAAACACGAGTATTCAAGTATCTTTTTCTCTACATTGCTTAATATTACGTCGAACCTTTGTTGTGATGGTAGAGGCATATAAAAATAAAATCTCAAAGAGACGTGATGCCAACTGAATCAGAATGTGGTCTATCGATGATCCTTTCTAACCTCTTTGGTACTGACAAGTTCTAATCTATGGAAGATAATAATACTAATTGCTTATTTAACTGCTCTATGGGAAGCTATAGGGATTCATGATCAAAGGAATTTAGGTAAGTAGATATATACAGATACAGACATATAGATATGCAGGCTGGCCATAAGCTTCAACAGACAATTATTTTAACTTGCACACAAACCTTTGGCCACCCTGCATAATTCTATCTATAACATATTAACATTGAGGCTTCTTTCTTCTTAGGTCAAGGTACATAAACTGTAGATATAACCTTGTCATTCCAGTGTTTAATGAATATTTATATATTTACTAAGAACCTTCAATGTGCCAGGCAAAGATCTGGGCATTGAGAACTCAGCAGCAGTCCATAAGAAAGAAACAGAACACAATTATGTCATGGTTATAGAGAGAGGTGGGGAGATGGGAGAGAGGAAGAGGAAGAAAGCAAAATGGCATAAGTACAGGCATTAATAAGCACTAAATATTAAACAAATAGGTTGATTAGCTACAATTTTACCTGAGACTGAGAGAAAGGGTCTGCTTTTAAAGAGCTTGTTAAGGAAGTTTCTCTAAGAAAACATTTGGATTGATATCTAAAGGATGTTCAGAAGTTCGAGGTGTCAATAGGGAAGATTACTTATTGTGATAATAACATTGACAACAATTATAGAAATAACAGCAGCAACAGCTACAACAGCATTCACAGAACTTTCTGTATTTGTTCAATACATTATTTCTTTTGATGAATGTAGAATAATGTTCAGAAAGCTTAACTGATTTCTATAGGTCATACAGCAAGTTAAAGGCATATTTAGATAAAAGAGCCCTGATCTATTGGCTTTGAAACCTCGAATTTTTAATGAGTGATCCTCACTCCTGTGTGGAAATTGGAATTACCCTAAAAGCTTAAAAAATCAAAACAAACAAATAACAACAACCCCCCCCACCATGCCCTTGTTCTATGCTAGACAACTTAAGACATTTTGCAAGTGTGTTTTCATCAAAAGTATGTTATAAAAATTCTTCAAGTAATTATAATGCACAGTGAAGATTGAAAACCCCTGACTTACTCCTTGCACTATTCTGATACTACTTACACTTCAAAGTCATACACACAACATACTGATCACTTATGCTGACCATTTATGCATAAAATAGTGTAAATAACTTTAAGTACTCAATTAAGAACTCAATCTTATTTATTCACGAATTTTTATTCAGCACGATCTATTTTGGGGGTTCTGGTGAAGTTAAAGAATACATAAATAATTAAGACATGCTCTTAGCCTTCATTTTTTTCCCATTTGCAATTATAACTCCTTTTCAAAAGATTGAATCAACAGCTCAAATTCAAATAGTTTAGTTGATTTTAAGCTTGGTTATGTTGGCAAAAGTTAAGTTCTCAACCATTAAATACTTTTGAAAATCCGTTCTGTAGGTCTTTATTTTTTCCATATGCAATTGTTTTAATTTACGGTAGATGAGGTGTATTTCTAGTTCCCTCAATGACACCATTTTTATCATCAAAATCTGACATAATCTTACATACTGCACTAATTCAAGAAAAATATAGGCATCCTTTATAGCTATATCCATGAGGAGATTGGTTCCAGGACCTCATGCAGGTACCAAAGTCTACAGATGCTCAAGTCTGTATACAGTATACCGTAGGTTGTATTATTTGCATATAATCTAGTCAAATACTCTCATATACCTTAATCATCTCTAGATTACTTACAATACCTAATATAATATAAATGCTACATAAATAGTGGTTATGCAATATTGTTTAAATAATTATATACAGGGAAAAATCTGTATATGTTATAATGCAGACACATTTTAAAAAATAATTATAGTCCCTGATTTGTTGAATTCACAAATGTGGAACTCACAGACACAAAGAGTCAACTATAAATGAAAACCGATAAATTTTAGGGAACACCTATGAAGTTTATTGAGTATCTTCCCACCTTAAGTGTGTCAATCCTTATATTAATATAGTATTCACATTAAGAAGAGCCACACACACACAAAAAAAACACATATGCTTTGGTGGTATATTTCCCCTAATCTCCCTTCTTTACTCCCCACATACACCAGCTACTTACACCTAGTTTCATATATTGTTGATACTTTTCAAGTTTCTCTTTGGAGTTTGAAGACATAGTAAACTTTTGTGTGGTGCTTCCAATTTAACACCTTCTTGTCACGGGTGACAGAGGAAAGAAGAAATACACTCTCAACCAAAAGTAGAAGTAATAATCTCGCAGCTCATCTACCTTTCCAAGTGTACAAAACAATTAATTAGACGTTATTGGTTCAATAAACAATTATATTTTATAATTATCTTGGGTAATTACAAACTTCATTCCATAAGAAGGGTTCTAATTTTTATCTTATTTCCATTGGGAAGAATTAAAAGTTCATGACCTTGGTTTTTGTTCCTTGGACTGAATTATACACTAAGTATAAAATGGTTCAATATTTCCCTGACCAAGACCACATTTTCCAAACATATTTTATATTCCCTGGAGTATATAGAAACATGGTTATGAATAAGAAGTAACTTTATTATAAGTGAGAGCTCATGGGGAGACTACTAAAAATGGTTTAAATATTTGATACATTATTTATGATGTGATACCTGTATTAGATCAGCTAGTGTTCCTGGTCTTAGTTTTTCCTTAGATTCCAAGTCTTATTTTGAATACTTCTTATGCAATCCTTTAAAATCAAGGAAAGGATTCCATGATTTCATGGGTGTTTGTAGTGCCAGATACCCTGAAGTCGCAGGGGGAGGGTTGCTTGAGCCCAGCAGAACAGCCTGGGCAGCAAAGCTATACCCCTTTTAAAAAAAAAAAAAAAAAGGAAAATATATTTTCTGGAACATAGATAATTGAATCACATTTTCATTTCCATCATTTTGGTTGCAACAGATAGACCAGACTAATTTCAAGCAATTGTAAAGCAAGAAAACAGGAATCAAATTAAGATTTAAAAAGTAAAACTTTGATTAAATCTTTCTCCATAGTACCTAAATAATGCATCACATTGCATACCATAAATATCCGTTAGTATTTATAGATGAAAAATCAATCATATTTTTTAGAAAAATCAAAACCATGGAGGAAGCTGAAATTGATTTGGACTTCGGTAGCAACACGAGGCAGTTCTTTCTCAATCTGTTCGGCTCTGGGCGTCTGTTCCTGTGTGTTTGCTTTACCTTTCCCACGATGGCCTCATTTTCATTTGCCTCATTTCACGTTTTTCTCTGTGAAAGAGAATTAAGATGGTTTGATCTGACATCTGTAGCCTCTCATGCACAATTTCCTTTAGCTTTCTCTGCCCCAAATTGTGAAAACATTTTAACCTAACTTGACTCAGAAATTAAAATTTGTAGGATGAGGAGGGAAGTTTTATTTGCAAGCAAATCACACAATTTGCCTAGAATTTCTACAGTCTATACCTTTTTATCATGTAATCATTAATAGCACCTCTTAAACTCTCAAAATATCTGGTTTAAACAATAAATTATAAGGTCCCCTACATAATTATCATCTGGTTCAGAAGACAAAGCTTTTGGAATAAAGGACCTGGGATGAGAATCACTAATCTCCCCTGGGAAAATTTAAAGTAGCAAGCAGTTGTTAGGCACCAGCTGTCTTCTAGGCTTTAAAAATTCATTTTGACTTCTCTGTCTTCATTTAAATAAATAAACTATATTTTACTTTGCAGATTCTTTTAATTAACATCTTCACCTTTCTGACTTGGCAAATCACATAGCACTCACAGAGTACTGAAAATGTCAAACCTCAGGGATTAGTAGCTTCTACCATGATTAATAAGTGCCAGATACCACAGAACTTCATTTTTATAACATTATTATTATTCTTTAACAGTAAGTTAGGATAGGAAATTAAACTACCTTATGGAAATCCTGCTTCAGGATAAAAATGCTTATAGAAATCATTTGCTGAAGTGTGTATGGAACGGGAAAAGCAAGACATTATCAATAAGCATCACTAAAAACAATACGGTGACATAGTTGCCCATGAGTTCTTGAGATCTAAGAGGAGTTCTGTGAAACGCTTTATTCTCCAGCTACAGACCACTTGCTCAGGTTTCCTCCTCATTTATAACGGTCATTCCTTATCCTGCAAGGGATGTAGCAGTTATATTCCTAAGCATCTCTAAATGACAAGAATGTGCAGCCATCCAATGCAGAGCTTTTTAAAAGGGTCAGTAACTATGGTTTACCCAACAATTCTGATAGCTGAAAATGAAGCATTGGAAGCTGTACGGGGAAACAGCAGATACATGTAAGTAGGGTTTCTTGCAGAAATGAACCTATTTTGCGGCAGCTCAAGGCTAACTTCAGAAGTATCTAAAGAGCAATTGGATAATGAGGAGCAATTATAGATCAAAACTGCCAGTGTCATGCTGCCATAATGAGTATGTCAAAGAGTAGAACATAGAAAGAACAAAAATACCATCAGGGCAGCAATTAGAAAGCTTTTATCCCAAGTTGCAGCTCCTGGGAGAACTTTTCTAGCAGGATATAGGAATGCTTTTCAAGTTAACAAACTAAAACCCTATGGAGGAATTACACAGTTCTGTGAGGAAGGCTGGGCATTAGCCAAGAGTTGTTAGTTGTTTATATTGAATCTAGACTTTGGGAATCACTGCATTAGATAAAGTCATCTTGAGAAATTTTGTCCTTCTACCGCAAACAAAATATTTGTGGTACACTTCAAAATGGCTACAAGTTCTTCCCACCTCCGTGTCCATCTTCCTTTGCATTGTGACGTTGCTGCCTATTTTATCAAGAAGTGCAATAGCTTCCTCCACTCACACACCTTGAAATGGCTTTGGCTGAGGGAACACGACGTGTGTAACACAAGACGATAGAAAATAGCTCGTGCCTGGAGATTTTACCTATTGTACTGAGGTTTGAAAAACGGAGGCTTCCACCTGCAGCAGCACTGGCAAATAGGCTTAAACACGAGAAAGGAACTAGACAAGAATCATTCTCCCCGCTCGGTGCTTATAGCTCAACCGGCTAAGGCGCCAGCCACGTACACCTAAGGTGGTGGGTTCCAATCCCCAGCCCGGACCGCCAAACAACAATGACGGCTGCAACCAAAAAATAGCCGGGCGTTGTGGCGGGCGCCTGTGGTCCCAGCTACTTAGGAGGCGGAGGCAGGAGACTCTCTTGAGCCCAGGAGTTGGAGGTTGCTGTGAGCTGTAATGCCAGGGCACTCTGCCCAGGGGGACAGCTTGAGGCTCTGTCTCAAAAAAAAAAAAAAAAAAAAAGAATCATTCTCCCAATTATGATAACTTCTGATCACCAGATATATGAAGGAAGCCACCCTGAGGAGATGAGAGACTCTCGAAAGACAACAATGCTGAAACAAATATAGGATAGTTGCCTTAACACGGTACAACTGGAAGTATTTGTTAAGTAGCAAAATCTAACTTACACATAATTTCTTTTTAAACAGTGTTGATCTCATGAAGGCAGAGAGTGAACTTCTAGATGCCAGCTGCTGGGAAGGGTGTTGAGCAGGGGGATAAAGAGAGGCTGGTGAGTGGGTACAAACATACAGTTAGATAGAAGGAGTAATCTTCTAATGTTTGACAGCAGAGTAAGGTGATGAGAACTAACAACGTATTGTACAACTCAAAATAGCCGGAAGAGAGGATTTAGAAGGTTCTTGACACGTAGAAATGCTCCCTACTGGAGATGATAGATGTTGTAAGTACTCTGACCTGACCACTACACATTCTAGGCATATAACAAAATTTCACATATACACCACAAATGTGCATAGATACAAAAAATTATGTATTAATAAAATAAATATATTTCAACAAGGGATTTTTTTCCCTATAGAAGTAGAAAAAATAGCCACACAGAAAAATAAGCATGTCCATGCAACCTTGAGTGGGAGAATGTGCCTTGACCCAAGAACAGAAACTTTTATTCTATGGAGGCAGACGTGTTGATAATATTGGGATGGATGTGTGTGTCCCTGTGGGTCAGACGTCATATAACAGCGCACCATGACTAACACTGCCAGTTCTCGTACTGTACTGAAATAGCTCCACTGGTCACTTGGCTTCCCATCTAGCAGGTGCACACAAGGGGTCACACTCTGCAGAGAGGGGAAGGGTGTGGGCTCGGGGCAATGTTGTTCATTGTTGAAATTTAACAAATGTGTGTTCTGATTAGAACTAAACTTTTGTTATAACATTTCTGTTACTTATATGAGAGAATAACAAGTTGGCAGGTTTTCTTCCTATTGTAAATAGATAGAGCTATATAGATATAGATACTCTTATATCTGTTGGCTGTGAGTTTGTTTGCTTTGTCATTCCCTAAGAGATGAATGAATGTTGAGTTTGCCATCACTGCATGTCTCTGCCCATGGATAACGATTGCCATTTTGAACTGTACTGATTCACAAAAGCAATTCCACCTTGCAGAGACCTGCCGGGGCTTCTGTATCCCACTCTGACAGCTCTTGTTTTTGCCTGGTCCTTATAAGTAATATTAGGAGGAAACTGAGCCAATTCTAAACCTGGCATTTCAATATTTTCTTGTTTATTACAGAAAGCTGCTCAACAATCCCTCCCTAGAGAGACTTTCTGACACGGAGAATTTAGGGTATAGGGGATATTTTCATGTTAAAATGCCTCACAGACTCTTCTAATAGTCAGGATAAAAACTAATGATTTATTAACTATTGGAAGGAAAATAAATAGGAACCACCAAAAGTTTTATTGTGAATTTCTGATTTTAAATTACCAAACTGATCTATACGGACAGGAAAATCCTCTGAAACTATTAAGAGGATGAAGAGCTAAGAGTCAAACGCTGGCTTCGGGGGCAAGGGAAGTAGTTTATGCTGATAACTTTGGTTTCCTAGAAGAGTTGATTTCACAAGATGTTTACCAAGATTCTGAATCCGCGGCTGCAAGTGGTTGTATCTCCTGGGAAACATTCTAAGTATAAGAAATGTTAAATGTATCATGATGTTGCATCTTTCTTCCCCTGAGAAGCAGCCCTAGCAAAGCTAGTCGTCTCCTTAAAGTGAGAAATGGCTTTTGGAAAATCTTCAGAGAAAGCTGATCTTTGGGGGCAAAACAATTTTGCTGTTTTAGCCTGATTTTTACCTTGGTTTTAATTGAAAATGCAAGCTTCAAAACATGAAGCTGAATATCTCACCCTTTAACATAAATTCTTTTGATTTTGTTTAACCATCAGAATTTATGTCTTTTAATTCTTAAAGTGACTGTGATATTAATAAAAGGAATTATACTGTAATAATTATACAACGATTCTTATTTTTATGTTTCTAAAACATCACAAGTGCATCATGTAAACCAACATATACTAATTTAAACAAATAAAGAAGCACCTCCCTGTATTTCCCATGCAGATACAAAACTCACTAAATACAATGTAACAAGCGCTCTGCTAGAATGTTGGTGGGAACAGCCTGATGGAAATGCACAGGAGACTCATAGTGTATTACTGTAATGTACAGTGGTGGAAATGTTTGGCTCCCAATTTAACCAGTGTATCTCTGAAGCCCAGATTTCATATCTCTTGCTTGTGTGACTTTGAGTGATTTATTTAACCTCACAAACTGCATTCTTCTTACTTATAATTCAGAGGAAAATAACATTACATACTCCAAAAATTTTGTAGGAAATAAATGAGACAACTGATATGAAACACCTAGCTTGGTATTTTGCAGTAAGTGTCCAACAAACGCTATTTATTATTTTTGTTATATCAAGTGTAGGATAGGTTTACACAGGGGACAGAAAGGTACGACTGTATTGAAAGAGGTAAGCGAAAGAAGTTTTCTGTATGCCAAAATAAGTTATGTGCACTCTATGCTAAAGAGAATGAGTAACCATTATGGATGGATTGTAAGTGTGTTGACCAAATGTGTGAGCTAAAAATATAATTTCGTTAGCTCTTGATAAGTTGATATCATGTGCTATGAGCATTGGCTTGTCAATCTCGACCCCACGCTCAATAAATTCATATACTGATGAAATTTCTATTTAGAATGGTGAGGGAAATATTGAATTAGCTTTATGTGTGAATCAATAGTGGCAATAGGTACAGATCTTAGGCATATGCTAAAAAATCTGAGAAATCCCTCTTAGAATAAAGAGAGAAGTTAAAATAAAGTAATACGAGGGCATTCCTTTTTACTACAAAAGTAAAAGACTCATGTGAACACCATTATAAGCATAAGATTTACTGGCAGTGTGATAGGTATTATCATTTCTAAGTAGTGAAGAGCATAAAACAAGTATAAGTATCCTTCAATGACCATAAGGTGATAAGAAATAAATGTGATTTCTATTGGTGACAATAGTTGGTATCACTATATAACTCTACTGTTTTACCTGTAATTGGAGGTAATCCTATGTTTCATCAGAGGTTACTGAAAATGAAAAATGTAATAAATTTTCCCATGCAAGCTCATTGACCCTTTGAATTTTTTCTTTAGAATCCTTCTGGAGATGAACGTAGACAGGTGCCTGGAATGACTGAAGTAAAGCACAGCCTGCCCTCCGCCAAACTAGCCCCCTCACTCTCCAGTCTGCTACTGATGTTTAGAAACAGATTTCTTGATTTTAAAAGGCCAATGCAGTTTTAGAATTATTTTAGCAGTTTATGCATATCTAATTAATTAATTCATTAGCTGTTTCTTCTTCATTTTTTCATAGGAGTTATAAGGAAAATAAATGGAGGCTTAAATTACTATTGATACCAGAAAAGTGGTGCCCCAGCCAGCTCAGCAGAGCAGGGCTGGGGGACCTGTCACCTCTGTCTTGGTGGCAGCAGCCGGCAAAGGAACCTGCAGGCTGGAGCAAGCAGGGGAGCTTCCCTCCCCTACCAAAGGCTCCAGTAGGGCTGCGCTGGAGGACCTGCTGGCTCTGCCTTGGCAGCAGCTGGCACAGAAATCAGCAGGCTGGAGCCAAAGGGAAAGCTTTCCTCTCCCACCAGAGGCTCCAATAACATAAAAGACTGGGCTGATCAGGGGAAAACACTGGCGATTCCTCCAGTGCATCCCTGATTGGTCCATTTTTAATCCTGCTCCTGACTGGTCTATTTTATAGACCAATCAGCTAAGCTTCCAGCTCATTGGACAACTGCCCCTATATAAACCCCTGAGTAAAGAGCCTAGGGGCAGATCATCGCAGATCGTCAAGGAAGATAGAGCAGAAGAGCAAGACTACAGCAGATCATTGCTGACCTTTGAGGAAGAAAGAGCAGGAGAACAAAGACCTCAGCAGATTGCTGCAGACCACTGAGGGAGAGAGAGCAGAAGAGGAAGAGCTGTAACACTTATACTCTGCTCTGCAAGGAAGTTTGGCTCTTTGTAAGAGCTGTAACACTTATACCCTGCTCTGTAAGGAGATTTGGCTCTTTGTAAGAGCTGTGACACTTATATAAAACCTATCTTATCCTGTTCTGAAAGGTTTGGCTCTTTGTAAGAGCTGTAATAATACCTCTGTAAATAAAACCTAACTTACTGTCCATCCTGTGGTCCATCAATTCATTCATCGAATCATCGAGACCAAGAGCCCGGAAATCCAAAGTCAAAAATCCAGTATCACTATGTTATGTAAAAGAATAGTGAAGATCTAGCAAAGACATAGAATTTGAATAGAAAGACAAAGGAAAAGAGAGACCTGAAATAAAGATACCTGGAGATTATAATTCCAGTCAGAGGGAGCAGGCTGTGCAACGAATAGGTGGCAGGAGTATAATGGGCATGTTTGGGGAATGCTGCAGGTGCTGGACAGGCCAGAGCAGGGTATGCAAGGTGGAATATGTAGTGGAAGGTAAGAGAAGTGCACGCCTGTGTGTTTGTGAGTACATGTGTGTGCGTTTGGGGGTGGGTGGGGAAGGTGAGCATTGTATTAAGGGCCTCAAAGATCGTTAAAATGCTATAAATGAAATTCTTAATGAATGGGGAAACATTATAAGTGAATTTGATATACTGAAGTTCCATAGTCTGCTTTTCATTTCAATCCCTTTGTCTGTGGCATAGAGAACTGACTTTAGATGAGAAAAGGGTGAAGAAAGGAGAAAATGCAAATGTGCTAAAAAAAATTCAGTGAGAGATGGTGGCTTAGACCCCAGTAGTCATGAAGCTTGCAGCTGGAGGGATCAAGTTTCCATTTGCCAATACAGGGAAGTCTGAAACCAGAGCTGGGTCTCTAGAAACAGAGATTAAAATGTTCACAATTTATTCTACATCCTGTTATGAACCATCAAAGACTATTTTGGTAATTCAAAATCATTAGATTATTTTTGCCTTAAGGTGTAACCTTCTAGTTGAGTAATAGTTGTAAAGATGCATTCAATACACTATTTCCTCTGGGCAGTATGTTATAAGGAATGAAATTCTTGGGCGTAATGTCTGTTACCAGACGGCAAAAGGTCATCAAAGAGTGTCAATTCATTTTTACAGATTTTCTCACCTCACCTTCCATCAATGTTATTTAAAACAAATCAAATAGTATTCTAGACATAAATTTCAGCAAAGTTTCTAATCAAGGTTAGGTGTAATTTCTAATTAATTTTCAGTCAGTGGGTCCATTTCAGAAACAAAATCCTAGGGGCCGGTCAATTAGAAGAAAAACACTGATTCTATGATTATTTTCAAGACATTTCAGGGGATACTGAGGTACTTATACTCTTATCCATATGGTGTAATATTAATTATTTCATCATTTAAAACATGTTCCTAAAAATCCTTCATTTAATCCTGATGACATATGCAAAGAAATTAGTAGTTTGGCTACAGAACATAATAAACACAATGTGTTCTCACAGAAGGAAAATTGAATTGTGGTCTTCTTTTAGAATGAGCTATAAAATGGCAATGATATATGAACTATGAAAGAACATTTAAGAAATAGACTAGGCTTAAAAATTACAAGATACAAAAACAGGAATTTCAGGGGTATTTTGAAGATGAAGAAATAACAACAGATATAAAAGAAGAAACACCAAGAACATATAGCTTACTTACAAAAATATTTTAAAAATAACATAAACACATTATCTGTGCATGGGTAAGAAAACTTTAATATCTTCACTGGCTCTTCAGAAGATAAGAGATCTACAACATCAAACTTATAAGGAAAGATTAGTTCAAGCCTGAATGTCATTGCCCAAATAATTTAGCAGTCACGTACAGGAGCAAAATTAATTAAATATTTAATACTAAAAACCTTTTGTCAACCAAAAAAGAAAAAAAAAACTTGTCAAAACTAGGAATAATAATAATTAAAGAAGCAAAATAGGTAATATTTACAGATATTCTTGTTTACCAAAATATTGAAGAGAATCACCTGAAAAATTTACAGTTAACATTCACATTTAGACAATCGACATTAAAATCAAGTTTATTTCCTATGAGAATATTCAGAAAATGCCACTCCAAAATGTGCCAGTTTGACATATAGAATGTTTTGAGTGAAAGGGACTTATAAAACAGCAGATGCAAAAGGGCATTCTGACCTTCCCTTTTCTTTCCAAATGCAGATGAGAAACCTGTTCTGTAAACTACATCCTGTAAGGAGCTGCTGCCAAGAGAAAGGTGCCCAAATCTTTTTAGAGTAACCTGTATCTTCCTTTAGTCCCTTATTTTCTCACAGTTACTACTTTTGGTTCAATCTAGCGTATGAGTACTCAGGCTAACACTGGTCTTGTATGTTCATTTTGCAGAAAAATGAACACTTTTTAGACCTCCATATCTGTGGCCTCCACATCCAAATGTGGATCAAAATATTAACATATATACATATATATAATGTGTAATAGCAATACAACAATAAATGTAAACGTTTTTATAAAGCAACACATATTATAATTATTTACATAGCCTTTACATTACATTAGACATTATAAGTAATATAGAGAAGACTTAAAATATATGGGAGGGTGTGCATAGATTACATGCAAATACTGTACTACACCATTTTATATAAGGAAACATCAACATCCTCAGATTCTGGTATCTGTAGGAGGTCCTGGAACCAATCCCCTATGTATATCAAGGGATGACTATACATTCAATAAAATGAATATACTTTTTCCCTGTTACTCTGTCTGTGTCAACTTAATTCTCAGTCCCAGCTAGAGACACTAAGAGGGCAACATTTTACCTCCTTTATACATTTGGAGTTCTGACAAATTAAGTTTGTGAGCTCTTCCTAGGAATATTGCTACATACCTCCTTGCTGAATATCACTATGGTCACCTTCAAAGTACTCCCCTTGGGAAGCCATGTACCAATACCAGCACTTAGTCCATGATTCAAAGCAATTTTGGAACTCTTTTTTTCTAATATCACCAAAGCTGTTATGGTATTACTCTTGATATACCAAATGTCATCAAAGTATCTTCCTTTCAATATCTCCTTTATCTTTGAGTAAAGAAAAAGGTCACTGGCGGCCAGATCAGTAGGGAATGTGTTCCAGTCCAGTTATTTGTTTACTGACTAAAAAGTCCCTCATAGATGGTGGGGTGTGAGCTGGTACATTGTTGTAATGCAAGAGCCATGAATTGTTGGCCATGACTTTCAGCTAAGATTTTTTTAATTGATTCTCAATCAGTGTTTACTTGATCTGCTATGCTTCTCACAGGCAACTGATAATTTTGAGGCACACTTTGATGAATTTTCACAATTTTTTTGTCAGTTCTGCTTGTTACTGGTCACCCTGACCTCTCTTCATTAGTGAAGCTTTCTCTCCCTCAGAAAAGAGTTTAATCCATTTGTAGACTGCCATTTTCTTCATGGCATTATCCCCATAAACTTGGACTAACATGTCCCTGATTTCACTTTTATTCTTGCCCAGCTTATAAAGACATTTATATAGGTATGTTTCTTGTTTAATTCATGTTCCAACATTCTCTTGATGCACAAAAGCACAGCAGCAGCAATAATGAATGCCACTCAATAAGACACCAGTGCACATCACACGAGCACAACTGTAAGACACTGATACACGTGTCAAGATTTTGAGATCTTATTGAGTCATTTGTACAGTGCTGCCAATGTAAGTGAAAGATGACAAGTTTGCAAACTTAATGTCAGACCTCCTATACCAACATTGATAACTTAGAATATTTAATGACGAAAGTACTTGTTTCAAAGATCAAGGCCATCTTTAAAAACTAGGAATATACTTAAAGAAAACTAATCAAAACCCAAATAACAAAAGGTAAAATTATACTGGTAACTAAGAAAGACTCTTGAGTAGAGTAAATTGTACATTATGTTACAAATATTATAAATATGTTAACTCTCTCAAAGTTCATCTAGAAAACAGTATGTGGAAGAATAACCAGAAGAGAAGGAAGAATGCCTGGGAGTAAGAGAGAGAATGAAGAGTAAATTGTACATTATGTTACAAATATTATAAATATGTTAACTCTCTCAAAGTTCATCTAGAAAACAGTATGTGGAAGAATAACCAGAAGAGAAGGAAGAATGCCTGGGAGTAAGAGAGAGAATGAAATTTTAGATATCAGACTTCATTTTCAATCATTGCTACTTAAACAGGTTGATTAAAAATAGGTGACTGGGTCAAACTTGATACAGAAATTTATTATTTTTTTTTTTTAAGAAATAATCTCAGTCTGTCACCCAGGCTAGAGTGCCCTGGCATCAGCATAACTCAGAACCACCTCAAACTTTAAGGCTCAAGGGATCCTCTCTCTCAGCCTCCCAAGGAGCTGAGACTACAGGCACCTCCCAAGGAGCTGAGATTACAGGCACCTAAAAACCAGCTAATTTATTTTTATCTTTATTAGAAATGGGTTCACCCTCTTCCTGAGGTTGATCTAGAGCTCCCAAGCTCAACTAATCCTCCTGCCTTGGCCTCCCAGTGTTCTAGGTTTATAGGCATGAGCCAAGCCCAGTCTCTAGAAATTTATACTTGAATATGTTGTTACTTTATAAAAAAGAATGTCGATCCAATTTATGATCCAGATGCTAACTTTAATAATTGCGTCTTTACTCTAGTAACTAAACATGATTAAAAAAACTTTAAAATGCTGTACAACACTGATATTTTGTAAGTATTATTTCTATTTATTTTATTATTATTTATCTTAGCTTTCCAAATTATTTATAATGAGCATTACCAACCATTACAATAACTAATAACCATTGAGGGTTTCCTAGATTTTATGCAATATGAAAGCATTTTACGGACATGACATATGCATATAATCTTCACAACAAGTTTATGAGCTTGTTATTATATTATTCTCCATTTATGGATGAGAATGCTATACTAAGAAAAGTTTAGAGATATTCCATTATTTGCAGGTAGTGTCAAGGGTGGATCTAAAAGCTACATATATCATTAAAAAAAAAAAACCCTATGCTTTTATAAACAGATATAAGTTTTAAAACAAAGAGTACAAAATCTTTGTGGCAGCATTATAAAGAATTGTAAGTAAGGATGGAGTCTGGGTCCCTGTTAGAAAGATATTATAGTTTTCCAACTGAGAAATAAAAGATTGACCTTGAGCAGTGGTAGCCACTATAACGATAAATTTAAGAGCTATTCAGGAGGAAAATAAATGGAACTATTATAGTTGTAGATATTGCTTATGTAGCACTGTACAATATCAGGGGATTCTCTCTTGTGTTTGTGAGTGTATGGGTGTGTTTATAGGGGCTTTCCTTTTGAATTTCTGTATTTATGCAATTTAGAGTAATTTTCTTTTGATTTAGGGGAGTTTTCAGGGGCATGCTTGAATATCAATATTATTGGTAAGTAAATAATTCTTTTCAGTCTCTCTGCTTTCTCTCTCCTTCTGTCTGTCCTCTTTCTTTCCTTCATCCACACAAACACATAAACACATGTATAAGCCTATCCTATGTGCAGAAGCTTTCTAAAAGATAATATAATATATTTCTTAAGATAAATTGTTTATGTCAAATAACATTGACATTACTTAAAAATTAGAGAACATTTGGTCTAGAGCTCCCAAATTGAACATTTTAATACAATTTCAAAATTGTATTTAGAATTTTCTTCTTTTATTTTATATATCTAATAGATGATAAACATTGAATATATTCAAGTTAAACAATGTGATAATTTTCTTAATTTGACGTACCTATACATGGTACAATAGTTTTTGTTTGTTTGTTTGTTTAATCTGTGGTTTTAGTTTGCCTGCTGTCAACCATGGTCTGGAAAATGAATGAATACAGTACAATAAAATATTTGAGAGAGAGGGGAGAGAGGGGAAAATCCCATTTAAATGATGTTTATTACAATATAGTAATTATATGTGTTCTATTTTATTATTATTTGTGTTAATGTATTACTGTGCCTAATTTATAAAGTTAAACCTTAACATAGCTATGTCTAGATAGGAAAAATCAGTGTATTTAGGACTCAGTATTATTCTCACTTTCAGGTATCTACTGGAGTTCTTGGAACATATCCCCAGTGGATAATTGGGGACCACTATATGATGATTAGTGTGGTCAGATTAATTAACACATCCATCACTACTCAGAGGTACCATCTGTTCTGTATATGTGTGGTGGGACACAAAATCTGTTCTCATCAAATTTCAAGTATACAATACGGTATTGAACTAGAGTCACATGCTATACATTAGATCACCAGAATTTAATCTTTTTTTTTTTAACTGAAAATGTGTACCTTTTGATCAATGTCTTCCCATTGCCGTCAATTCCAGAGCCTGAAGCCATCATACTACTTTCAGCTCCCATGAGGCCAAGTTCTTTAGATTTCATGTATAAATGAGATCACACAGTATTTTGGTCTCTATCTGGCTGAATTCACTTAACATCATGTCTCTCAGCTTCACCCATGCTGGTACAAATGGCAGGATGTCCTTCTTTTTTCTGTCTGCATAGTAATTTTCCTGTGTGTGCCCCTTGCATTTACATTATCCTTTCAGTTTTCAGTGGACGCTTAGGCTGTTTCTGTATCCTGGCTATTGTGAGTCATGTTTCAGTGAACACAGACATTTAGATTATTTTTTCAAAATGACTGATATCATTTTCTTTAGATAAATATCCAGTCGTGAGATTTCTGGATGATATGATAGTTCAAGTTTTAATTTTTGGAGGAATCTCTATACTGTTTCCACATCGATTATATCAGCTTGCATTCCCCTCATAAGTAGACAAGTCTTCCCTTTTGCCAACACTGTTATCTTTTGTCATTTCCATGATGGTCATAACATGAGTGAGGTGACACTTCATTGTGGTTTTGGTTTGCATTTCCCATATGTTTACTGGGATTAAGCACCATTTCACATACCAATTGGCCATTTGTATTTCTTATTTGAAAAAAAAAAAAGTTTATTCCGAATTTTTAATTGTTATTTGGTTTTTTATCTATTGAGTTATGTACTTCATTATAGATTTAATATTAGCCCTTGATCAGGTATAAGGTTTGCAATTATTTTTTCCTACTACGCAGGTTGTTTTGTTTTTAATTTTATTGTTTTCTTAGAAAAACTGATTGGCATTAATTTCTTTAAAATCTTGGTATAATTTACCTGTAAAGCCATCAGGTAAACAGACTTTTGCTTGGTCGAAGGTTTTTGATTAGTGATTTGATTTCCTTCTTCATTTTTGTTCTACTGGTTTTTCTATTTATTCGTGGTAAGTTAATACTTCTAGGAATTGTCTATTTATTTCGGTTTCAAATTTGTTTGCATATTGTTGTTCATAGTAATCTATTATGATCTGTATTTTTGTTGTATTGACTGTCATATCTTCTTTTTCACTTATAAGTTTACTTATTGGGTCCTCTTTGTTTTTTTTTTTTTTTTCTTGATTACTCTAGCTAACAGTGTGTCTAAATTAACCATTTTTTTTCAAAAACACAATTCTAACTTTCGTTGATCTTTCCTATTGCTTTTCCAGTTTCTATTTCAATTATTTCTTCTATAATCTTTATATTTCCTTCCTTTTTCTAACTTAGGGCTCAATTTTCTTAATTTTCCTAATTTCTTGAGATATAAATTAGGGCTTTTTAAAATCCTTCCTCGCCTTGATTTAAGCCTTTTTTTTTTTCCTATAAACTCCCCTTTTAGAACTGCCTCAGTGTCCTCAATATTCATTATGAGGAAATTCTCTTACTACCCTAGACTGAAACTCCACCCCCAACAGTAGCACCTTGGATTTCTCAGTACAAAAACAGTCTTGTTTCATTCTCTTGAAACTACTCATATTCGAGGTATTCTGTGGGATAAAGCTTCATTTCTAAAGGTCCTTCATCTAACAAATAATTGGCTATTTCACACTCTTTGCCTCTCAGCTACCTACTATATCTCAAAGAAAACCAAGGCAATTTGTTCTTCCTTTCCATGGTCCTGTAGGTTTCAGTTCTCCCATAAGCACATTACTTACCACTCTTCCATTTAATTTGTGTCTATATAATTTCAGATGTCTCTCAGTTTCCAAGAATATGGAGCTTGTGATTCATTCCCTTCTATGCATTACTTCTTCACATACTTTTGCGATGTTTTTAAAAATGGATCTGGCAATGCCATTTGTAGGATTTTCCCTAATTTTATCCATCACATAGAGTTATGTTCTTGTATTTCCTTTAATTCAATATAGTGTGGCAATCTTTTTGGATCTTTCTCAATAATTTTGTATCATTATTTGAAAAATATAAGCCAACTGTTATCTAAAATCTTAATTTGAGTTTTCTAATGTTTCTTCATTATTAAATTGTAGTTATTTATCAGGGATCCTACTTAAGTGATACTGTATGTTCTTCAGTTCAGCAAATCTCAAGGCCCCTAAAGATAGCTCCATTTTTGCTGATATACATTTTGAGCTCCTAATTGAGGTGATGTCTTAGAGTTTCTCTATATTTCATGTACACTTTATTTGTTTAGGAAATAATTATCTTATTTTCCACCAGTATTCTATCCAGTAGTTTTAGCATTCATTGATGGTGGTACATTCCTGAATTGTTACAAATATTATTGTATATTTTGCTTTTCTAAATTTACAATTCCTTCAATATTTATTAGTTGACACTTACTATATACTCGTTTATTTATTTAAGATCACTGTGATATCAGGATCTAATTTTATTCAATGTATTTAAATCAGTCATTTTCATTATTCATTTTAATGCTTAAAATTGCTATAAATTAGCAATGATTTTAATGAATATTCTCTTGTTTTCTTCTGTTCCTTTTTGTCATGATCTCAGAACTATTAATGAATTTCCTTTTTCTTTTCTTTACTTGTTTGGAGTAAATTTCCCCCTTTTTGTAAGTACACAAAGTTTCAGGCTCATCTGAAATTCTCCTTACATAGGCCTTAGGACCAACCATTTCTCCAAGGATCATTATTTTCATTTAGTGAATTTCTGGAAACCAAGACAAGAATTTTTGTACTCAGAGTTACAGAGATAGTGAGATATGTTTATGTATATAGTGTGTACATGTGTATGTACACCAAGAGTGATGAATTCATATTGATGCCTCTGAATTTTTAGTTCATACTCTTAAGTTTTTTCTGAATTTCCTTATTTCTCTCTGCTCATACTATTAGAATTCTGTCTCTCAACATCAAACATTTACTCATTTGCTATATTTACAAAGTCACCAGCATTGCTAAGCCAATACCACTAGAAATACATACCTACCAATTAGAGTTGAGATTTACTTGTAGTTGTATTTGTTTTTAGTCTAAGATTACATAATCAAAGCACTACATACCTACTTGGATAATTATCCTTTTTCTCCTTTACCACTATTTTATTCATTTGAAATATAAGGTTCATTTGATTCTGTTGATTTTAAAAATATACATGAGTGCCCAATAATTTTAATTCAAACTAAAACAAGATGATAATCATCATTTAATACATACTTTGAAATGGTCCCTTGCTGCACATGTGTGTGTATCTCATTTTAAGTTATATTTATAGCCTGGATGATTTAACTCAGTTAAATATGACAAAAATATAGTGCAACATTCTAAGATCAGTTTTCATGGTTTTCTTAAATGGACAAATCATACAAATGATTGCCTGTATAATGGTAGAAGAAACATAGGCCCATGTGAGTTATTTGGATTCCCTTCAATCCAGATTCTTTTAAATTTCGTTTTGAATATAGAGGCTTAATTTGAAAATGTGTTTATCTTTGAAAAACTTCATGCATAATTCAGAAAAGGGACGTTTTTACATGTACAAAATTGATTTTTTTCAATAGTTTTGATGTGTAAATTATGATTAAGTGCTTCCTTATAGCTGAATAAGAACAGATGCATGTGATGAATATAACAAAAACAGAAACAGATGGCATACCACATGTATAACATCATAATTCATCTCTTTTTATGAAAGACAATTACTGTAGCAAGTATACTATATTTAAATGGTTTCTTTGAATTTGCCATTTCCCTAAGGGAAAGAAAAAAAATATATATGGCCTTTAGAATGTAGTACACACATATGCACATTCCAAAGTGTTTTGTTGTTATTGTTTTGGGTATGTACTAACTTTTCCAATTAAACAGAAACATATACACAGAAATATACTACATTTATTACATTTGTATGAGACGGTGTAGTTACTGATCTTTGACTAATCAATGTTTCAGTGGTAAATAAAGTAAGCTTCATGAAAGAATATTATGTTTACAAGCAGCAAAGAAAATGTTTATGTCACGATCACTCTAAAAACACATATGCGTGAACCTCTTTGTTTCCCTCTGGTCTTTTTTAATGAATATATTTTATAAGTATTAATTTTACAACTTATTTTATGTCAGAACATTTAGTTCCATATATTTGAAGAGTAAATTTAGATGTAGGTTGAGTTTGGTTTTGATTATGAAATAAAAGCTAAATAGAGAATTAAGGCAATTATATGAAAAATACAAATGTCTAAAATTTTTGCAAGATTTTAGGATCAAAAAGGATTTGGGGTGGATTATCCAAATTAATAAAATCTACTAAATAATTCACTAATTTTCCATGTGACTATTATTGTATAAATATAGACTTAACATAAAATTTATGTTCTTGACAAGTCTGAATAATTGGGGTCCCCATATCTGTTTCTTTCCATTGACATTTTGTCACTTCCTTAATTTGCTTTTCATTCTTTCTTGTCCTAATGTATAAATATTTTGGATTATTTTATAATATAGTCAAACAGCATTTCTCTACAAGATATAAAGCATGAGCATCCTTGGTAATGCCTAAATTACTTTTAGCACAATATACTCTAGTATATTGTGACGTTATTGACTAAGTTTAAGTCTTGGAACTTAAACCATTAAGCAAAACTTCTATTTATAAAGTTAAGCAAACTGTGTTTGAAACTTTCAACATATGGATATATTCAGTGACATCTTAATGGTAGCGTTTCACTGCATGTGTTTTGGTGACATGCTCTTTGTTCTCATTCTACATATCTATTTGCATACCTATCAATGTAACGTCGCTCATTCCTGTTAATATAAGTACACAAACACATAAATAATACACATAAATAAACATCAAAACATAAGTAGATAAAAATTACTAGTTGAACATATACAAAAATTTTCTTTAGCTCAAAGTGGATTTCATAATTCATTTTCCTGAAAATGAAAACATTATGAATTAGGTTTTTATTAAAATAGAGATGCATTATTTACATGACTAAGCATAGGAAGTGACTGTAATTATTATAAAATAACATTTTTAAGGTAAATACAACTGAAAACCTGTTCTTGGAAATTGAGTTTTCTTATTGTCAGACTTCTTGCTTGGGAAATATGTTGACTTTTCTGGTGATTTCAGCTAAACTTTCCTAAAAGAATGCAAATTATGATAAGCACTGAGGCAGAAGGCTGATAAGCCATATTAAAAAGCAATCAAACTAATAATTAAATTATCTGCCAAATATGATTTTCTTTCAATGGGTGCATTTCTGTAAATGTTCATCACAGGATGTTAATAGCTTTCTTGCTACAGTAACACTTGCAATTACAGATAAAGTATGAAAGCATATTTGTATTCCAGTAACTAGAAAATAATATTGTGCTAATACCATTCTGTTTCAGAAGATAGAGTGTCACTAACTTGGTATCCATGTTAAAGTATAAATGTGAGTAATTAGGGATGACACCCTGGTATATAAGACATAATTATCAAGTCATCCAGCAAGCTAGCCTCTTTCATGTTTGTATAACATAAAAATTAAAATTTGATGGGGTTTGAAGCACAAGATAACACAAGTCAATTTCTCTCTCTCTTTCTCCCTCCCTCCTTTTCTCTCTCTGTCACACGTACAGACACAAAACTATGGAAAGAATTCTATTTATGGGTAAGGATGGAGTTTTCTCTGTTTAGAAAATTATAGGTTATAAAGATGGCTACAGACGTTGGTCATCAGTTTTCCTTAAAGAAAAAAAAAAAAAAAAACAGGTGGATAAGCATGTCCCAAATGAAATACAGAGGGAAGCCTGCCAGAACGTACCAGAGAATCCACAGGCAGAAACTAGGGACAATAGGAAGGAAACGAGGATGCAAAGTCATCTAGTCAGAAGCAGCTTAGAGTCCCCTGGAAAGGGTAGGTGAGGGAGGGCTCTTTTTCTCCCCTCTCCCCCTACAGTAGACTGCTGGTTCCTAGACTCTCAGAAAGCACCTTGCAAGCTCAAGCACTGCTGTAGACAGTGATTTGAGAACTTCTTAAGAGGAAAAGACAGCGCTGCCCGCCCACAGTGTCACTAACCATCCTTCCAGTCCCGAGCAGAGGTGGCAGTTACCACACTGATGCACCCAAAGTGCTCCTCTGCTTGTCTGCTGGGCCCTTCCATGTCCACATTGCCGGATACCCTGCAAACCTTCCTCAACACACACTCAATCTGCAGCAGCCACAGGAGGCCAGCAGGTCACAGGGGGACCTGTGGAATTCCTGGAGTTCTCATATTCAGGGTGGGCTGCCCCTGTCTAGAGGAAGTGAGAGTGCAGTGCTTCAAACATCCTTCAGGACAAAGGAAACCAGAGTGCCATCCCCCCCCCAGCCCCCATAGTTCCCTGCTTAAGAGCTGAAAGTGGCTGAGTCCCTCCCAGCAGAGACTTAGGTACAGAGGTGTGCCTTGTAAGATAAGAGGGGTGTTCCCCCTAGAAACAGTATGCAGGGACAAACGCGGAGATGGGGACTTCTCCAACCACTGCTCACTGTTACCAGCACAACTGCGACTGTTCCCAGGGGGGCATTGGTGTGAATGCACTGGAAAATTATCATTCCAGAGGATTTGGGGTGTCTGCACCCCCAATGAAGGCATACCCTCCATACCCGAGATTGCATGGAGGATGAGACTGACGCCTCTCTCGAAGGAGTGCCAACATTCCTGCACCTACTCTGCGCAGGAATCTCAGCCCTTGTGTCGATAGATTGTCAAATTCTCCCACAAACATTCCACAACACCAGATCAGACTCCAGCAGCCTCAGGAGGCTGATGCATCCCAGAGGAACCGCCAGATCCTCTGAGTTCTAACTCAGTTAAGGCTGCCTCTCCAGGAGTAGAGCAAAGTAGGCTGCCCCTTGGTACAAAAGAGAGCCCAGCAAGAGCAAATTTTCATTTCAGACTGTCTGTCTTGTAAGCTGAGAGTGACTACTTCTCCCTCCAACAGATTTAGGACTGTAGCGTTGAGCTTTGTAGGAAAGAAGAATGGTTCTGCCCCAGCAACCAGGTGACAGTGCTCAGAAATGGACATGAAGACAAGGACTTCTCTGCTTCCCCTCCTCCCACTATACAGATTTAGCTGAGGATGTCCTTACAAGTCTGTGGCATGGGTGTGGCAGGAAACAGTGATTCCAGGGCACTCAGGGGCAGCTGATTCCCCCTGAATGAGTGCCCATAGTTTTCAGGCTTGCATGGAGAGTGGGGCCCACTCCCACTGAGCAAGGACTGGCAGCTTCCTACAGCAGAGAACAAGCAGGCCACAGAACTGCTTTGGACTGAGGAAAGAGGACATCTGGGCAGAGTGCTGCCCAACAGATATTTTCTGTGACCCTCAAATATACAATGGCCTAGATGAAAATGACAGCATGTAACTGAGTTGAAAGTCAAGAGCCTTGGAGCAGTAGTTTAAGCATAGTAAATACACAACACACAGAATGGATGGAAAGATCCGTAAACTATGCATCCAACTAGAATCTACAAGAGACAGAAACATCTCTCCAAGAAGTAAGCATATAACCTCATTAAAAAAAAGAAAACAACATGAGCAAATTTTTTCCCAAAAAAAGATGTACAATTGGCCAACAAACATAGTGAACGAAAGATCGACATCCCTAATCATTAGAAAAACACAAATTCAAACCATAACAAGATCACATCTTAAACAAGATAATATAACCATTATTGAAAAGTTAAAAAAACAATAGATGCCTGTGTAGATATGGTGAAAAGGGACACTTATATACTGTTGGTGGAAATGTATTATAAATCAGTATATTATACATCAAAAATAAATGGAGATTTCTCAAAGTAGATCTGTCATTAGATCCAGGAATGCTACTGGGGTACCTCCTTAAAGGAAAAGTCATTATATCAAAAATACACTTGCATTTGTATGTTTATTGCAGCACAATTCACAATAGCAAGCATATGGAATCAATGCAGCAGATGAGTGAATGATGAGAATGTGCTGAACACACACACGCACACACACAGACCCCATAAAATAATAATTGCTCATCCATAGTAATATGAAATTAAGTTTTTGCGTACCAACTTGGAAGTACTAGAAGCCATTATCCCAAGTGGAATAATGCAAGAATGGAAAATCAAATAACACATGTTCTCACTTATAAGAGGCACTAAACTATGGGTGCACATCCTCATACAAAGTGCAATAATAAACATTGTACACTTCAAAAGTGGAAGAGTAGAAGGGAGGTGAAGGATAGAACATTTCCTATTGGTTATAGTAATATTATTCCTGTGATGAGTACACTAAATGTCCAGAAATCACTATTGTAGGCCATATCTATATAACAACATATAACACTATAAATATTTTGAAATGTATAAAGTAAATAAAATTGCATTTGTAGAAGCACATTTCATTTAAAATAAATTTTAAGTTCTAGCATGCCTTCTATATTTATGGCAAATTTGGTGATCAAGCCAAACAAAATCTATTTCTCTGAGATATAAAAAATACATTTGAATTAAGTGATTTAATCATAGAAATTCAAATCAAATTACATTTCTATAGAGAACTGATTAATACCAAGGGTTATGCTCGTTCTCTGAGGTATTAATATGTTCTCTAATAAAATAATGGAATTCAATCAGAGCCAGGAATGCTAATAAGCATAACGGTGGAAAAGTAAATAATTGTGTACATTTACTCATCAAATATTTATTGGGCCATTGCTGGGTGCAAGGAATTGAGATCCATGCTATGAATATAATACAAAGATTCAGAGATAATGAAAACCGAAAAGTCTAGAAAAGTGAAGGACTCATGAAGTGCTTAGGGTAAAGAAAAGAGATAAATATAATTAAGGATTTGGCTGAAGGAAAGGAAATTAGAGGGGAATCAAACAAGAAAACATATTAAGTTGAGAGTAGAATATTTCATCTATTTGAGAACTTTTCTACTTTTAGAAGAGAGGATATTGGCATATACAAGTGAAGAGGAAGAAGGAAAATGGAATACATTCCAAAGAGAATATGGAAATTAAGATATCAATTTAAAAAGCATGAAATTTTTAAGATTGTATGTTTCATGACTTATATTATTATCACTTTAAGATTATGTCTTAAGTTTAGGATTTTTCCAAGACACAAAAATATTAGCTGTAATTAAAATTATAAAAAGTGAATAAAAGCTTCCATTCAATTTCCATATTGGACATATGCTATTTTTCCACCAAGCATTCCTTCACCATTTTTTAGTTAAACAACACACAGGTGGGCTTCATAGTAGCATGGCCTGTGTAGTACTACAAGGCTGTTACTCAGAAGGGTCCCCTGCTTGGTTTAAGACTCTACTATCATTGTCTAGAAATCTTTATTTTTCTTAAAAAAAAAAAAAATTGCACTTTTTTTTTTTTCCTGTGTCAGGCTCCATGAATTGAGTAACTGTTCCTGATATGACTCCTAACTTTCATGGGGAGCATACAGCCTCCTGTCCTCTGAGTGGGCCCTGAGTTATCACACATGTTAACATAATCTCATTCTTCTTGAGGTAGAGCTTCATAGGAACACCAGTATGCTTCATACCAGGGAATGTCAGGCCTAAGCTGATTTATTCTTTAAACTCTGTAGTCTACTGAAGCTTTTGAGCTTTCTATTCTCCACTGAATGAGAAGCAAAGATGTGAAATCTGGAAGTAATGCCCTTGTATTGAGGTCTTCATTCTAAAAAGCCTAAGATGTAAATCCACACTCAGGTGAGAGGAGAGCTGAGCCAGGCCTTGCACAGATTCTTGGCGCATCATTTAAGCTCTTAGAACGTGCTGCACTTGCCTGGCATATCTCTAAATATTTTTAACTGAGACAATGCATTTCCCATTAGCTTCAGCCAGACTTAATTGCATTTTTCTGACCCTTAGAATAGAGAGAATTCTTCTTATAGGAATGTATTCAACAGGAATATAATAGAGCAGATGTTTCTTTTTCATCTTAATTTTGTCTGTCTTATACAGACATTAGGTTCATGACCACTAAAATTATAACTTAAAAGAAAATTCTTTATACCAGTGATAAAAATACAATATAAAAAGAACTTTTTTGGTTAAAGAATGCCTGTGTCCCACCCGCCCCAACCTACATTTTCTCCTTTGATGTCCCTAACAATATACTTGTGCTGTTTTAGGGATCTACAGAGCGCAGTTATAAAAGTACCTGTTTATCCATCTCTCTTGTATTAAGTAACTTTATTCAAATTTTCTGTATGCTTTTCTTTTCCTAGATTTAATTTATTTTCATTCTGACAGAAATTTAGAATTTTTTTAATTATTTAATCATCTATGTGCTTTCTCCCTCACAATATGCATTTATTATATTTTTGTCAGATTGACAGTGATTATTAAATGACTATGTATAAATATAGCACTTTACTACTTTGGGCACACATTTAATAACTGTCTTTACAAGACTGAATATAATGGATTCATCGATTAATGCCATAAAGACATAAGAGAATAAAGGTCTACAGCAATGGAAAGATAACAACCGTAATCCCTGCCGCCCCCCGCAGGGTATGGCTGTCAATTTTGAAAGGCAGATTTTTATTACTTCTGTGTCATGCTAATATTTATCTTATTCTGTTTACATTTTCACTGATGTCACTAAAATACCCGGGGAAATGTGAACACATAAACATTAACTAGGCTCTGAATTAGGAAGAAGAGATTCTGTGATGTGGGATCCACATTTTGCAAAACGTATTCCCATATTTTATCAAATCTTGAGATGTCCTTCTAAGATGCACATTGTTGTACGTAACACTAAAAAAATTTAATAAAACTTACTAAAACTAGAACACTTGTAAGACGCCTACATATGAAGACTATACACAATAAAGTTAAGGGAATATCTTTAATTTATATAGGATGCAATTATTGTGCCTACTTTGGGTCTGAACCATTTAGCATCTCTTGAGGAATACAAATTCTTCATATTCAGCTAGACAACATCACTCCTCTTTATATATGGTTTTACTTTTGTGCTCTATTTAAGAAGTACTTTTCTATCCTAAAGACATAAAATATCTTCTTAATTTAGAAAAAAATAACATCTCCTTTGCATTTGAATAATTAATCTATCTTGCATTGTTTTTTGTTTATATGCATGATGTGAGGTGAGCATTGCCTTTTCAATTCTTTAATTATATGTAGAAATCGATAACCCCATCACCATTTGCTGACTGATTTATCATTCTTCAGGCAAAACCCTGTCACCACTGTCATAAATCAAGTTTCCATATAGGTTTGTATTTCCCTTTTGCACTCTATTCTATTGCATTGCACTAATTAATAATTTGCATATCAAACCATGCTACTTTGTAGATTCAGAGTTAATCTTGATATATGTTGAGCAAGTTTCATCGTGTTATTTTCACAACGATATCTTGTCCCTTCTTGGCTTGTATACTTCCCTACACAGTTCAACTTCTAAGAACAGCATATTTAAAATTTTGTTTGAAATACCTTAAATTAGAAAATCAGTTTGGAAAAATGTCTATCTTTTAAAGACACTGAGTTGTTTATTCATCAACATTTTATTCATATTTTAATATCATGTAATACATTTTATATATCTCTCCAAAAATAACTTACCTATTGTTTGTAAAACTCATTCCTATGTGATATGAATATGTTTTAATATATTTAAATTGCATAAATATATTGTAAGCAGCTGTTTAAATAAGTTATTTGTAGGATGTAGTAATTCAATGGATTTATGTAGTGATATTATATCCATCAACTATACTGAGCTTTTCTGATAATTTTAATAATTTATAGATTCTTTTTATGTGTCTGGACAACCTTTGTAGGGAGCACACACCTTGCAGGGCCCCTACACCTTGCAGGGCCCCCACAGCCTGGAGTTTTTCCTCATTAAGTTAATCTTTGCCTCAGATGTTAAGATGTACATAACCTTGTTATAAATAAAGCTGTTTCCACGGTTTGGTCCTGGCTGTGGTCATCAGCTGTGTCAGTCCTTCTGACCCCATCCTATCTTACAACTCTCGTCTTTCTTCACCTCGCCCTGTCTTTCCTGGCTTTACTTCTCAAATTCTCACTGTTCCACTCAGGTCAGCTGTCCCTCGTCACCCCAGGTCACAAGTGGTCTCCCTTCACTCATGCTGGTTTGCGAGAAACCTTATTTCACAAGAAAAAGAAATGAAAGAATATATTGTCAATATGTAAGTACTATCATACATGCAGCTTTCAGTTTTATACTAAATGAAAACATATCCCAGCTCTTCCTGTGATTTTAGTATTATCTGTCTAATTACACAAAAATCTCTTCTCCAGGAAAGACAGGGAGGGTATTGAGTCCTTGGTCAATTACAAGTACCACCCTTTTCTTCCCAACCCTTTTGGAGCCTTGAAGGCTCCTATTATGTCACATATACAAGTTGAGACACTGCCAAGTCCCAAAAGTTCTGGCACTAGATCTCAGTATCCCTAGAGATGCCACACAGCTCTTTCCCGTGAGCAAGTGTTTCCTCCTCAAGATGCTTGTCCTCAAGGGGACAGTGTGAATGCCCTCAGCTTTCTTGGACACTTATCATCTCAAAGTCACTGTATTTTTCTATTCTGCACAGTATGCTCAGCTCTGTACATCACCTGAGTATATTTCTTAAATGAATTTCAGTTTTATGGAATAATGCAAACACTGCTGATTTCAAGTAACTTTCCCTCAGGGAAGAGGATATCAATGGGGAGCAGACTGTTGAGACTTAACTGCTTGTAATCAGATGGGCCTGGTAGAACATGAGTCCACATTGCCTTAAACTATGTTACCAAATTTGTAATAAGATTTGTTAGTGGGGCTCCAGGCCTACAGAGATAAGAGTGAGATAGAATTCATCCATAGGGAATGTCCAAGTTGCTCAGATCTATGCTCAAATGTACACATATAGAAACATCTTCTGTATAAGTTTCTGGTTACTGCTATGACAAATTATCATGAACTTAACAGTTTAAAATTGTTACCTTACATTTCTAGAGGTCAGAAGTCCAAAATTCGTCTCACTGTGCTAAAGTTAAGGTGTGGACAAAGATAGTTCTTTCGGGAAGCTCTGAGGGCATAATTCATTCTCTCATCCTTTTTAGCTCCTAGGAGCTTTCTGCATTATCTGACTAACCATTTCTTCAAGTGACACACCAACCCCTTATATCTATTGAAACATATCTTACTGTTTATTCTGATCTTCTGTCACCCTCCATTAAATTTTGGTGATTACATAGAATCTCTGAAATAATTTAGAATAATCTCCACCTCTCAAGATCTGAAAAACAACCCCATCCACCTTTCCTTTTGCCATAGACATGTAAGTTAACTTTTACATGGTCCTGGGGTGAGGACGCACAGGTTTGGGGGAGAATTATTCAGCTTACCACATTTGACTATTAAATATCTCTATTTGCATGTCCCATGGGAATTTAATTGGACTAATGTAAATATAGAAGTTTAACATTGTTATGAATTCTCCATGCATATATCTCTTAATAGAAACCCCTTGCTCGGCTCGGCGCCTGTAGCTCAACCGGCTAAGGCACCAGCCAGTACACCTAAGGTGGCAGACCCGCCAAACAACAATGATGGCTGCAACCAAAAAAAAAAATAGCCGGGCGTTGTGGCAGAACCTGTGGTCCCAGCTACTTGGGATGCAGAGGCAGGAGACTTGCTTGAGCCCAGGAGTTGGAGGTTGCTGTGAGCAGTGAAGCCACGGTGGGCACTCTATCCAGGGAGACAGCTTGAGGCTCTGTCTCAAAAAAAAAAAAAAAAAAAAAAAAAAAAAAGGAAAAGAAACCCCTTGCTCAAGTAAACACGCACTAATGATGCAATCGGTGCTATATTTATCCTTCTCTTTCCTCACACATAATTAATTTATCAGTCTCTTGTTATTTGTCCCTGAATAATCATTGAATTTACCTGATTTTGTGTTGAGGTCCTGCCCCAGGAGTAGGGTCCGCTAAGACCTATGGAAACTTGTGATGACCAACTGAAGAAATAGAGTTAGAAACAACAGTAAAGAAAGAGACATGAGTCATAGAGTATAAGTAAAGGTGGGAGCTCAGGGGTCCATTGCTGGTTTGTGGGCTTCTGGCAATGGCCCGAGTGCTTGCTCCACTTTGCCTTTATTGAAGTCTATTTGCCCAGAGGGTATGATGAGGGAGGGAACAAAGACACCAGCATATTAATATATAGGCATCTTTGTGTTATGTTTATGAACTAATAAAAGATGGAAAAGTTGAAGACATAGCAGCCGAGTCCACTGCAGGCTTGAGTGAAAATGGAAGCCAGGTGGGAGCAGTATGGGGCTCGTGGGGAGTGAAGGAAGCAGATTGTGTGCCTGAGGACTTCAGGAAAAAAGTGAAAGCTTAACTGGCAGACAAGTTTGAAAAATTATTCAAGAAAAGAATAATGCTTTGTTTTTAAGATTTAATGACCTCAGATGAAAAATTTATGTTTGTTAAATTGGTTCTTTAATATTTTTCAATATTCTGGTTTGTTTCTTCATGACTCCACAGGGTTCAAAGGAATATTTACTCTGCTTGATTTTTGTAAAATGGGTAGATTTAAAGAGCTATCTAAAGAGCAACACCATTTTATAAGTAAATTCTGAAGTTTATTTAATTTTTTTGAGACAGAGTCTCACTTTGTTGCCCTCTGTAGAGTGCTGTAGTGTCACAGCTCACAGCAACCTCAAAGTCTTGGATTTAAGCAATTCTCTTGCCTCAGCCTCCCTGGGCTAGACTACAGGCACCCGGCACAACGCCCAGCTATTTTTGTTGTTGTTTGTTTGTATAGCAGACCCAGGCCAAGTTCAAACCCTCCAGCCTTGGTGTATGTGGCTGCACCCTAATCACTGAGCTACGGACACTGAACCAAGTTTATTATTTCTATGGAGAGAGAATACACACTTTATTTTATTTTTATGCTACTTTGAAACCTCTAAATTTTCACAAAAAAATCTATGATATTAAGAGGAATACTAATAAACTTAGTTGCTACTTAAATAATTGTTTAAAAATGTATTTGTTATTCTTGTATTACTGACAGTATTTATGATTATTTTTCTCTTTTTCTACCTCTTTTTATACTTTATTCTTTTATTCACCCGAAGGTATATCTAGAGACTTTAAAATTTGACACAGGCCATAATATGAAATTGAATGAGGTAGTCTGAGCTTTTGATAAGATCAGTCTGTCATGAAACACAGGTGAAAAAACACAATTCACTGAGTACAGAAAATGTTATAAATGAGGATGCGTCTAAAAGTCAGCAGAAAGAGATAAACAGTGTTTTAGAAGGTGAAGTAACCACCCAGCAGCTGGACTGGCTTGTGGAGATGGTTTATTTTATACATCAGGCCTTGAAAACTGATTTATTCTCTAATTTGGGGGACATTCTATTTGGAAAGAGCTATTATGATGTTAGATATTTCATTCTTGTAATAACAAGGTAGATTTGTATCTGTAGAGCAAACTCTATAGGTTGATCTGACTGATTAGGGACTTCTCACTCCTTACAGGTATCTTTTTTGTATTTTTTTTTTCTCCTGTTAGGAGTAATCAAGAAAAAAAAAAAGCTTAAATGAAGCTTACCACCCCACTCCTCATCTCTATTAGTCTGACACTATACTTGTCCAAATAAACAATACAAGTAAAAGCACCGTGACAGCTGTGCTAACAGGGGTTCATGTGCAAGAGAACATCACCTCTTCCTATCATGACATACCAATTGCATACTAAAAATTAAACAATACTTTCATGCATGGTTCTCCTGTCCCTTAAAATCACATTACAACTCTATACACTTCTCTTATAGAAATTCTGGAGCAGCCAGAATTTCTACCATCTATGGAAGGTAGAATAATGGACCCAGGCCTGGGTTGAATGATCCTGAATTTATTATAAGAGAAGACACCTAGGTTTGAGGTTATCCTAAAATTCAAAATTCTAAATTGTTGATATTCACATACGTTATTTTACTCTTAAACAAGGGTGAGGGAGAATGTAGTAAAATGTTACAAAAATAGTAATATTTATACAAAAATCAAGAACATGCTCCTGTTCATTATGCCTATGATAATGAATAAACATAATGCAGTTTTATAATTCTCTAATCAGTAATAAGACACAGGCTAGTTTAGCAATTCACATAACATGTATGCATCTAAGTCTGGATGTATACATTTACTTTTGCCTATAGTGCTTTCTAATTCTCATTATTTTCTAGAAATTTTTAAAGGGTTATGGATAATTTCATATGACACAAACATTTTCTGACAGCATTATTTCTTCATAAAACTTTGAAATCACTCATTCAAGTTCCATAACATGAAATAACTACTAAAACAAAGAATAACTAGAGTCTCACTCTGTACACATAAAATAAAGATTATAGGAAATATTCTGGTAGAATTTTGCAATCAAGACATATAGTAAAAATATACTATATGTTATAAATTATACTGACTCTTTACCTTACCTTGCAATGCACGGTGTAATTCATATCAATTTCAATGTCAAAGGTCATTTGAAAGAGATTTCTCATTTGGAGCAAAATTATAATATATGATGGCTAGTTTCATCTGTTGATTTCTGAAGCACACATTTATTATAAAAATCACTGATTCTTCACAGTAAGATTCTTGAAAAAGGTAGTTCTGAGTGATGTTACTTTATGAATTCTGTTAAACTGTTGGTAACTAATGTGCAAATTCTACAATGTAAATGCTACTATCATGATGTGAACAAAATTGTTCCACTATTAAGTGAAGGGGATTTCATCAGAAAAATTAAAAAAATGAGGGCACACCTCAGGATAAGTTAAACCTAAACTAGCATCAATTCATATGAAATAAATGCGGTGGTTTTCAAAGGAAGAGTTACATGACAGAAGTAAATGTGTGATATTCTTTCAAGTTCAATTACAAAAAGAATGGGTGGAGTTAGTTCTAAGTTTTCATTCTTTGAATTAACTCACATCTGTTTACTCAGGTGGCCAATTTTAAATGCAATACTAAGGAGCTGCAGAACTGTTGCTTATGTAGACTGTCAATTTCTATTACTAAAAGTAATTATTGAGCCATCTGAAATAATTTGAGCCATTTTAACTCTTTCAAATATAGAAATGAGGTACAATGGCAAATGGATAGCTAGCTTGTTAAGAACATGAACTTCAGACACATTTTTGTAAAACATGGAGTAACCTGGAGAAAATTTACCCAAATTTCCTCTTGCCCTGTGCTGAGCCTGTGATCCAAGGCATTTTCCACTTGTAGGAAGGGAAGAATGTCACTAGTCTGGGCATCCCCTTTGGATGCTGAGATGGTAGGCACTGACTTTCTTCCTGGGGCTATTATAACATCAGTAATCATTGATGTTTTGAAATGGAGAGTTTCAGTGTTTTACATGTGGTTATCTAGTTCTCTCAGCACCATTTCATATGTGTTAAAAATCATAATATTCTGAAGAAAATGAATACTGGCATTGACATAAATCCAGTGTTCAAATTATAATACCCTGATATAGGAAAGCAACATGGGACACATTTCCCAGGATTAGTTTTTTTAAAGCCCATTAATACAACTATGGGGAACTTATTCAATGTTCACGTGACTAAAAACTTCTGGCATAACTTCCATATATTATTCCAAATTTAAATGACTATAGATTGACAAGAAGAGGAAAAATCCTACACTATCCCAGAACTATAGAAAAATACTCTCCAAATGCTTAGAACTCATATATTTTCTCTTATTCGTAATATGAATTTACCAGATAACATGGAGGTTTCAGAGGTCAAATCGCAAAGCCATTCCTGTGCAACTGACATATTTTTGGAAATTCAAAAGGGGATATCCTGAGAGAAGTAGCTCTAATCGGATAGTTTGAGAGACTGATAGCTACGAGATTAGCAAACATATATCTCACAGTTATTAAATTTTCTTTCCCATTTATCAGTTATTTGATTTCAAAGGTAGCTCTAGTACAATGCCTCGAGTTTTAAGCAGTGAATATACCTAGGATGGTTTACCATATCACAGACATGTCATTCACAGAGTAACAGCAAAAGGCTAACATAGCCCCTAATACTGAGGCTAATTCAATTGAAAACACAGTACATAAACTGGTCATTAAAGAAGGAGCATCACCAAGTATTTAAGAAATTGAAGCACAGCAAAGTCTCCCTGCCCTGACTGAATATAATTCAGCATACCTACTTTTCTGCTAGTTACTTCATCCCTGAAATGAAAATGTTTGTAAATATCCTCTTATCCCTTGGGCATAAGAGAATGGCAACTTGTTGGACAAAGACAACAAAAGACACTAACAACTTTACAGTACAGATCCTGACAAACATCACCTCTGCCAGGTGACCAAGGTCAACATCAACAATCATAAATCATCTTGATCGTATACGCCCTTGATAACATGCAATGAGGCAAGTTGTTTAACTGTGTCTGTTTCTTCCTCCTAAAAACCCAAAATTGCACTCTGGCTGTTAGAAAACTTATCATAAAAGCCTCAACTGAAGGTTTTTCTGCTAAATATCCAACTTGTATTCCTGCTGGCTAACGGCACACAGCTTTCTGGGGTGGTGTTTTGAGTCAGGGTCAAATCCACTCTGATTCCTCCAGTGGATGGTGGGCTAATGGTTTTCACAGCAACCTGTTTGTGAAGCTACTTTATAGTTTTGAAAATTCCCACAGACATGGAAAGAGTGAGGGGAATGGGCTAAG
The DNA here is from genome assembly GCF_000181295.1 of Otolemur garnettii. NCBI lineage: Eukaryota > Metazoa > Chordata > Mammalia > Primates > Galagidae > Otolemur > Otolemur garnettii. The sequence goes on along the minus strand of NW_003852429.1, from coordinate 204,716 downwards.
AGAAAATACCATGAAGCTTGTGGTTTTACTGTGGTTCAGTTATACATATGAAATAAATGTTCCCAGATTGTGGTAAGCCTTTGATTACTTTTTAGAGAGTTTAAAAAAAGTTAATTTTGACCATTTTTTCAGTGTTCTTATACTTGGATATGTGTGGGGAAGAATAGAGAAAACATCCATCAGAAGAACTTAAGGAAATTTGTGCAGATTTATTCTCAAAAAAGTCAAAATATAACTCTCCCCTCCTCCCGTGCATAGCACATAGTGACTTTTCCCTGAAGAATACAGATTGGAAAGGGTGGAAAATTAATAACTTTACAGTGCAGATCCTGACAAACACTACCTCAGCCCGGTGACCAAGGTCAACATCAACAACCATAAATCATATTGATAGTACATGCCCCTGATAATATGCAATGAGGAAAGTTATTTATTTAACCTTGTGTCTTTCTTCCTCCTAAAACTCCCAAATTCCAGTCTGATTGTTACAAAAGATATCATACAACCTTATTGGAGTGTTTTTTACTACGTAATATGCAACTTGTAATCCTCAAACCTGTCAAAGACTTCCAATATGAGGAAAGTCAGAGAAATTGTATTAAGCAAGAGGAGGCCGAGAAGATATGATGAATAAAGGTAGTATAATACCCTGGATTGGGTCTTAGAACACAGAAAAAGATACTCGGTAAAAACTAAAAATATATGAATAACATATGGACTCAAGAAAATAAAATTATATCAATATTATTTTATTAGTTATATCAAATGTATTATTATAATGTAAGATCTTAACTGGAGGGGAAACTGGATGGGTACTCTGAACAATCTCTTTATTAGCTGTGTACCTTTCCACCTAATTTATAACTATTCTGAAAAAAATGCATTTAGAAATATCACGAGACAGCAAGGAAAAAGAGAGATATAAATTATTACATATACCAAAGACAAAAAATAATTGGTAATACTTTCAGTGAGAAAGATATATAAATATACCAAAGGTGCAAACAAAAACAGAAGGTTTTAATCAAATAATTAAAGATGATGATTAATGGTAATGAAACTGAGAGTGGGGTTTTTAGAAGGGGGGAGAATAAGGCGTCTCTGTCACTTGACAAAATTAAAGGAATAAATTGACCACCTGACTATACCGTAACTGCATTTTTTTTTAATTTGCAGCATTAAGAAAACTCTAAATGCATCTGAATAAATATTAAGAAAAATTATCTCTGTGATCCTAGTAGTAACTTAAGAGTTAAAGAGAAAAATATTAGTATTTCTAAAGTCACTAAATCAAGATATTTTTCACACACAAAAAATACAAGAAACACTTTTTTTAAAATGCACAAACTCTGTAAATATTTTAGCACGAGTTCTCCTTATAATCTACATCATCAGTCATAATCATGACCATCTTCTCTGTATTATAGCTAATGATATTTGAATGTTTAACGTACTCAAGTCATTTTCTAAGCTTTGCAATGCATCATTTTATTCAAACTGAGCATTCAATTTTTATCATCTGTTTTTCAAAAGATAAAATGAAGCATATAGTTTAGTAACTAACAACAAATCATAATATATTTATTTACATCTGTCTGTTTTTAATAAATACTGCACACAGCTAAGAAATACATAAAAAATATAAAAATATTGAGAATGTCTATAGCTCTCATATTGGTTATATTAGCATGTTGTACTAATACATGAAAATACATGATTTTGAAATGGAGCAAACATCAAAATAAACATATTTTCATTTTTTCTCTTCAAATTTCTGGTATTGTACACACTACTGATTACTGTGGCATATGATGTATCTGCTGGGTTTTCTGGATTGGCCCATTCAATTTCACATTTTATGTAATTTAGGTGAGAATACTGGAAGATTAGGAATTACATTGCCCAAACTCTCTTGTAACTAAAAAATTTCATGTACAATATTTGCTGGACATTTTTGACACCTAGAAGCAAAATTAGTGGCAGGGTCCTATACCGTGGTATTCCACAGTGCTGCCAAACAAGAGGCTGTCAAGCAACAACATAGAACTAGGAGCTGGCCCCAGACACTCTCCCATTTTTATACATCAATAGCAGTCAAGTTGAGAAGTATATCAAGGGCATAGTTCCCTTCACAGTAGCTTCAAAGAAAATGAAATACCTAGAAATATACCCAACAAAAGAGGTGAAGGATCTCTTCAAAGAGAATTATGAAACCCTAAAAACAGAAATAGCAGATGACCTTAACAAGTGGAAGAACATACCATGCTCTTGGCTAGGAAGAATCACATTGTTAAAGCAATCTGTAGATTTAATGCAATCCCCATTCGAATACCAACATCTTATGATTTTCTTAATAACATTTTCTTTTCTCTTGCTTGCATTATAAAAGAATCCTGCATATAATCTCCATGACAAACAAAATATGTATTAATCAGTAGTTTGTATTTTCAGTAAGACTTCTAATCAACAGTAGGCTATTGAGAGGTAAGTGTTTGTGAGTCAAAAGTTGTACATGGATTTATGACTGAATAATGGTCTAGTGCCTCTCACTCTGAATTGCACAGGGGTCAATTGTATATGCATATGTACAACTATATAATATATAACATCATGTGCATATGTATATACTTGATGTGCTTCAGTCCTCTCATTGATTGCTGGTCCAAATGCAAAATAGTGCAACTACTACAAATTACAGTTTGGAGTTTTTTACAAAACTAAACATATTCCTTATTTATGAAAAGGAAATAGCACTTTTTGGTATTTATCCATGGAAAAGAAAAGCTGATGTCTACAGAAAAATCTACATATAGGTGTTTATAGCATCTTTATTCATAATTGCCAAAACTTGGCAGCAAGCAAAATGACCTAAGGTAGGTGAATGATTAAATAAGCTGTGTGACATTCAACCAATGAAATATTGTTCAGTGCTAAAAATAAGTAAGCGATCAAGTCAGTAAAAGGGAGTAATCTAGAATGCATATGACGAAGTGAAAAAAAGCTTAAAAGAATTACACATTGTATGATTCCAAATATATGACATTCTGAAAAAAACGTAATTGTGGAGAAAGTGAGAAGACCCAGTGGTTGTCAGGAAGAAGGAATAGGGGAGGGGTAAATAGGGAAAACACATAGGATTTTTAGGGCAGTGAAACTTTCAGGTAGTAAAAAGTGGATACACTCCATTATAAATTAGTAAAAACCTATAAAATGTATAACCTCACCAGTGAATCTTAATGTAAACTATTGCCTTGGAATTATAGCGGCATGCCAATTTAATTCCTCAGATGTACTAAATGTACCACTCTATTTAGGGCCATTGATAAGGAGAGGTTCTGTATGTGTTGGGAAGGAAGTATATGGAAAGCATAGGTAATTTTGCTGTGAACTTAAAACTTCTCCAAAATGTAAATTTCATTAAAATACATTTTAGTAAGCATATCACATAATTATAAATTCTTAATGTCAGAAGAAATTTAAAGCTTCTTCCTCTAATCTCTAATCATTTTACAAAATATATATCAATTAGTTAATATTATTGTGCATTATTAGTAAATTTGAACAGTGGAATATTTGAAGATAAGCTGGTTATTTTAAAATATGATTAATTTATAATGTGCAATAAAACTCAGTTACAATAAGATTGCCCTTATATTAAATATAGCTGACTAAAGATGTTCACAAATTCTTTGTCTTCTCTGTGGTTGCATTGAACAATACAATGTGATACCAATAGTGTTGTGGCAATTGTAGATAAAGACCCACAAGGACTTATGTTTCTGCTTATTTCATCTCAAAGCGTTGAGTCACCAACTAAGATGTACAATTACTCTCAGGCCACCGTACCAGGAGGGAGCCCAAGCTAGTATGTATCGTGCAAAAAGATTGAAAATGAAAGCCCTAGGTAATCTCCAGCTGATCTATATTGATTTAAAAATTGGATTGGTAAAACAATTTAATTTGCCTCAACTGAGGCCCCAAACATTATAGCAGAGAGAAAGGCAAAAAAATGAAGTGCCTTGTCTGAATTACACAACCACAGAGTCCTGGATGTACCACTAACAGATGATTTATTTAAATCACTCAGTTGTGAGTGCTTTATTACATAGGAAAATATATGCAAAAAAGCTACCAATGATATGTAAGTACAAGAAAATCGGCCACAGTAATTACTGTAAATGTCTAACAACTCCCTAGTACATGTCACAAATTTAATATTCAAAAGATCTAGATAGACAAGTTATATTTATTTTTAAAGTAATAATTTTAGTATGCATGTATCAAAGTGAGAGTATCTATAAAAGATAGATGTCTGCTATATATATCTGTTATTCAAATGAAATTATCTACAATAAATTACTATTACAAACAATTGGTTTTCTTTCTTACCACAAGGGAAGTTTACGAGTTTGTTCTACTTAAAGGGAAAACACATATCACTCGTTCAATAAGTGCACATTAAAAGTCTATGATGTGTCATTTTGAGTTTTAGACACTACATAAAACAACAATGACAGGAATGACAACACCCCATTATCATGGGAATGCTATGAAATTGAAAATAGACAAACAATACCAAAATGCATTAATAAACTTCAGCGTGATAAGTTTAAAGGGGACAGAGAGTAAATAGAGCTCCTACTTTAAAGAATGATAGATACAGATACTCTCTCGGAGTCCATCATTTATGATTTGAGATACAAAGAATGCAAGGCAATCACAAGAAAAAGCCAGGGGGAATCCACTTTTACAGACTATAAAATTGTCAGGACAAGAAAAACATGTATGAGGAAGAGAAAGGAGGTTAATGTGGTCGGATCATAACAGAACTGGAAAAAAATGTGACGGACCAGGTTGAGGGAAAGCAAGGGCCAAACGTATCTAGTTCTTTAGTAGCCATGGTGAAGAGTAATGGGAACGCTACTAAATATTTTAAAATAGAAGTAACTTATATTAAACGTGATGAATCTGAGGTGAAGAAAAAGGGGAGACTGGAAGACAAATTAGGAGACTACTATAGTTCAAGCTAGAGATGATTGTAACAGTGAAGATAAATTAAAGCATTTGAAATACCATTTGGACAAAGAAATGCCAAAATGTATTGTCACACAAGCAGCAGAACAAAGAAAGTGAAATAATCAAGTCTACTGGCCTATGAAACTTGTCCAGTGCTGGTATTTTTAGGTAAGATGGGAAAGTAACAGATATGAGTGGTAGAAACAGCAATCAAACGTTTCATTTGGACTTATGCTTAAATTATCAAAGCCAAACTTAAATGGAGATGTCAATAATATATTGAGATGAGTTCCAAAACGGAATTCTGAGCACTCCAACCTAGAAAGTTGATGAGACTAGGGTGATCTATTAAAGAAAAGCATAGGAAAACAATTAGAAGAAGTATCTAATAAGTTAGAAGTAAAAGCAGGAACTCCTTCAAAAAAGGACAGAGAATCGACCAGTGTGGAAAACAGACTGGATAGACCAATGAGATGATGAAATAAAATGTCCAGAGTGTTGACAATATGCTTATTGGTGATGAGCAGGGAAGGAAGAAAACAATCAGTAGCACGATGAAGGCAGATTGGAAATAGAGTAAATTTAACATTTTAAATTACAGTCTCCTTCAGTTCTCAAAGAGGATTGGTTTCAGGACACCCTGTACACACCAAAATCTACACGTATTCAAGTCTTTTATAAAAATGGCATAGTATTTATAACCTGTGCACATTCTTTCATGTACTTTAAATAATATTTACATTATTTATAATACTTAGTAAATGTAAATGCTATGTAAATGTTATGCTATGTTATACTACTTTTGTGTTATTTTTTATTGTTGCATATTTTTAAAATATTTTCAGCCTATGGTTGGTTAAATTTGCAAATGCAAATATAGATACAATGGGCCAACCATATAAATAGCTTAAGCAGAAAATATCATTAAATTAAGTTAAATGTAATAAGTACAACTTACTTATGTACTTATGTAACTTAAGTACTTATGAAACACCAATCAACCCAGAAAAATTCCATTCTATGTTAAGTTTGGAAGACAAAGGACAAATTACTTCAATTTAGATATCAAACCTTGGTAAGGCTTCTAAAATATTTGAGGTTGCTTGAGACTTGAGACTGATGTTTTTCTCACGTAGTACTAAAGATTTCATCTTAAATAGTCAATCAGTTATTTTTTTTTTCAGAATACCGTCAATACTTAAGATAGTTTACACAAGTAAATAACGTATAACTACTTGAAGTTTTCAATGCCAAAGAAACACATTAAATTTCTCTTGAAAAGCATGGAGTCAGCCTTTGTCCACCTCAAATCTTGAGACATGTTATAAAAATCATATGCCAATTATTCTTTGTTATTTTCTACAGAAAAGGAACTGCAATTTGTAGAACTGAAAGTGTTTATTTTCCCATCCACCTTGTTATTTATCGTTATTATCAGACATAATCAATCATAGTCAGCATATAGCACAATAATGCTGGCATACACAATCCATTTATTCACTCTGTCTTATTCCCATTCACTACTTCCCTTCCCCTCTTGTACCATTAAGAAACTATTGTAAGTTTTTATATAAAAATCTTCTTACTTGTAGGAATGAATGAAATACTTCATTCCTCTAAAAAATGTCATATTTATCTTATCTGCTTCAGGTAGCAAAATAAAATGTTGCTATAATATAGCTTTCATTCTCATTCTATTTTATTTTGTTTCTTTAAGCAGGTGTCCTCAAACTATGGCCCGTGGGCCACATGTGGCCCACCTAGGACATTTATCCGGCCCGCCGGGTGTTTTTGCCACCACTGCCTGTTCTGCTTAGCAGCCAACTGGTCCTGGGGCCCACAGTCCAGCCCTCTAACCGTCTGAGGGACAGTGAACTGGCCCCCTGTTTCAAACATTTGAGGACCCCTGGCTTAGGGGAATAATTTTACACTTTTCTCATATTATCAACTGTATATGTGAATGATGCTGGCGATTGCCATAATATTCAGGAGATCACCCCTTCCAAGTGCTACTTATTAATTCTACTACTGATACATGAATATCCCCACTGCCTCTACAGTCTCACACCCTACCAATAAAACTATGATTAACATTCTAGTTAGTGTTCCTTTAGACACTTGTTTAAGAGCTCATCTCGGATATTTACCTATGAGAAGTGCTGGGGTGTAAAAAACTATATTTTATTTAATTTAATACCACCATTCTTACCTCCAGAATGTCTGCATCAAAATACATTCATTCCAGCAACAAATAAAGACTCTGAATCCTATGTTCTAATAAAAAAAGTTATACGAGAAAACTATTTTTTTCCCATTCTGATGTGCATTAAATATTCTATAATTTGTATGTAGTATTCTTTCATTCTAACAATGAGTAAAGTATAAGTGTTCAAAAATGTTCAGGAAAAAAAATCTTACTATGGAGACTAACATCAGTCGTTTAAAAGCCACACATTCCTTTGTAAAATATTGCAATTGGAACTTAAAAAAGCAAAACATATTTATACATTATAAATAAATATTTTGAGTACATATAAGATACCAGGCATCTTCTATTTTATAAATATTATTTTTAATTGAGGTGAGACATGGGAAATTTACTCTCAGTATCTTTGTAATATACAATACATTATAATCTGGAATCATTCTGCTGTGCCATAGATCTTGGAAATAACAGAATCACGTACATACTTGAGATAAATTACACAGGTATAAAATTACTCGGGTTAACAAAGAAATAAAACAAAACACAACCATGCCACTACATTTTTAACAATAAGCATTCATATTGCTCCGAGTATATGGATCTTCTTATTGACTGTCAGATTTGGCTAGACTCACTCATGTCTGCATTTGGCTGTGCATCCAACAAGCAAGGCTGCTAAAATTGTCCACATATTTTTTCAGAGTTTAGGCTTGGCTGGCTCTATCTGTTCTGCTATATCCTCAGCTGGAACAAATAGGCTCTACTCCAAATTATCTATTTTATTTCCATAAGGCTAGGTGAGTTTCCTCTCATGGGGGAGGCATCCATCCAAGAGAGATAATAGAAGCGGGCAAGGCATTTTGAGGTGCCCGGCTGGAAAGTTTAACACCAGGACTTCCTTTGCACTTAAATAAACTAAAAGAAATCATAAGACCAATCTAAATACTAGAGGTTAAAAAATGAAGAAAGATGGTAGGAAAGTATTCCTGTTAAGGAGAATCTAAAGTCATATTGCAAAGAACATAGATGCAGGTTTGAGTGGAAAATTGGGATCACTTTTGCAAACAAAACACATCATCACTGGGTTTTTTATACCTCACACTTTTATATGACGTATGCCTCAGTTCCTTAGCTGGGGTGCTATAACAAAATAGTACTGACTGGATATCTCTTAAACTACAGAAATTTATTTCTCATAATTTTGGAGGATAGGAGTCCAAAATCAGGGGCTTACCACTGTCAGGCTCTAGTGAACCCCCATCCAGGTTGCACAGTGCCAACTGCTGGCTGTATCATGACATTAAAGCTTGGCTTTCTTGATCTCATCTAATCCTAGTACCCCTAAATTCTCCTCTTTCTCCTCCTTCTAAATCCCATCGCACTGGGGACTAGGGTTCCAACATATGAATCAGAGTGGGTGACACATGCAGGCTATACCCACGTAAAAAGAAGATCCATTAGTGGCTTTTGAACAGAAGACATATCCAAGCAGTGATGGCGGACAATTGAAAACACAAATCTGGGGTTTGATGGAGATGTCTGGGCTGGAAACAAATATAGACACTAAAACCATAAACTTCATTTGTTAATTATCAAACCTGTGAAATTCTGATTTTGACACAAGTATGTGACAAAACTATACTATTTAAAAATTTGATAAACATGATCTCTATGTCTATTCATGAAGTATAGAATAAAATAAATGAGCTCAGTCATCAGCTTCAGGCAACTCCACCAAGCAGTGGACCTTAGGAAACCCACACATATTAATCTTGATCTTTCTTTGCTGTGTTATCGTGCAGTGTTTTGAATGTTGTCTCATTTTCCATTTTTGGCATTTTCATGATTCTCTTCTAGAGCTGCACCATTTTACTCCTGTGTGATATGAGGCGCATCAACCAATGAAGTGTTTTACTTCTTAAAAAGAAGATAATGCATTTCCATGTGTTTGTGTATTTATGTATTTATGTGTGTGCATAAATATAAACATATATATAAATAAAATAAATGTGTGTAATTAGGGAAAAGTTCATGCAGAACTATCTTTTTAAATTTATTTTAAAAAGCTACGGACTACTTTAAACACCAAAGATATATAGTTGTGATTTTTCCATATTTCCAAGAAACACGATTGGCCTGATTATAAGAAATTCTAATTAACTAGACATCTGTTGAAAACATATCAGAATAGCATACAATCTGTTTCAAATTTTTTTGCATATTGTGGCTGACAGAGAGTTTAATAAAGCAAACAAGAAGGAGAATAAGGTTAGTGCTATATTGACAATTAAGTATGAGTAGTTGATAACTTGTAAGGAAAGGCAATTTAGAAAATCAATCATAAATCATCCAGGCAGGAAATAGGAATTCAAAGTAGAGTTTTAAGCAAAAAATACATAAAATAATAATTAAATTCTGAAAAATATAGTAATATTTTCATAACACTCCATAATATTTAATGCACAATATGAGCAAGCTGAAAAATAAATCAATATGATTTTTGATGATTGATTACAATAAAGATAGTATAGTGAAAAAATTATATTAAAAGAATTAACACATGAACATGTATATAGAAATATACTATATATGCATATATAAACATATATAGAACTATACTATACAGTTTAATACAGTTTGTTGTTTTTAGATAGTGTCTCACTCTTGCCCAGGCTGGAGTGCCTGGCATCAGGCTTGAGTGCCCTGGCATCAGCATAGCTCACAGCCACCTCAGATACCTGGGTTCAAACATTCCTCCTGCCTCAGCCTTTCAAGTAGCTCGGACTACAGGCGCTCACCACAATACTCTACTAATTTTTCTATTTTAAGTAGAGGCAGGGTCTCATTCTTGCTCAGGCTGGTCTCAAATTCCTCAGCTAAAGGGATCACCCCTCCTCAGCCTCCCAGAGTGCTAGATTACAGATGGGAGCTACCTCGCCCAACCTGTTTTTCCTATCTTAGAATGTATACACATTTTTTGGCAAGCTCCGCACATCTTCACCACACATCAAACATGTGCAAGATACCACGTTAAGCAATAGCTATCCAATGATTATATTAATAATATTTAACATAACATATTCCTACCAAGTTGGGGTTTCTCATTGTATTTTCCTTGTGAAATCAGTGGAAAAAACTGTATGTTTCACATATCTTAAATGAGATATTTGTGAGAAAATGGATCGTCTTTGCTAAGAATATTCTGAAATTCCTCAGTGAAGATTCTGGCTGCCCCAGAATTTTCAGATGCTGACTAGGATGCACCTTTAACTTTCTAAAAATTCCAATTTGATCCACCACTACTAATAATTTCCTTCCCTTTTAGGTCTGACAGTTTACTGAATACTCTTTTAATTATGTTTCCTGTTTAAAGGTCTCCACATCCACAAGTGATGTTACACATAAGAGTTTAATAAGGTCAATCACATAATGAAACTTTCTCCTTTGGTTGGTCTGCGTTCAGTGGGATGAATTACCTTAGGCCCGTCACAGATAACTGAGTCCATTAATAGAATCTTGTATGTTATCTTCTGTCAACGACTCACTACCAAAAGAGTAGTGGCTGAACATGGATTTCTTTATTTTTTTTCCCCCACTATTTAGCCTGTCCTGTTTTTAAAAGCTCAGAAATCTGCAAAATATGTGAGTAAATTATGATTGTCACATAATTTAAAATTCATAAGTTGTGCATAAATAAAAATACGTTAGAACAGATACAAAATGGCAGCCCACAAATACGGCTACTAAAACTTTGCAGTGCATATACATGTTATAAAGCAAAACTAATATAATATCAAAACTATTTGCAATAAGTTATTAGGCAAATAAATAATATATCTGAGAATAATTAAAATATATAAGAAATTATGCAAGTAAGATAAACTACAGTAAGCCAAAAAGTAGAGATATTGTACTAAAGAAAAGACAATACTACACCAAACTTCTTCAAAAATCATCAGCAGTATATTAAAATATTTATAGTTAATAGAAAGGTCATATTTTGCAAAAATACCTTCTCTGTATGAATAAAATATTTATGCTAAAGTAGAAAAGTAAGCATATGACTAATTTTCTATACATGAATTATTATAAGAAAATTAGAACTTTTGGGAGGCTGAGATGGATGAATGCTTAAGCTCAGGAGGCTGAAGCAAGGGCAAGATCCCATTTCTACAAATGGGTGGCATTGCAGTGAGCGCCTATAATCTCAGCTAGTAGGGAGGGGCTGGGGCAGAGGATCACTTAATCCCAAGAGTTGAGATTGGTGTGAGCTATGACACCATGACACTCTACTGATGGTGATGAAGTAAGACTCTGTCTCCAAAAAAAAAAAAAAAATTGGATTTAAAAATAGATGGTTTTGAAGGAAAAAACAATCAGGAAGGTAACTGAGAGTACATGGCATTTGTATACTCTTATTCAGGTCTGTAGTTTGAAATTATTCAAGGGATAAGGTCACCTTACTCCCTTACATGCTCCCAAAGTGATCACGGGCTTACTCTACGCTGCCTATGTTTTGTTATTCAAGAAAAATTCAATATCAGTAGCATTTTAAAATTCATCCAGATAATGGAGCAGCAAAGATGAATAAAAAAGATTCCCTCCTCTTATGGAATTTATATTTTAAATGAAAATGAATGTAAAAAATAAAAAATGTATGCTTTTCAAGGTAATATATGTTATGAAAGAGAAAAAAAAAAAAAAACCCAGAAGACTAAGAGTAACAAAGGATGAGAGTTTCTGTTGGCCATTTAACTATCTGGAGAAATGATGATTCAGCTAAAGTTAGCCACATGCGCAAAGTCCCTGAGTTTAGAGTTGCTTGATAACCTTCAAGATGACTAACATAGGTATAGAAGTAGGAAGACAATGGTGAGAGGTGAGACTCACTGGTAGCTGAACTTGGATAAGGTGGACCTGATAGGCCATGCTGCAAATGTGAGCTGTGATCTGAGTGATGTAGCAGCTTACTTGTAAGCTACTTAATATTCAAAAAGGTTAAGCATCTTGACTGAGCCATTGCTCTAAGTGACTGCCCAGCCTCATACCACTAGCCAGCTCTGATTTATCAGTAAGTTCTCCACGACACAGCTGTTTTTATTTCTTCCGACCTTAATTCCATATCCATCACTCATTTCTTAACATACTCTCACTTGCTATGGATGTATACTTCCAGTTTATTATAAATATATTTATTAAAATGTAATCATATCAATGTATATAATGAAATCACACTTCTTACTCCTATTTTATGCTTATTTGATTTCATATTTTTCTCAGCTTGCATCTATTTAAGATGTCTTACTCCCAATATACCATGAAAAAATGTTATTATGTCTTACGTTATTTAAATTTAAGTACCTGATCAGTTTTGCAATTTTAATAATATTTACATGTCATACCCTGTACTTGACCATTATGTTGATGAAATTTATTTTCTAATCACCTACTAATTTTTGATCTGTCACTCTCCATTATTTAAACCCCCTTAGTAATAATCTCTATTTCATGAACTAAATTTCTTTCTTTAAGTGAATCTATTTTTTTTAAATACTTTACCAATATAACCTCAGAGATGCCATGAACAGACAGATCACAAACTGCCAACCAGTACTTTGAAACAAGGATTCTGATTAGACTTGTCTATGTCAGTATTTTTTATTTTAATAAAGCAAATATACAAATATCGATAGATTGCTCAGTTAATGACAAATGTCACTGGAATTGGAAAAAAAAATCACCTACATATGAGTAAGAATTGTGATAGACTCTGACTTCAGTTTTTAATGTTTGGCTGTTGATAGTTTTCAGGGCTTACCCATTTCTTTTTCGCTTCTGCCCTATTTGGGTAAAATCAGAACAAAGTTTGAGTGCTTTCTCACTTGGCACCAGCACAGTTCATACCCTGCAAAACCTTGCCTGTCTGCCACTGGAAACCAGATGGCCTGCCTACCCCTTAGCTACAATAAACCCCCTAAGCCAATCTGCTTTCCCTCCACTCAAGCTATTTTCAAACTAAGTTGGGAGATCTGCTCTACTCTCCCCCAGAAACCTTTATTATGTGAGCAATAAACCTTCCAATACCCCCCTGAAACGTGTCTGTCATAATCATTTTCAACAGAGAAGCCAAATTTTGAGTGGAGTTCCATCATGTCTCTGAAAGTTGTCCCAAACACCAAGGAACTGTAGAAAACAGAAGCCTCACTTTAGTGCAATATAGTCATAGTGAGTCTTCTAATTTAATGATGTGTATATCCCAATGTACAATTAATATTTCAACAGTTTGCTTTAAAATACATAGTAAGTTAAAATTTTTTATATTTACCATGAGTTATTGAAAAATGATCTATGTATTTTCCAGGAATACCAAACAGAACCACAAATGGTTAACTAAAAAGCAATGTGTAGGAGGGAGGATAATTGTGATTGAAATCAAATACCAAAAGAGCTTTGTTGCCTAAACAATAGGTATGTGACTGATGCTTTTTCGTTGGAAAATCTTTAAAATTTATGTTATTTTATGTTTTTTTTATTCAATGAGTCTTCCTCATTGGGAAAGGCCCAGTTCAGGCTTTATATAACATAATAAATTGAAATTATTATTCTAGTATATTTTAAAACATTAAACAATGGCAGAATTTTTTGACTTTGAAGTTTCTGGTAAATTTTTGAAACGTTCAGGTAGCACAACCAGCCGGAGTCCCAGCAGGGTTCTTACTCACACCGCCCATCTCTCACAGATGCAGGAAAATAAGGAGATCCGTCTAAACAATGGGTCAAACAATCCTTATCTTCGTTTTATTTATGTATTGTTTTATGGCATATTAATTTAATAATCATAATTATCTGTAGAGCCAGATCATATACATCTTTTTCTGGAATTAAAACACCTGACATCCATATTATTATTTGGAGCCTGAATTTCAAGTTATGGAGTATTTTAACAGTGACGTTTAGCATGTTCCCCACGTACAAGTAACTGGTGCCGTAATGTAGACTTCAAATGATTCATATCCAGACCCTTCACTTTCATTCTTTTATTCCCTCCACCTCCCTTGCCTGATGTATAGCGTGTCACTGCGGTCTCCGCTTCAAAAACCGTGAGCATTGCTTTATGTTCTCTCAGTTCTTTATAGGAGAATTTTCATGGCAGAAAACCTCCCCCTTCTCAATACCTAGACACGAAGACAGACACACGCCTGCAGCATCCACCTTCAAGAACTACTAGCGAGCACTGTTTACTGAGTTTTGAAAGGCCTAGTTTATAGCAGACACACCTCTCTCCGACTCCTGCAGCACACGGATGCGCACAAACACAAATACAAGGTCAAGTCGTGCAGATGATGCTGATGCTTTGACGTTCTTCACTGGTATATTTTGCTACCCTTTCCCTTTTAAAAATCTGGGTCCAAGTTTCTCTTTCCTAACCCCTTATTCCCGTGTGCCTTCATTGGGGTGCAGAAATACAGTTTCATTTACAGATGTCTTACAGCCACTCTTAACTCTAACATGATCTAGAGATTAATTCTTGGTTTCTACGTAGTCCTTACTAGTTAGTTGTGACTAATTGTATTTATTCTTAGTCAAAGTTGGGACCTCAAACCACAGTCCATGCTGCTTATTAGAGTAACTACCACTTGTGTGGGGATTTTTCTCAGAAAGCAAGAGATTCCAGATATGTTAAGCATTTATCAAATTCCATTATCTTTATCAAAATCTTGCTGTTATTCACCAAAATGAACTCTAAAAATGAGAATTATATATAAATAATATTTGGTTCCAACCATTATCTGGGTAGGTTTCCCATTTGTCTCGTAATATGTATCAAACATTAGAATATTTAAAACAGCTTGTTTGCATTCTATCTGCCCGGCGTCCTCTTCCAGGTGAAGAAAAGTCATAGTAAACTCAACAATTTTATATTAACAACGTTGTGAATATTGCAAACAAATATCCATCATAAAAAATTTTAGATAATTACATCAATGTTAAAGTATTTGACTTACTTTGTTTCATATGTTGGTTTGAATACAGTGTACCATAAGAATTGTTACTTTTGAAATTGTATAAACAATTAAATTAAGAAGATCTTATATTTAACATGCATGTTATAGATATTCAATATAAACATGTTTCAGTGAACTATGTTATCTTAGAAAATTCATAAATATTTACAGTATAATATAGGTCTATAAAGATTTTTATTCTGCTGCTATTCTCTTGTTACTGCACAAATATTTCTTAGACTATTTTATCCCATTATTATTTAAATACAAACATATTTTTATAAAATTGTTATACATTAAGCTTTATTCAATTTTTATATAACAGTATAAAATGAAATTGAAGAAATACGAAAGGTATATTTAAAAATAACACATAAAGGTTTTTTGTTTGTTCAGTTTTTCTTTTTCTTTTTTTAGATGGATTGTTTTGTTCTCCCAAGAAGCAACAAATTTTGATTACTCTTTCACTTTTTTTACATTAACTAAAAGCATGCATGAAAAGATTCAATTTTTCTGTGAACACAAACAAAATAGTTAACTAGACTGAAACATTTTAACCTATCTCAGAAGTAAAATAATAAAAATTAATAAACAATCATTAAAAATAAAAGCACAAAGAACACTTCACTCAGTGCCTGACATTTTGATGGCAGTGTTCAACACTTCCATATCCAAATAAACAGATTATGAAAATAGATTTCTATGATTGTGTGTCTGTGTGTCTATGTATATACAGTTGGGAGACGAGATTTACATTATGATGCAGTTAACCATATTAGATTGGCAACTTCCCATTTCTTTCATGTGGTCTGTTTTTTAGGATGATAAATGTGATACATTTCTATGTCTTATTTACTGTTTGTCACTTGTAATTTTTAACTGCTCCCAAGATTTGTGACATGCATGGAAGCATGCAGGCTGGGAGGAACAGGAATAGAGAATCATTTAGGGAGACCCATACAATGTTGCTTGAGGTCTTTGACTAAACACTCACCAACCCTCATCAAAAGTACCTACTTCCATAAGGGCCACTATAATTTTGGGCACACAACCACACTACTCTAAGGGTGGGCATCAACTACAGAGAAGACTACCAGGAGAAGAATTTCTCAGTTTCTGATACAGCACAATGAAGTTTTCTGTCACCTATGAGGGTTAGGGGGAAAATAGTAGCATCCTTACTACATGTTCAGTGTCACAACTGTAGACAATTTGCAGTAGTAAGTATCCCAAACAGGCAACGGTGATAGAAGCCGTGGAATCCCAGCAGCTAAAGGAGCCAGTGCTCAGCAGAGACATTAGAAAAGGAACACCAGCAAGCTGGTAGTGCACAGGCTTTGAAAACATGAGAGAAACTTGCAGAAAATTTCCATGGTGTGCGGAAATACAAGAGTACGAAAATGAGTGTGTGTTGAGAAATTTTGTTTATGTAGATGAGTGCTGCACAAGTAGTAAAAGTTTCTGTGCTTTTAAATGATTCAGGTGTTTGTTGGGTTCGTAAATTCTTTCATGGCCAATAAGAATCTCATAGAGTAAAAGTGAGACTGATAATTCATGACACTGACTTTTCATTTTAAAGCTGGAAGGAAATGGACATGGGTGGGGAGAATGGGAAGGCAGAGAAGAAAAATAGCACTTAGAACCACTGACGGTGTGAAGTTATAACAAAGTGGGGAAAAAATATGGTGTGAACTTCTAGGGGCTCACAAAACAAGATAAGAAAACTCAAAAAGTAATAATAAAAGTATACATAAGGTGATAAGAGAATTACTGCTGCTAATTGAGAGAACAATAAGTTTAGAAATTCAATTTCTAATTCAAACCCCATATTTTCTCTATTCAATATTATATATGTATTAAAATATATAAAATATTTAAATGACAGATAAAAGTTAAAAATTAGAACAATAACTGGATAGGTTTAAAATTTTAAATAATTGCAGTGATACTGAATCATTATATTACTATACAATCAAGAAGTAAAAAATGTATTTAATATAGAAAGCCTCTTCCAATACAAACCACACCTAAACTATTTAATAATTTGCTATATGGAAGTCTTATACTTACATTTTGTGACCAGTTTTGAAACTTACCATCTCTCTGAAGACTTACCCAATATTTCTCTTTTTTAGAGAGAATCATTCTTTATGGAAAACTATTCTAAATGGCACAATAAACAGTTCTTGCATTTACTCAGGTCATAATCTTTGAAGACTTAAATGTGAATAATATATGGTAAACTAAATTTAAGAATTAATCCTAAGAACAAAACAGTACAGTTTAGCATGTTTTTAAAAAAATGTATGAACTAGTCCTCTAAGTAGAATCATTAGGCAAGACTCTCTTTCTCAAAGGAGATGATAATTAGCAAATTTTGTATATCAATTAAAGGTCACCTCAGTGGGGCCAAGAAAGGGGTTAGAAAAAATCATATCAGAGGCAGTTGCAGGTAGCTGGGCATGGACTTCTATGGTTCCCATCAAATATCAGCTAAAGATGAGCTTATATTGGCATGATGTGATCTTGGGAAATACCTCTTTTGGGTGGATGTTCCCAATGAAGCAATTGATAAATGAAATCTGTAGTCATGTTTGGTAAGTATAACTAGGCATTATGAATATTGAGATGTATTAGTTGTATAGGAGGAGTTAATGACCTAAAAGATAGAGAATGGAAAACTGGATCAGCCTAACAGGATAGGACTTTTTACAAAATGTTCAGCACTTTACCACCGTAAAATATATACACAGATTTCAACCTGCACACCTTGAATCTATTAAACATTTAAAAAGATTATTTTCATTAAATATCAATTAAGTATGAAAAAAATAAGATAAAAGTATTCTGGCTCTATGTAAGAAATAAAAAAGTTCCCACCAATTACCCTCCCTCCACCCATCCTCCCCCCTCCCCTCCCCTCCCTTTCCCCTTTCTCCCATGTTCTTGGGCTATAATTGGGTTATAGCTTTCATATGAAAGCTATAAATTGGTTTCATAGTAGGACTGAGTACATTGGATACTTTCTCTTCCATTCTTGAGATACTTTGGTAAGAAGAATATGTTCCAGCTCCATCCATGTAAACATGTAAGAGGTAAAGCCTCCATCTTTCTTTAAGACTGCATAATAT
>NW_003852429.1:182738-183828 GCF_000181295.1 Otolemur garnettii | reverse complement strand
ATTGTATCATTATGTGTATCTAGGCATTGCGACATATGGCAGATGAACACCATCTGGTGAGCACATTCTGGACAAGAAACTTCTCTGGCACAGCACTTGTGGAATATTGGCTTCTGGGCTAAATGATATTAAGCGAGGCTACGTTTAAAATGCCCTATCAGTTAGCTGAATATCGCGGCACAGCTTCACATTTGGCCTTATTAAAATTCACTAATACATGACACTGGAAGGAATTGGCCACTGTGACATTAACTGAAAGTGGGTCAACTTAGTCCTTACCAGGCTATTGCACAAAATTTCTATGGAAATCACTGTTATTGTTGATTCACTTCCAATTATTCATGATGTCTATGAAATGGATAGAACAATTTTCTGTGTAATACTGCTCTTCATAATAGCAGCAAGCTATACGGCATGATGATACTTTCCTTAAGAAAATAATTTCCAGAGAGTTACTTCTGGATAATGTAGAGCTTTAGTCCACAGAAGTAAACACATGACATAGACTCAAACACACACATTTGCATCCATATACACACATACGTACACATACAAATACACAGTATTCTATCAAACCACAGGGAAGTTTTGTGCAAAGTAATTTTATATTATAAAAACTATAGAATTATATTCTATTATTACCTAAAGATAGTTCTCACTTTGCATAGTACTGTAGTAAGTGGAATACCTGCCAGTTAGAATTGTGATTTCATGTTGCATAGTTCCATAAAAAAAAGAGTACTCTCATCTACCTCTTATTATCTAAAAAATAACACATTGTTCAACCAAGGACCTTGCCTGTCCAGAAGGAACAAACTCCTGGGAAATGTATTTGTGTAAACCAAATTTATGGATGAGTGTCTATAGACACCCACTTGTCCATGAGTTCTCTTTAGTGTATGCAATGGTTTAAATACTCCTTCCTGTGTTACTTCATTTTCTGATGCAATTGATAATCTGATCACTTAAATAATCAAAAATATGTAAATATAATACAAGTAGCCAAAAAGATAGACGTGTGTATATGAGAGAAAACACACAAAAATACAGAATGAGACATAATATTTTATGGGAAAACAGACTACTTTAT
>NW_003852429.1:181017-182196 GCF_000181295.1 Otolemur garnettii | reverse complement strand
GTTTTGTTCACACACTGTATTTGCACAAACTGCATCGAGGTTATAAGTGTGCCCTCCACCAGTGTGCCCCACACTCAGTACCTGTGAATGTACCAACTTGCACCCTCCCCTTAGGTTTAGTTCCATATGTGCACTTGGGTATTGATTGATTAGCCCAAACCTGGTAGCCAATACAGGTATTTGTTTCTCCATTCCTGTGAAGTTTCACATGGAACAATGCTCTTCAGTCCCATCCAGGTTGTCACAATAGATTTTAGTTTGCCATTTTTCTTTATGGCTGAGTAACGCCCCATAATGTGCATAACCACATTTTTATTAATCCATTCACGTATTGGTGGGCACTTAGGTTGTTTACCTGTCTTTGCGTTTGTGAATTTCAGTGCTGTAAACGTTTGTGTGCAGTTGTCCTTTCTATAAAATGACCTTTTTTCCTTTGGGTATACACCTAGTAGTTTGATTGCTGGGTCACTGTTAGGTCTACTTTATTTTCTCTGAGGTATCTCCATACGATTTTCCATTGAGGTTGTGCTCAGTACTAGTTTGCAGCCTCATCAGTGCTGTAGAGGAGTTCTTTTCTTTCCTCATCCAGGCCAGCATCTATTGTATTGGGAACTTATAAATATGAGCCATTCTCATTGGAGTCAGCTGATATATCATTATGGTTTTGATTTACATTTCCTTAATGATTAGAGATGGTGAACATATTTTAATGAATTCATTGGCCATCTGTATAACTCCATTGGAAAAGTTTCTGTTCATGACAATAATTATCTTTGAAGGTATTCCTGGTCAATAAGATTTATGATGACTTAAAGTTTATTCTTTGTGTATTTATTTCCTGTGCTTTACAAAGTTCCTAATTAAGATAGGATTAAGATCTCTTTTATAGTGAGATGTTTGTTGTCAAATGCTTTTATTCTATCGTCTTCTAAAAGCAGGTTCCTGTGTATATTAATGTGGGAACATGGAACGTACCTTTTCTTGTGGCAAGAAGCACCACTCCTGGCCCCTCGCCTTCCTGATCCTTTAAGAGCAGGCCAGGGCTGCTCCTGTGCCTCAAAGGAGTAGGGTGCCGGCCCCATATGCCGGAGGTGGCAGGTTCAAACCCAGCCCCGGCCAAAAACTGCAAAAAAAAAGAGCAGGCCATACGAACCTTAGTGAATATGTTACTGACCTTCC
>NW_003852429.1:148442-180150 GCF_000181295.1 Otolemur garnettii | reverse complement strand
TGTGTATATCACACATTGACATAAAAAGTCACAACCACAGATGTATAGAATATTTCACATGCACTATAGAATAAAATATAATGAAGTTAATATTATTAAACACATAATGAGTGTTAACACACTTGTTTCTGAAAAGGCTGCAGCCCATAAATTGTCAATCTCCAATAGAAAAATAGACCTTAAAAGTTATTATAATTCTTTAACTTGGGTAAAAATTAAAACTATCAATGGTACGATATTTTATAGTCATAAAGGTGAACAAATTTTGCCCAAGCTATTTCCAGCCTATGCTGGTCTCATACCTGCTTGCTAAAGGCCTACAAACACACACTCCTACACAAAATTATGCACAAAGAGGCACGAAAAACTACTATAAACAAGTGTTTTGTACTACAGTTCATTTTACACATAAAATGATATGCAATGTCAAACTGCACTTCATTACGCCAGTGCAAAGGCATAGCAAAGGTAGCAAAACAGAGAACCCAACACGAAGAGGAATACGG
Source organism: Otolemur garnettii (assembly GCF_000181295.1). Taxonomy (NCBI): domain Eukaryota; kingdom Metazoa; phylum Chordata; class Mammalia; order Primates; family Galagidae; genus Otolemur; species Otolemur garnettii. The sequence continues at coordinate 179,644 of NW_003852429.1, read as the reverse complement.
GCCAAGATGTCTCCTCATTTGCAGATTTTCTAATTCAGTGTTAAGGAAGGTGAGACCACAACAGAGTCTTTAAGGACAGAGGAAACTAAAAGACAGCTACACAGTCATGCTCACACAGTTAAAACTTGTGTATTATGAAGGTGAGGAGCTGACCAAGAAGTAAGAGAGGTGAGGAGAAGGAAAGCCAGAGAGAGGGAAAAGGATATAAAACACGGTAAAATAAATGAATCTGATGAAAAATATGGTTGGAGACAAACTCCCAGCTGTAGAATTTCTTTAATAATTGACTCCTCAGATTAGGTTTTTCTATAGAACTAGGACATTTTAAGAGTGTCTTGTTACAACAAAACCTTCTTTGTTACGTCGCTTGCTGCACATTGGCCTTGAGTGAATGATGTGGGGAATAACAGAAAGGTCCCTTGTTCCGTGTCTGGGTCAAGAACAAGGAGAGACTGTGGCTGTGGAAGTACAGAAGGAAGGTGATTTAAAGAAAAGCGGGGAATTGATAGCCAGAACTGGCTAACTTAGATTCTGAGACCTAAAAGTTCTCAGCCATTGTGAGAAGGACAGTGAATTTTTGATAGAAAATCTTCTCCAAAGGTTTGGGAAATCATCAAACCATAAATTACGTAAAATTCCAAACTTCGGTTTGAACATCCATTAACTTTTCATACCAGCTGTATAGTATTCATCTGTGCACTCATACTCCCCTTACTTCTTGAATACCTTTTGGACATCCTTCGGTTTTGATTATCAAGACCCAGTTCAGATGTGACATCTTTGACCGACTTCCTTGGATGAAGATATGTTTTTTGAGTAAATAATTATGATTGTATTTTAAGCAATTGTGTTAAATTTTAGGTAGAAAGTCTTGGCAGGTGGAAATGCAAAACAAAGCTTATTATAAAGATCAAGACACAATAGTTTGATATGGAAATATTTTACATGGAAGTGATAAAACATTTCCCAAAAAAAGTGATACCTTCGGGAAATATCCAGATAACAAAGTCAATATTGAAATGATGATTTTGAGATAAATATCTTTTAAATATTTAAAAATATAAAGTTATGCCTAACATATATTTAATAAAGTATATAGCATTAAAATTCTTTGAAAATTAGAATATTTATGGATTCTTTGCATATGTCATAAAATATATTTAATAAAGTATATAGCATTAAAAATCTTTGAAAATTAAAATATTCATGAATTCTTTGTATATGTCATAAAATATATTTAATAAAGTATGTAGTATTAAAAATCTTTGAAAATTAGAATATTCATGGTTCTTTGCATACGTCATAAATACATGCAAAGAATCCATGAATATTCAAAAAATGCTCTCATTTCTCAGGCTAGGAAACAAATACAGTGCATTGTTTTTAAGTAGGATGTAACAACATTATCTTTGCACAATTTTATTGATTTTTAGATGAGAGAAGAGTAAGAACACTAATAAAAGGGAAATCTGAAACATTATTTTGTGTAGAGGAAGATTTGTTGTGTTTTTGAAGAGGAAATTATTCAAATATTTTGTACAAATTAGGTATAGTATCTTAAGATAAAATAATTGTGTTCAAAAATAGAAATTATTCTCATATTTTAAATGCTGGATGCAGATGTGTAATCAGTGACGTTAAGTTTCATTATTGAATTAGCACATGTGTTTTCATGTCATTTAAAAATACTATGTATCTGTATTTTCAGTCTTATATGTTTATATTTTTGGTATTTTGTTTATCGGAAGAGAGAGTAATGATACATATTATTTGCAATGTATATGTATATATTTTAAAAATACAGAGTCCAAATATGCATTTAGAGCCCAATCACCAGTTCTGTTAAAGCTAACATTGGTGTGTGCTCCAATTATATATGTAGCAATTTTTATTTTTAAAAGTTACTTGTTTAAGGTGGCAACTGTGGCTCAAAAGGGTAGGGCGCCGGCACCATATGTCAGAGGTGGTGGGTTCAAACCCAGCCCTGGCCAAAAAAAAAATGTAACCTGTTTATTTCCATGAAATAAAATAAGTTATTTCAATATATAGAGAGTGCCAAAAATGTATGTACATTTTAAGAAAAGGAAAAAGTATGGAAAAATTGTAATAATCAATATGTACTGATAATGTTTTTTGTCTTGTATGCTGTCTTGTATCTCTTATAATTGCAGAAGTCAAAAATTACTTGGATATTACAATTTTATTTTATTTATTTATTTATTTATTTTTTTATTTTGAGACAGAGTCTCACTGTGTCAGTCCAGGTAGAGTGCTGTTGCCTCATCACTCACAGCAACCTCAAGCCTTGGGTTCAAGCAATTCAGCCTCCTCAGTAGCTGGGACTACAAGCACCCACCACAACATCCAGGGCTGGTCTCGAACCTGGGAGCTCAGGCACTCCATCCGCCTCAGCCTCCCAGAATGCTAGGCTTACAGGCTGAACCCGGCCGAGGGTATTACAATTTTAATATAGGTATTTTTCCTTTCTTAAAATGTGTATATGGTACTTTGGCATCTTCTGTATTAAATCAATGCTTTTTAAACACAAGAGGCTATGATTATTTTCTCTATTTTATACAGCAGCACCCTTGTTGATTTCCAGAATGAATACATTATATTAGAAATCGCTACACTATAGTAACTGCACCATTTTCCTAATACAAATTCAACAAAAATAAATCTCCACTTATAAATACTATGTGCTACTCTATATGCTTTTTCGCATTTCTAAATTTACTGAATACGCTAAGATTATTACTCACTGTACTATTCCTAAAATGTTAAATTTTTAAAGTACAATAGTTTTTCTATTTTTTCTCCCCCAAATTTGAGCATATTAATTAACCGAGGCCAGTGGCATTTCTAATAAGTTTTTAATACTAACATAATAAACTCTTACAATTTCATATTGTATTGTAATGCAATTTAATCTCTAATACAATAAAAATAAAATAATTAATCTTAATATTAACAAGTAATACTTTAATAATAGAAATAACTTTGATAAATGGCATATAAATATATAACTTTAATATAATATTCATAAAATAATTTCTACAGCAGGTTAATATAAATGAGTTCATAAAGCAGAAGAATACAGAACAACAGATTTTACAGTGTAAGAGTTGTAATGAAGAAATATTTCTCCAATACTATGCAAAATTGCCATGCTGAAATTAAAAACATATGCCAACCTAGTGAGAAATATTGGGAACATGCGGGAAAATCATTTAGCTCAAAAGGAGACTGCTGGGCAATGATCGTATTCCTATTTTCACTTTTGAATAGCCCCTATCAACATATGTAAAATATGTCTGCTATCAAAGCTTTTGCTCGAGGTACAGTTCTAAGCCAATGACTGCTTTTTGATGGGGAAGGGAGTGATGTTAGTTTGGGGAAAAAAAAAAACAATAAAACAAATTTAAATATAATTATTGATAAATTAGTATTTTACATATCTATTATGACACATCAATGTGTAACAATTTCATTATACTAAAATTATTATTGGAAATTGCTAATTAATAATAGTGAATAATCAATAAACTAATAATTACTATTAATAATTCAATAATGCTAGGGGTGGAATATAGTGAGTATGTATTTTGCCTCATCACATCGCTCAGTATCCACTGGTGTAAGCCCCAGAAAATCATCAATAATACTGACTTACTATTGTATATTTCCATATTAACCAAAATTTAACTAGGGCTCACATGGAAAATATTTTGAGTTAATTTATTATTTTATTGCTTGACTATTTTTCTTTTCTTTTTTTTTTTGCTTGACTATTTTTCAATGGAAATAATTATGATACTATGCAGTGCAATTTGTGACATGCCTCGTTTACTTAATTTAGTAAGCGTTCTGTTACTTCCCTTGGAGTCATAATTCACAAAAACACATGTGTCTTAGAGGAACGAAATATTTTATTTATAAATTATATTCCTTTAGGTATAAATTTATTCTACAATAGTAGAATTGAAATATAAATCTGTGTATTTGTAGTCCTTTAGAAAAATAAACATATTTTCATGACCAGCGAGAGCAATTCTTACTGAATATATTATCTTGACATAAATAGCCCTCATGCCATTTGCATCATAGATAGATACCAGATGCTAAGCCCACAGATGTGATTTTCAGTTTAAATAGTACAAGTTTCAATTATAAGGGATGAAATGAGGATGGATCCTGAAAGTTTGTAAAGAACACAAAAGATGAAAAGGAGGAAAACAACGGGAGAGGCTCACGCGTCTTTTTTCTTTTTCCAGTCCTGAGTATTAATAGCTCCCATGCTTATACATGGTTTCCTCTTCATGGAAAGTGAATTCAGAACACGCCTGTGTCTCAGTCATAGAACATATTTGTTAAATAAGAACAAGAAGAAACCGATAGATACGATTGGGGCCACTGTTTGATTCCACATAATCAATTTGAGTACTGAGTGGTGCTAAATGCTCAGTAATTTTTCTGTGTGATATACAGTTCATCCAAAGAAAAGTACGCCTCCATTAAGACAAATTCTGGGAGGAGGTTTCATTTCTGTTACCCCTTATTATGAACAAGAAAAATATTAATGAGCATATTAATATCATTAATGTATTAATAAGAGAGGAGTCTCCCAAGGCTGATGTAGAGCTATGGCAATTATTTGAGGGATCTTAAACTCACTATTTTACAAAAACTATAAAAGGTGTCACTTAAAATCATTTGTTTGAAAGGTCCACCACGGGACCTAAACGTCCCTGTCCCTTCTTGCTGAGCGTGACAGACAGCAAGACTCATCTCCCTTCTGAAACGGAGCAGTTTCTAAAGCCCAGCAGCAACTGGTAAGTCAAGACAACTATGGTGCAACTCATGGGTGGCTGCTTTCCTCTCAGGAAAGGCAGATGGACCGACTTCCTGCTTGGTACTGTATTTGCTGCTCACTCAAGAAAACTACTAGACCCTTGTCCCATGTTCATGTTCCTCGGGAATTCCACAGCTCACTGTGTGTGCAGCTTCCTTGGAGCTCCTCAAATAACACCATAGAATTTAAGGGCAAGGTTGCATTGCATATGCAGTGATACTGATTTCAGTTGAGTGTTTTATCTTTGATTCAAGTCTTTCACAGCATTCATGGAATTGTGCCCATTTCACATGTTAGCTTTAAAGGTAAAGTTAAAACCTCAGGCCTTCTGCAGTTCTAAATGCAATCGAACTCTTTGATTGCACATTTTATCAGCCTTTAACATGAGCATGAAAGGCAAATCTATCTTATCACATACCAGTAGTTCAGATGACAACATAAACTGCCTTTTAAATAATGTTACCAGGTAGTATTTTACGAGTGACAGTAAAGCTCTAAAGTGCTCTAGTGTGGATGGTACAATCTTTTTCCATTATTTCCTCTCACAGTTATCTTCTCACTCCTTGTTTTTTTCCACATCTGCCTCTGTAAACATTTACTTTCCTCTTAAATTTCTAAACTCTAACTTTTCACTGGCAAATGTTTAAAATTTTATTTTTAGGCATTTCTTAGCAGGCTACCTCTGTCCAAATTGGCTATATAAAATGTTCAGTATTTTCATATTTATTCTAAAAATGAGTTATTACTTGTTTGTTTCCATAAGTAATGTGTGTACTCTTGTTCTGGATCTACATTCTCTGATGTGCTGTGTGATCTGGGCCATTGTGTTCACACTTTCATGGTAAATATTTTTCAGCTTAGCCTTTTTGAAATCTAAGGATAAAAATAAGCCTCTTTTTTATAATACTATTTTCATATTAAATCCCTACCACCAAGATCCTTGGGCAGTGCCTGTGGCTCAAGGAGTAGGGTGCTGGCCCCATAGACCAGAGGTGATGGGTTCAAACCTGGCCCTGGCCAAAAATTGCAAAAAAAAAAAAAAAAATCCAACATAAGATCATGTTTTCTTGCTGTATTAAAATATTAAAATGTAGCAGGGATTGTAGTTAAAATGCATATCGTTCTTCCTACATAGCAGAAATATATTTTTAACTTCTTTATAAATAATAACTCTGATATGTCTCATGACCACCAGAAATAATTGCCTGAGATTGTACAGCTAATATTGGGCAGAACTAGAATTAAATCAAGCAAGGGCAGATGGGCTCAAGCCTCTATCCTTAGCCATTAAGCAGAGGCATGTAACTGAATGGTATTAAATTAAAAAGTTCAATTCTAAGGACAGTACCAAATCCTCATAGTACTCATATTAAAACAACATTTAAATTAAGAAAAGTTGAAATTCAGAATTTGAAACTCAAACACCTATTTTCATTACTGCCACATCTTTGCCATTATCCCAGAAACAAAACTACCTACTGAATTCAGGCCCAGTTTATGACTCAATTATAGAAGACATTTGTTAAATAAGAACAAAAAGAAATCATTAAAATATGATTAGGATCATGTTTGATTTTGCATAATCAATTGAGTACTGAATCATGTTAATGTTCAAGTTTTGGTTCTTTCTTCTGACTATATTCCTCAAAACTTTTCCATGTGGTACTGTCTGATAGAAGAGCATCCTTTTTGATACAAGTGAAATAAAGAGGTGTAGTTGGTAGACTTTGGCAACTGAAATACATTTGGGATCAATGTCCATCTTGAATTTCCTTAGGAACTTTGGCCTAATTAATAATTTACATTCCTTACATTTGTTTCTGCCACTGAACATTTTAGATAATAGTATATCTTTTATAGCATTGTCATGAGCTTTAAATGACACTAATATTTTTGTAGCACAGCAAAAGTGTGAAATAAATATGCTTTTTTTCTGTTTTGTACCTTATATATCATGGAGTGTTCTTTAATATCAAACATCTGTTTCAATTTCACACATCACTGATCTTCGGTGTATGAAGTGGGAGGCCATAGTACATATTTATTAAATTACCACAAAAAGAGATTAAATTAAAGACAAGATCCTTTATTCTAGTGAACTCCAAAGTGAATTTTCTGTAAAACAGACAGTACTTTTTGATAAAAGAAAACTCTTTCATTTTCTATTATTTTTAATTATTAAATTATCTTTAATAGGAGACAAATCAATAATAATTTTCAATATTTGAAATTGAATTAATGAAAGTAACTTTCTTTTCAATAAAACACATATTTTTCAAGTAAAATATATTAAAGCAATAGACAGGTTTTATAATTTTATAATTAAAAAATACATATTCTCTTATATAACTATTTCACTCTCAACTAAACTGTTTTATGAGTGATCTATAAGTGCCTTTCAGAATTTAAATCTATGTCTTCTTTTTAGACCTGGAGTTCTCTGTTAAAATTAAACTGTCCAGATAGGTCAAATTGAACAGACCTTAATACCTAATAGTTAATATATAAATAATACAATTCTTTTAATCCATTGGGATTGTAGAATATAAAGTTGAATTGGGGCTTTACACAGGCTAAGTTCTAGGATGTTATGATGAGAAAATCAAGAGAATTAGATACCAGTGTTCTCATGATATGTTCATTTCACCCCTAAAGTCCACAACTGAATGTAACATCAGTGTCGACTCCATCCATCAAGAAAGAATTTTTCTGGTAAGTATGGGAAGACAGAATAGCCAATGAAATCCACCTGAGGGCCATTAGGCTAGTAGGGCTCCAGCTCCAAACAGAAACCTAATTTTATTTTATTTTTCTTTCCTGAGTCAAAGTCTCACTATATTGCCCTTGGTGCCTTCACAGCTCACAACCTCAAACTCTTGGGCTTAAGTGATTCTTTTGCCTCAGCCTCCCAAGTAGATGGGACTACAGGCACCCACCACAATGCCTAGCTATTTTGGTTGTTGTTGTTGTTGTCATCATTGTTTAGCAGGCCTGGGCTGGGTTCAAACCTGCCAACCCAGGTGTTTGTGGCCGGACCCCTAACCAATGAGCTATGGGTGCGGAGCCGAAACCTAATTTTCAATAGGTCACATAATGGTGGCTTTACTATGTGACTGACATTATTCCTAGAGCTGACAACTGGAAATCTGCATAAAGTAGCAAACAGTGTTATGTGTATCTCCTGGATAGGTGAGTTGGATACTCGCAAACTGGACATCCATACTTACAGCCAATTTTGAGTCAACCAATGGCATAACTTCTCAATGAGAACGCCTCCTGCCGCTGCTGTTTCCCAGTAACAAATCAAGTGAATTAGAATGAAAAGCTTTTATTTATCCTAGCCAGGAGGTTAGAAAGGAAGGAAGCCAGGCATACACGTCTCTCAAAGACTTGAGAAAGTTTCTTGTAATCTACTGGAAAGCTGATGACTAGGAGAAAGGGTTCAGGGCTTGTGCCACTTTATAATATTGGCTTCCATTCAGAAGCAGTTCTTTCTATGGAAAATTTGCAATGCCACTTGTTTTTCATGTCAAAATGACAAAATGCCATAATTTATTGGGCCACTAAACCCATCCTTGCTCTCTTGGACATCTCTCTAGAAAAAAAGTCAAAGCATCTGGTAGCACAATCTCCTGAAGGAGGGGACGTTTCTGCAGCTTGTGATAATAATATGAACATTTATATATCAGAGAAAGGAGCAAGATGGCTGACTAGAGATTTCAGCCACCAGATCATCTCAAATAGAAGGCATTTCAGGGGAGAAAGTATAGCCCATGTGAAATGCTGAGGAGAGGAGCTGGAACCTGCCTTTCCTAGGGAGCCCACGAGAAGAGGTGGTGAACAAAAGAAGGAGCAATATTTTGGTGGAGATCAACATCTGAAGGTTTCAGAGCCCAGAGAACAGGGTAGGTGGCATATACATAGTGACACTATGTATAACGGTAATACTCAGCTATGAAAAGAAACTAAATAATGTCGTTTGCAGCAACTTGAATGAAACTGGAGATCATTATCCTAAGTGATGTAGCTCAGGAATGGAATAACAAATACCACATATTCTCCCCTAAAATGTGGGAGCTAAACTATGACTGTAAATGTTCATAAAGTTGTGTAATGGGTGTTGAAACTAAGACAGGGGAGAGGGCATAGATAAAGATAAGATATTACCCAGCAAGTACAATGTATACTATTCTGGTGAGGGGTAAATGGAAAGCCCTGACTTCAGCATTAAACAATTAATCCATGTAACATAAAACACTTGCTTTATGCAAATCTATTAGAAACATTTTAAAACCATTAATTATCATATTATGCTTACAACTATTATACAGTGCGTATTACTCATTGCATATAACCAGTTTTACATGTGTGTGACATATTGATTATATATGACATATCATGTAGTATTTGGGAAGCTAAACACGTATTATACCACCAACAATTGCTATATATCATCAGTTCCATACTACATATGCTAGACTGTTTTATAAGGGTTTTAATTCATTTAATTATTATAATAAATATTCTTATGAATATTTATGAAACCATTATTGTCAAAATCTTATAGATAAAAATCGTAAATCTTATTATCCCTCTTTCCTATACTTTTTTTGTATGGGAAACTTCAAGTAAAAAATTTGAGATTAGTCATACCCAAACACAAAATATTGTCAGGTTACCTGTGAATTTCTCTGATATTAGCTGTGACAGGATTAACCACTACCAGGCCACTAGTGGTACATGGGTAATTCTCAATTCTACCCAATGCACCTTGATTTTCTGCTTATGGAAGCACTCTTCCACCATAGGAGAGAATTTTCTGGCCTTGAACTTGACTTTTCAACATCATCAAATGTTGGGGCTATGGCTCAAAGCACAACATATAAAATCTGCAATAAACTCTCAAACCTAAAGCAGTGTTGTGGTGATCAGAACCTAGTTTTACTAAATTGGCATGGCTATTTCAGCTGTGCATTAAAGGATCTCAAGTTTTTCAGGTTAAGGGAATCTTGACTTTCTTCCCTTCTCAGAAAGGTGGTAGCCTGGTGTCTGGAATCAGGGACTTGCTCAGAGCTCTAGATGTGGACCTGATATCAGACTGCTTAGCCTGGAGCTCAGGATGAACCTATCTTCTCAGTTGGAAGAAAGTAGAGAGTAATTTTAAAGAAAGCATCAATCAGAAGGGTCTGGACTTAGCTGTGAAAGCAATTCAAAATACAGTAGTCCCCACACCTCTCTGTAAGTGACCTAATTTTCATAGATTGGACATGAACCACATATAGTTATCAGGGCAGTAGGTTTAATTCCTCCTGTTGACTACCTCTGTATGTTGATCTGTCTGTTATAGTCCCTAGGTGGTCAACTTACAAAGGTACTACTGTGTAAGGACTCCAAAACCACATACCTTCAGGGAGTTTGACAAGAATCTGGGGAACTAAACATAGTGAGCTTCCTTTAAGGACTACAGCTACAAAACTTTTTATTTTTTCTTTTCCAGTTATTCCTGACTACAGATGGGGAGAAGTTAAGGGAGATAATATATCTGAAATTGAATTAGAAGTAGGATCAAAAATTGGGAAAGTGACTCAGGTTTTGGCATTATTTACAGAACTACCTGTACATATAGAACATATAAAATTAACTTTAATGTTATCCTTTAAACAGAACATTTTTTGGAATCATATATAATTAAAGTTCAAGATTATACCAAGATAAACTTCAGGGTTATTTTTAGCAAAAACTTTTCTTATTAAAATTAATGTGAAATGCCAATGCCAAGACACTGGGATAAGGCACTTTGGTCCCTCATCTTTATTAACACTTGGCATGTCAGGTTGAATAGCCCAATTTGCCTCTTTGACCACTGCTTTTTTGAAAATACAACATTCTCTCTGTTAAATATACCCAAGGATCTCTAACATCCCTATAGCTTGAAATTCTGAGCTATCTAGAAAAAAATTCTGAGATATCTAGAAAAAACACCCACATAATACATTTTTTAATTGAGGTAAGAGTCTATCCCCTCTAAATGAAATACTAGAAAGAGTATTGTTAAATTGTTTGATATAGTGATTTCTCTAAATTGTTTTCCTCCTGCTGTAAGAACATGGCTTAACAACTGTGATGTTTGATGAAAACTGAAGATCCTTTTAAAGTCAAAAATAAATAAATTGGAGTGCTTACTCAGAACTGCAACAGCTGTGTTTTGATGTTTACAACCACAGATGTTAGATGTTTCCAGATGGAAACAAGTTTGTCAGTCTTCAATTTCCTCGAGAAAGAATTACATAATGAAGGGTAGTTAAAAACAAGTTTCATAGTTATTTTGTGATGCTAGTCATGAAATTCCACAGCTTACTTGAAATACATGTCTCATGTAGATTTCATTTTGTTGTACAGACTGAGTTCAAACATTGAAAATGGTCTGTTTATTTAATTTCATTCTGCATAAAATACTAACAATGATGTTCTCAAAAATGCCTTAAATAAGGTTACCATTTTATTTTTTGTTCTTGAATATTGCCAGCAAAGTAGTGGCTAGGCACTACTAAAATAATAGCAAATAGAATGATAGGAATTAAAAAATATACATATTTTTGAGTGATTGTACTAAACTCTCTGGCTATGATATTTTTATAAGTGATAACTGTCTGTGCTCTCCTTACAATTTTACTCTGTGCCTAGCAGTAAGTTAAATACTTTATACATAATTCTACTTCATATGTAAAGCTTGCAATGATTCTGTGGTGATATTATTATTATCCTTACTTTGCTGCTAAATATTTGAGGCTCAGAAAGATAAACATAACTTGCTAAACTTTATATAACTAGTTAACTCATAAAACTATGATTGAGGTCCAGAAATTCTGATGCCATAGTCCAAGTTTTCAAGCAAAATCTCTACAACCTCTAACTCGGACATGTTCTTACCACATATGATCTTATTTTATATCATCACAACTATATGAGGCAAACGACAATCTAAACTTCAGGAGGAATAAAAGTATTGACTTGACAGTTCAATCAATGTCAACAAAAAGCAATTCAATGCTTCAAACCCAGAATATGTGCAAAGTTCTCCTTAAGCGTTCTGAGACTGTGGCTCGAGATTGCCCCAGGAAGTTATCACTTCCTGTTGCCATCAGCACAAATGCGTGTCAGGAACACATAGCTTGACAATGTTTAATGCCACTAAAAACAGCAAAAAAAGAATATCTAGTCAAAGTATACGGCATGCGTCTATATATACATGTGTGTATAGATAGCCTAATTATAATAACAAATGCAAAATATTTAATTATATTATAAAAATAATTGTGTTGGAAGGATAAAAGGGCAGAGGAATTACTTTAGTATCTAGTGGACAGCAGAAAACAGCTATTATTTTCCAAAGTGCCAAGTCAATATCTATATCAAATTTCAAAAAGAAAAAAAAGAGATGCAAGCCTGTTCTTTAAAGAAAATACCAAAATATCGAAAGAAAGTGTTTAAAGTTACTATGTCAATGAAAAGGAAGTGGAGAATTTGCCATTACTTTACATAAACTTTCAAAAAAAATTAAATTTTTAACCTCTGGTCATAATCAACTATGATAGAACTAAAACAAAAACGATGGATTATCAATTATTTCCTGCCTGTTATAATTACCTATTTCATTTTATAGTGTTCACACATTGATAACATAATAAATATTTTTTATAAGTTTCAACTTTAACTTTTTGATTTTGATGACGTCTCTCAGGAACAAAGCCATACTATTGTTGATTTACAGTTGTGTGTATGTATACTGTAAATATACTTGTTATATATAATATTCTATAAATAATAATCAATTTTATTGAGTAAGAGAACAGTCTCACATTTTCTACAAGAAATTAGTGAAAGCAATAAATAAAGCCTGAGCCTGGGATGGTAGGCAGGATTCTGCAATAGGTCTCAAGATTCCCACCATCTAATTCATCACACCTCTTGTCCCAGTTAATCAATAAATGTTCATCTGTGTTCTGCCATAAAGGCATTGAAATAATTTGACATTTGCATAAGATAGGGAGATTATCCTCACTGGAAATCAGGAGAAATCAGAGAAGCTCTTCTTATTGAGAAAGATTCTTCAAGGCCTGAGAAGGATTTGGCACGATGAAGATTCTCTACTTCGAACACAGAAGGCAAAGGATACTGATGGCAGTCAGCAAGGAAACGGAGACCTGGTTCTATAACAATAGAAACTGGATTCTACCGCAACCACGTGTGCTTTGAAGAGCATACAAATTTTATTATGAGGACATAGCCCTAGAAATGCTGTGATAACAGTCTGGTGAGGTGCTGACCAAAGAAACTAGGGAAAACAGTTGTCAGACTTCTAATCCAAAAAACTGTGAAATATGAAAAGGGGTTGTTTGAAGCCACTACACGTGGGGTAATTTGTTACACAGCAATGGAAAACTAATACCCCTGGAAAAGTCAAAACAGTTTGTTAACATTATTGGACAGGCTATTTTGTTATAAGAACTATTAATGAAATGTCTAATTTTGAGTCACCTTTGTAGAAATACAAAGTATGTTTGAAGTCCTAATTTAGAACTTCTTTGAATAATTACATAGCGCATCTTCACTACATATAAGTTGCTAGAAGTTAAACTATCTACTTAAGTTTTACTTTCCTGGGCTTTATTGATCATTCCAGCATTCAGAGAATGCGAAAACGGTAGAATTCCCCAATGATGCTAATCGTACTCTGATGACTTAGGAACCTCAAGGAAGACTGAAAACATATGAATGAGTCTTCCATTCTCCTAATGTTAATGTTTACAAAGCCTGTATCTGTTACAAATGTGATACTAGAAGTTGGGTGATAGGGCCCTAAATTTGGCCATAACGTAAAATTAAGAAAGCCAACATTGACCAAGCAAAAAATGAATAAACATTTAAATCTAATTTAGGTATAATTAAGTATTAGAAATTATTTATACTGTATTTATATTAGGTATAATGAAGTATCAAAAACTGAAAATGTCCTAAGAAAAACTTAGATACGTAGCATTTGGAGTTAAATTGCATTCTCGCAGCAAGCACATTTTTGGTAACAATAGGCCAATATTTGAAGATATTTAAACTCTTGGGAACACATCATCTCATAGTCTAAGGAGACAGCACCTCTTCAGGTTGTGCCATGTACAATCTGCACGGCATGTGTGGGAGCTCTTCATGGAGGAGTGTCAGGATGAAGCAGATCTCCGTGCTTGCCCTAATCATTCGTAAGAGGGTAGAAGAAAAATAATTCCCATATGAACTGAAGTGAAAGACACTGTAACAGAAAATGTAATAAAAGGAAATGGTAGTTCAAGGGAGGATCGAGATTAAAGTACTTCTGAAAAGTACATTTTATGAAAAACACCAGTTATCAGACCAGAGATAGCCTTTATGCTATTTACATTACTGAAAGTAAAAGGTGAAAAGAAGAAGCCAAGCCAGGGACGATAAAGTGATTCCATAGACGCCCTAGCAATTTCTGCACTCGCAGAACCAGGGATTGGTATTTCTGCCACACATATTTGTACAGGTGTACTAAGCTGTATGTGTGTGTATAGTATGACTTGTGTTTCCTCTATTTCTTATTCTGTCTATAAAACAGTCTACTTCTCAAAGTCAGGAAATAATGGTCCTACCAAAACAGCTAATATGTTCACTGAGATTTTGCTAACTCCTGCCAGCGTGGAGGGTATCACCTAACAGGCTATGAAATCCTTAGTGCGAGTCCAGACCTACCAACGACATGTCTTTCAGGTAGAAAGACTTGCTGCTCAAGACCATAACTAAAATGTCCAAGGAAGAAAAATCAGAAAAGACTGATGTAGAAAGAATGCTGAAGTCACTTCATTTCCTGGTTCCACTCACCCCAGTTTTACCTTTGCTCTTCCTGGATGCATCCACCAATAAATCTCACTTTGAACCTGAGCTAGTTTGCATTGACTTTCTGTCACATTTCACCAAAGAATGTTGCCTACCGCAGAGGACTTAATATAGCAGCTAGAAACTGTGACCAGTGAAAGTCTGTGGCCTCCAGACTTTCAAATAAAATGCATGTGTTTGCGATGTGCAGGGGGGTGCTTTGCCAGCCCCTGGGCACGGAAACCTGGGGAAAACAAACATGGTGAAGAGAATCGCAAAGTAAATTTTGATCTGTGCAGTGACTCATGCCTATAATCCTAGCACTCTGGGAGACTGAGGTGGATGGATTGCCCGAGCTTAGAAGTTCGAGACCAGCCTGAGCAAAACTGAGACCCCATCTCTACTAAAAATAGAAAAACTAGCCAGGGGTTGTGGCAGGTGCATATAGTCACAGCTAATCAGGTGTCTGAGGCAAGTGGATTGATTGTTTGTTTCCAAGAGTTTGAGGTTGCTATGAGCTATGACACCAGGGTACTCTACCCAAGTCAACAAAGTGAGACTCTCTCAAAGAAATAAATAAAAACAAACAACAACCAAAAAAAAAAAAAACCTAGTAAAGTTGACTATATATATATATATTTATTAACTATATACATGTATATATTACAGCCCACTACTATACATATATATATATATATATCTCCAACTATTTTAAGTTGCACACAAATTTTCTAGACACCCAGTGTAAGAGTGTATACACATAAAAAATACACTTGGGTTTGCAAAAGCTGTGCAATGACCACACACAGCACCCCCCCACACACACACATACACACTTACACACAGAGCTAAATGCTCAGATACACAACTGAGAAGCTCATGGCACAACTGGGGTGTTCTCCCTCATTGTTCTGATTTACAGTGTGGACACTCCCTTTATAACACATGAAAAACAGCAGTGGCCGTGCCCCTATTTATCTAATTCTCTACCTGAAGAACCTCTGGAGAAAAGTGATTTTATCTTATTATTTCTTGTAATATTTTGAGGATTTAACACATTCTACTACATGTTCAAAAATCCTTTATTGCATACTGCATGAGTAAAGAAATGGACATCTGTTTAAGCACCAACATCTAAACTATACCTTAATTTATTCACAATGTTATTCAAACTATAACCCAAACGATATGAGAAAATTCGTATATGAACTCATCTAATGTTTGCTTGATGCTTTTATTGGTAAAACATTAAATATGAGAAAATTCATTAACATTTCTGAGTCTTGGTTCATTGATACGCATAATGCATGTGGTCATACGTATCTCCCTTATTAAGAATTAAATATAAAACAAACGTGACCCTTAGAGTGGCTGCCAACTTTTAGGTAAAAATACATATCATTCCTTCTCTCTCTTTTTTTTTTTTTTGTTTTTGTTTAAATGTATGCATTGTTTATCTCAGCCTCATTTGAAAGAAATAAAGCTCTGTGAAGGAATTTGGTGGCGTTATATAGCAGGACATCCTTGCCATGGCGTATTGCAATAAATCAGCTTTACAGGAACTTAAAGTTCGACCAATGCAATGTTTTTATTCATAGCTTATATTGGTTTCAAGGGAATGTAAAGTAAATGCTACATATATTTTGCACAGAAAACCATTAGTTTCCTCTGAAGAATTGTACACTTTAGTGTTAGCTAATTATCCACTCCCTCTCCTTTCTTCTCCGCAGAACCCCCATCTTGTTTAGGCCACTGAGCGTCCACTCACAGGCGTATATCCTAACTAACATCGGCTGATCACAGGAAGGCCACTCTGCTCTGCCAAGTCCTTATATTTCCAGTTTCTCTTGCAGCCAGGGCTGGCCATATGATGACATTCACGCATAAGTGAAAATCTGTTTTTGCTTTCTGGCAGCAGTGATATTATGAGGAGAAATAATTTATAATTTTGGATATCCATTGTTTTTCCTCAACTTCAGACAGAATTGGGGATGTGATAATAGGAGCTCTGGCATCATCCATGTGATGGGGAAGTAGCAGGACAAAAATGCCAGCTTTCTGGACATTCCAGAATAAAGGTGTGAGAAGTATATGGACCCTTGACCACTTCCTGGGCCCTCTGCATGTGAACTGGGGCCACCAAGTGCAGGACTCTGGTGAGAAAGCTTCAGTTTCCGTGAAACTATTTTCTATGACTCTTAGTGAAAGCTTTCCTATGTGATAAAATGTCAAAACACATAAAATAAAAGTGACAAAGGAAACAAAGATAACATGGAGTGTAAATTTTGTAGCATCTTAAAATACCGGGCGTGTGTAATATGAATTAGTTTAGCAAATTATATAAACTCCTGTGGACATATTGGGTGCAGCCTAAGTCCTGTGTATATTTTACCTTGTGCTTATTCCCTTGGTATTGCGCTGTGAAAAGAACTCCTAAGGATTTGTGGGAACTAGAACAACTAATGGAATCATAAGTTTATCAAAACACTTATCCTTATTTTCCTTTTTCTATTTTTGGTTATTTTGTGTGGAATGCAATTAATTCCCTCTGGTTTACTTAGATGGGTTTTAGATATTCTGTAACTTTCAGAAACACATCTGACATTAAATCTCTTGCAACTTCATTCTTCCCGTGTGCTGAGCCTTTTAATTCTTTTAAAACATGTGTGAGATACATTTTAAGGGTGGGGGGAGGTACCATCTTTCAGCGAGTGAATAAAAGACTTATAAATGTCTCTAATGGTATTCATGTTCAGGGGTGCCTAATTCAACTGAATGATGAAATGCAATCCAAACATTTGTCACAAGGAATACGGAGGCTTTTGTTTTCATACGAAGGCAGCCTCCCTGTTACCTTTCAACTGATTTCTAGACAGGAGCTTTCTTATGAGAAAAGACATGCCTGAAGCAGGTGTCTCGCTATGTGATGAAGTATCACGGTACGAGAATGAAAGATAAAAATGACTAAACAATTTGGATAACGATCCAAAAAATCTGAAGAAAATCATATAATCCCAAAGCATGAATACTTCTGAAAATAGTTTTAAAAATGTATGAAACTGTTGCTTCTGCATAATTTCAACACCTTTTGAAGTGACACAATCAAAGGGCACCGTTCTTCCAGATTAAACATATTTTATTGATTTTTATCTTCAATGGAGCAAATGCTACTGAGGTTTCATTTGTAGAAGTTGAAATACCGGGTTGAAAGTTACATTTTGGCACTGCGGACATCTCCCCAGCGTACATTGATCAAGTGATGTTTTTTCTTCTCTTCCTTTTGATTTGCTGTTTTATCAAAGAAGCAGACTGTTCACATGGGTACTGCCAAAAAAGGAGACGTTTTCTTTGCACACATCATCAAGCATGAAAAGTTATCTTGAATTTTCATGGAGTACATTAAACTAGAAAAAAAATGAGTAAATAATGTCTGACCGTGATAAGGGGAAAAGTGTGTGGTATAATGAACAAGAAGCTGATAGCCGTGTCACCTGAGTCATGGTTCATACTTGACTATCTGTCACTTAGATGTATCTTCAACAGGTTTCTAAACTCCTCTAAGTACTACTTTCCAATCTGTAAAAATTAATATTCTTTTTTTTTGTTTGAGTCAGAGTCTCACTATGTCACCCTCAGTAGAGAGCTGTGACATCACAGCTCACAGCAACCTCAATCTTTTGAATTTAAGTGATTGTCTTGCCTCAGCCTCCCAAGTAGGTGGGACTACAGGTGCCCACCACAATGCCTGGCTACATAAAAATTAATATTCTGATCACAACTGAATTGTTTCTGAAGAACAAGTGACAAAGAGAATATTGTTCTTAAAGTTTTGTTTTAATAATTCTAATTCCTTTGCAATGTCTTCTCTCTTTTTGTCAAAAAATTGTTTAGAATTCAAAAATAACTTTATGTTTCCTAGATTTAAACTTTGAGATGTTTACTATAACTGGATGTTTTATTCTAGTTTTGCCTTCTGATACTTGTTTGGGTATTTTCTTTTCCTGAATCTCTCTTCCTCTCTCTCTTCCTTTATTCCTTCCTTCTTTCCACTTTTAAAATTTTGAGTCAGTAGGTAAGTTATATGTTTGGTGATATGGGGGGTGATTGGGGATGGGGTATATAGTTAAATGTGGTAAAACAGTGGTATTTTCAAATCACACATGCAACTAGAGATCAGTATAAACCCATGGGTAACTCTAAGGATTCCTGCAGTGATGGCATCCCTTGGAAAGAAGGTAAGAGTCAGTGCAGACAGCAGTGTTCTTGATTTAGGACCATAACAGAGGCTCTGCAGTGTCAGCCAAGGCATCAGAAGTCATCACTGAGTTGCTTGTACAATCAACAGATAAATTGCCTTTTCTATTTATTTCTGACTCTATTATTACTTCTTAGCACAGAATAGAAGGTGTAGGATCAAAATGTGGCCTTAATGTCTCCATTTTAGCCCCACAAATATGATAGTATATCCAGTATATAAATAATCTGCTGGGCCCTGGAGACTCACAAGTTGTCATACACAGACATGCTTCTTCATGCACGGTGCTCATGTCTTTTTCATATTATGATTCTCAGAATTGGGTTTCTTTAGCAAATCCTGAACTTCGTGGGAGTCCATGATCTTTATTTTTAAGGAATTGTGCCTGCCATAATTGCTTATATACAGTATACACTTAGAGAAAACGAATATATTGTGTTAAAAAACTCTTGACCCTGATTCAGAGAGCATAATATATCACTGAAAGTTACCATCTATTTTGGAATCTGTCCTCATTATATTGCCTTGTTATCTGCTTGTCTTTTTACTTACACATTATCTTAGTAAGTTCCTAATTAAGCTCAAATCCACCTCAGTTCATTTTTATTCAAAATCATCTCTTGTCCATGCAGATGGCTTTGACTCCAAACCCACTGGTCCCTAAGCAAAGCACCAAACTATGAGGACTGTCCTGGGAAGACGCTTCACCTGCCTCAGAGATGTGGAAGAGCCTGACAGTGTTCACTGATCCCCACCTGCTGCTGGGCATCTAACATCAGGGCATGAGAACGCTTTCCGACCTGCACTTCTTCTTCCTCAGAAGGATTGACATGTAAGCAGAGACTTGTGAGACAGCTCTGCCCCCCACACGGAATGGGAACTTGGAGAAAATGACAAATGACCACGGCTCTTCTACTAGTGCTATTTTATCCCACTAAATGAATGCCTGCTGAAAGAGACAATTTGTCACAGGACATAATTTAATCACCTCGCATAGGATGAGAGAAAACTAGGAATGAGAGCAAGTGCTGAGAATGAATCAATTTTTTCTTCCGGTAGATGTAAATGTACTTGAAGCTATTCTTATCTTCTCACTCAAGTGCTGTACTTACTGAAAAACTATTTTTAGTCATTTGTGTCCATTAGTTACGGCAATTCATTGTCTTAAAACTTTCTCAATCGTGGAAATAATACATTTCTATATTTTTACTGAGTTATTCTAAAATAATGCCAAATAAATTATTTTTAAAAGTTACGTTTCCCACTAGTGCTGATCTACATTGAAAGTCTTAAATAAAAAGCGTATAAAATAAAACCCTTTGGTTCCCAAATTATTTCAATGTTAGTTCAATTTTATTAATGCTTAGTGAGTTTGAATTCTTAGTGTCTGAGATATATCTATGTGGTAGAATAATGTCTATGTAGTTAGCTGAATGAATGAAATAAAGACCTAATATTTAGATTTTCGTCATTAAAATGTAGACCTAAAGGATGGCATGAACCATTCAAAAGAGAGTCTTAACAGTGAAAGTAAATGTTCTACAGAAAAGATCAGGAAATTTAAGTTCTCTGCACATAATTTATTATTTTATTATTCCTTAAATGAGAACTTAAACAGTAAGAAGCAAAATTTTCAGGATACATTTTTTTCCTACTAATTATTTTCATGGAATTATTATGTCATCTAGTGATACAAATTTCCAACTATAAAGTTATTTCCAAGGTCCTTGCTATGGTGAAACAATTTGTTCTTTTCCCTGAGAATGGAAGTTTTAATGTTTCTGTGAAATATTCTTTTTAAATATTTACATGAATAATATTTTAAATTGGATTCTTTTAACTAAACTTGAAAAATGGCATTCCAATGAAACAGAGGAAAAAAAAAAACATACTGCCTTTAAAAATCTGTAAAGGTTGCATTACAAAATAAGAGTCAGCGTAAATCTTAATTTTGAGGCCACTTTTCCTGGGAAACCGGCCCTTCTCCTAAGACTAGGCCACATGTCCCTGAAACACATTTTCTAGGTGTCTTGTACTTGTCCTCTGTAGATTTGATTACAACTACAACTAACTTTGTGATTATTTACTTAATGTTTGTCTTTCACAGGAAATTATTGGCTACCTTTTAGGCTGAGGTTCAGATAGCTTTTATTTATTGCTCTATTACGGAAACTTAGTTGTGTGCCTACAGATACACATATATACATATATGCATGTACACATATATATCTAGGTATATCTATGTATGTATGTGTTAATGTGCATTATATACGTTTATATATATAGATATAATACATAATATATGTATATATATTACATGTGCATGTGTTTGTCTCTCTGTGTGTGTATATGTGCAGCAAAGAAACTCCCCCTAAGGTGCTAAAAGTTAAATCATATACAGAGAATGGGGAAGTTCTGTTCCTTCAGACTGAAGAATTCCTGACTTCTTGAGGTATGAGTGCATTCATTTTTACAATGTAGGCATTTATTTTTCCTTCTATTGAACTCCTGTAAAAGTTTGCTTTCATTTCAAAAAAAATCACTTTAAGATGTTTGACATCTCTTTAGAGACAACCACAGTAAAACTCAAAAAGAAAATTGCAGTACTATGTGAAGAACAGAGTAATTTTAATTATTTTAAGGAAAGTTTTTATAAAGAAAATTAAGAAGTATTTGTATCTGTCTACAGAGACATATGAAAAATCATGTAGGTAAAGTTATGAATGCAAAATTAAATAAGCTATTTCAGTAGCTAAAATGTTAGATTCATTATAAATTGTACTGAATGACAATTTGGGGTACTAATATTATTGGAATTGATACAGCTTTATTTCTTGAAAATGTAGTTACTGCCGTTAAAGACATCATGATGAAAAATATGGAAAATGATATAAAATTTAATGTGTTTAAAAATGGCCTTGTCAGGACATTCTGAAGTCCCTGCCCTTTGGGAGGAGGTGGCCAGAGGATCATGTGAGGCCAAGATTTCAAGACTAGTCTGTGAGACACAGAGACCCTGCCTTCATAACAGTTAAAAAGAAACAGCCCAGCTACCTCTTTTTACACCAAGGATTCCATTTTCATCATTAAAAAAACTGTCTTTTGAACTCCAGCTAACATCCAAAGAATTGCTTAGAAAGCATATTTTTTATTTAAATAAATGATATATAGCATTATATAAGTTAAAGAACTCTGAAAGCAGCCTGTACCTGGGTTTTATATCCTGGGGACAATAGGATAAGAAGCTAATTAAAGTAAATTTTATACAGTACATATATATAATTATTCCATGCAACAAATATGGAGAAAATTTTTAAAAATTGTACTTTAAAGTTTAACATCAAAGACACTCACAGAAGTATATTTCCAAGTTTTTAGCGATTTATGTTAATAAGACAACTTCACATGTATGCTTAAAAGACCCAAAGAGATAAAATTGAATTTTTAAAAATTAATGTGAGCTACATTTTAGAAATGAAGTAACTGAAGTTAAAATGGCTATGTGATTTCACCACTGTGACAAAGTTAATAATTATCAAGGGTAGAGCTGTCCTTATCCTTTCTCAATTTTCTTATTATTACATGATGATAAATCTTTTCCCATACTCCCTGTAGGAAAAAGAAAATAGAAACATTAATATCATAGGGCAATCCACGCATATGTGAACATTTATTTATTTACTTCAATCAGTGAACCAACAAACAGTGAATGTCTATGCAGGACAATTCTCTACATAGCCTTAGACCGAACCACTTCTTTCCCTTTTCTCACTTGTAGTTCTTAAGAATAACTGTACAACGTGCTGGGAACAGAGCCTACTAGACAGAGGTACACACTGAAACAGCCTGGGCTTTGTTCCAGTCCCTCCTAGAACTAGGACAACCCTCATTGCTTTACCACAGTAACTCCTATTGTCCCCAGGATATAAAACCCAGGTACCGGCTGGGTTTTCAGAGTTCTATAGCTGCACTTCAAATAGGGCATGCAGAGGCGAGATGCCATCTTCTCCCCACAGCTTCCTCAGGCCTTTGGTGAACAGCGCTGGGTTTCTGGTCCCCCTTGCTGCCCGTCTGTAAGTAACACACCCACTTCATGTACTTGGCTCAGTGTGTGAGTGCTCTGTCTCACTGGGTGCAGGCAGGGGGTGGATACCTAACCTACTTTGTACCTACCATGCCCCGGGTCTTCTGCATATAAGCAGAAAGCCAAGAACTTGCCATCGTTTATAGTGTAGCATTCCAGATAAAGTTGCATTTGTTGTGATCTATCACCTGAGTCATTTTCTAAATAGTAAACAATTACAGAATCATAACCTAGAAGGCACAATTGAATTTGAAGAAACTAAACATGTCTTGAAATGATAGATATATTTCTCATCATTATTTCTTATGTAACAGAATAGAGAAACCCAGTATTTCATATTTAGGATGTTCAATTTTCTGTTCTCATTTAGATGAAGGATGCTTTCACAGTTCCCTTTGCAGGAATGCGTTATGAAGTAGATATTTGTTATGATAAATTTTCAGTCCTATTACTCTTGCCTTTTGTCTAAACCTTTCTTCAGAGTAGATGAATAGGTCGAGGATCCCTTGTCTGAAATGACTGGGATCGGAAGTGTTTATGATTTTGGATTGTTTTAGACTATGACATGTTTACATATACATAATGAGATATCTCGGGGATGTTGCCCAGATCTAAACACAAAAGTTGTTGTTTTCAAATCCACCTTATACTCATTGCCTAAATGCAATGTTTCACAATACTTCAAATAACGTTGTGTATAAAGCAAAGGTTTGACTATATTTTGACTGTGATCCACCACATGAGCTCAGATGTGCAATTTTTCACTTTTGAAGTCATGTTATAGCCCAAAAGTTTTGGATTTTGGAGCATTTTTGGATTTCACATTTTCAGATTAGGCATGCTTAACCTGTATTAGTATGTGTTTTAAAACTGCAATTTGTTATTTTAGTTTTGTCTTAGAATAAATTTTTAATGAACACTACTTCTGTCTAAGAATTTGAAATACAGATTAGCAATATGCTATTGGGCAAAAACCAATAATAATTTTATATCAAACATATTTCTTAGAGAAAGCTATTACATGTGAGACTAATATATACATGTATTTATTCAAGACAGGTTGTTCTCAGATTTGAAATCGGAAATACTGATGTATTCTATAATTACAAATTAAAGTAGGATGCACAAAATACCTACTCTACTGGGAAAAAATAATTGCCTTCTGGCTGAAAATACCTAGGTGTTACAAAATTGCATTATTCTCACCAGCGCAAGCTGCCCGAATCTTTTCATGCTAGATTCTGCAGGCACAAGGTCATTTATAATGTCCTCCATTATGTATCCAAAGGGCAATTTTCTGATTTCCTCCCGTATGTTTTAGTCTTTGTGACATAACTGACCCTTTAGAAGACAACTCTTTCCATCTACATGTAAAAAATGCTGAATGTATCCTTTAGCAATTTAAATTGCTTTTAGCAGGTCAGGTCACCTCATTTAATAGTTCCACATCACTTTATTCAGCTTGCAACCCTTAGAAATACAAAAACCATTTCTCCAATTCTCCTTTTCAATAGAACTTAATATTGTACAGTTAGAAAAATGACTTCCTGCCATGTGTGTCTCTTTTCTTCATATTCTTCTCTGTCCCAAACACTACATTTTACATAAAATCTTGACTAAAATTTTGCAAATTCAGGTTTTAAATGCTGTTGATGTCCAGACGAATTCTTGTCTTAAGGGTTTTGATTTCTCACAGGTGTGCTTTGTTATTATATTATCGCAATTCAATTGCAACATCTATTGAATAATGATCGGGAAAAGGTTTTCTTCAATAAATTTTACAGTTTAGAGACATAAGTTGCTTTCTGTTAGGCAGACACTGCTTCCAGAGTTTTTCCCTCTCCCATAAACTCATAGGAATTTTTGAGTCAAGTGCCTGTCACTATAGGCTTTAAAATAGTCCCCATTTCATGGGGAATTTCTTTGGGAAGTACTTCAGGCCTGACATAAATGCGGGCCTATAGAGGCTCTCAACACGGGCCCGCTTGTATCAGATAACATTTTCTGAAAATCTCTTACTCTCTTACTTCAGAGATTATTTGAATCTTGCTTCAAGTATTTTGTTTACTCCCTGCTTCCTATTCTCACTCTCAAGCTGCCTTATGTTGGCTGGTCACAAGGCAGAAGATTGTGCTATTAAAATTATTCTTCTATTTTATTAAAAAAAAACAGAATTAATAGTGATGTGACAATACTAAGAAAATAATAAAGCATCTTTCATAACTTTATGTAAACTGTAATATTTTAAAGTTACTCTAATTTGAACAATCCTTTTATATTCTTTTTTGTGATGAAAATGTGTAACTGCATTGTATGAGCAAGGATTTAGTAAGTATCTACCAGGAGTTCTTTCTTATTATGAACATTAGAGACCTAATACTCTTTAGAAAAGTTTTAGAGATTCACAGCAAAATGAAGGATGATCAGTGACTTCCAACTCCCTCCCTTCCCTCCCTGCTATCAGCACCCTGCAACAGAATAGTCTATCGGATGCAGCTGAGGAGCTTCTGTTGACACAACACAATCACCCACAGTCCACAGTTTACATTAGGGCACACTTTGGTATTGTATACGCTGTGCCTTTGGAAATGTAAACTATAGTATTGCATTATATTATACATTATAGTATGTAACTTCACTAACCTAAAATATCATCTGTGCCATTTGCAACTAATATTTTTGCTGTCACATTCTTAAAAAAAAAAATCTGATTTTCAAAACAAGCTCTAGCTAAGAAAAATTCAGGCCACAAATTGTATCAATGTAGCTCTGGTTGAAACTTTTTGGCTGTTTCTATTACATCAAGAGAATGTCTAAAATTCTTCAACAAATAAGTGTAATATAATACCAAATACAAGTATGTCCACAAAAAATAATAAAGTACTGTAACACAGGATTGAGGAAGATATAGTTGGGGAGAAAGTGTCATTCACCTAAAGATATGTGAAATTGGAAGTGGTTTTCTAAAGCTGGTATCTCTCGCTGTTTCCCTGGCTAGAGAAGTGGTCAGAATGGGTCATCTGGCCAGCATGCCCAATGAAGCAGAAATAAAAGGAGAGAGAATATCAGGTAAGCCCCAGATAGATGATCTTTGTATTGCTAAAGAAAAGAACTATTCATGACACTTGTTAAAGAAGGGTAAGGCAGACTTCTTTCAAGGAGGGTTTCTATATGAGGCCTTGCAATAGAGGAAAGAGAATGGGTTCAACTCTGACTATAGCATAAGAAAGCAAGAATTTTTAGCCAAGGAACAGTGTGAGGGGCAATGGGCTAAAAGTTACCAACAGAAGACAAAAGGAGTAAGGTAGGATGCTGGCTGAGTTAACCCAACAGGATTCTTATTGGAGGCAAGCCAGGGTGATTAGTCCTCACCAGGTGAAAGGTCTAAGATGAGGAACCCAATGAAACATTGAGAATGATCAGTAATCAAAGGCAGAGGATTGTGGCTGAAAAGGTTTAGCAGGATACATGGTGAGGCTGAGCAATGCAGAGGTGAACCTATCTATTCAAAAGTCAGGCTTAATATAGAAGAGATTTCCATGGAGCATGAGAAAAATTAATCAAAGAAAGAATCTCTATGAACATTCAGAGGTGGTGAGAAAATAATTTGCCTCTTCAAAATTAAAAGATAACCTATTATATTCACAATAAATATGTATGTATATGTATCCTTCATGTTACATTCTGTGGAACAAATATAACCCCTTTCACATCTAAAAAATCAAAACCTGCTTTTGTTTATCCTTTTTAACATAGATGATAAATTTCCCTTTAAAATAACTTTTTGAGGGGTGGCTCCTGTGACTCAGTGAGTAGGGCGCAGGCCCCATACGCTGAGGGTGTCAGGTTGGAGTCTGGCCCCGGCCAACCCGCAACAACAACAACAACAAAAATAGCTGGGCATTGTGGTGGACACCTGTAGTGCCAGCTACTCTGGAGTCTGAGGCAAGAGATTCGCCTAAGCCCAAGAGCTACCTGAAGTTTTCTGTGATCTGTGATGCCGGCATTCTACCGAGGGAAACAAAGTGAGACTCTGTCTCTAAAAAACAAAAAAATATATAAAATAAGTTTTTGAAATTACAGTATGTGTAAGGACAAAAACTTCTAAAGTTTCTAACAATAAATCAATTTCTCAAAAGGGTGAGGGGTAGATCACAGGTTGTAGTCCCATGTAAAGTAAGAATATGTGAGACAAATATGCCCAGAGCAAGGTGCAGTCATCACCCAGAAACCAGCTTATGACCACTCCTCTAATCAGGGTCTTCAGGAGTAAATATCAAAGTTACATTTCAACTCTCTAAGTTTTGGTCTTTTTTTTCCCCCAGCAGTTTTATAAGTAATCTCCAACATTCCAAGAATATATAATGTAAACAATATCATTTTGTTTCTTTCACTTTTTATTTTCAAGAGACTTAGAGAAAGAAATACAAGAATAACACAAGAAATCCCCACATGCCTGTTACATCATTTCCTCTGATGCAATTATGTTATATAATGTTGAATTAAAAGCAAATTTATACTTTGGTCAGGAGAGATTTTATTTGAAAGGGCTACTGCAATAGGAAGAATATTCTAAATACTAGATCCAAAAGTTACTCAAGAATTAGGCAAAAAGATTTTTTTCTTCTATAGAGAGTAGTAATCAAGCCTAAAAAACCCCAGGTATGGGTGAGATGAAAATGGATTGGCTGGTAAGATCAGAAACTGATTTGTCCTGAAGGCCACCTACACTCCAGGAGTAGCTCTTAAGGAAAAGCTTTATTCTGGCCCAGGCTGAGAAAAAGATCGTGTGCAAGGGGTCCCAGGAACAAGAAAATCTCAACCAAATTCTGCTTATTATACATTTTGTTCCAACTGATCAATGAGGATAAAACAATTCAGTAAGCAATTTGAGAGAAAGAATGGGAATTTGGCAGGTCTGTGTCATTGTCATAGGTTAACAAGGGGGCCATCTGTGTATCTTATCTAAGTCTTAGGAGGTTGAATGGGTCTTTGCAGTGAGTCATTTTCCAAAACACAAAAGGGTGGTGGCAGTGGGATTGCTTCACCTTAGTTGTTTTCCAGAATCACAGTGCTCCCAGTAGATTTTGCCATTGTCAATAATCATAGATAACAGGAAAAATATTGTAAATCAACACAAAATAGATATTAGCATGAGATTCTTAACATGAGTTTTCAACTTAGGACACTTTGTCATAGCTTAATTTTTATTTAAGTAAGAGTTGAGGAAAGAACAAAATATAAATATGATATGACATTGTGGTAACATTTTTTTATTTCCTATGTTGAGTCAAATTCTAAAACCAACAATTTGTTAGCCAACGGTCATAAAAATATCAAAATTTCTTTCTTCATTGGCCAGAGAGACAACTTTGATCCTAATTGGCAAAAGGTGCTTTAGATTTTTATTTCTAGTGTATATTTAATTTAGCACTCAGTATTCTATTAATATAAGTGATCAAAAATGTTTATTTTTATTGATTTATACTCACTGTGGCACTTTGTATTCAACCAATTCTAACTGACACAAAGTTTAATTGAAGTCAAACATTAAGTATATTGTCACCAATTGAATCCCTTTTCCCTCTAGCTG
Source organism: Otolemur garnettii (assembly GCF_000181295.1). Classification (NCBI taxonomy): domain Eukaryota; kingdom Metazoa; phylum Chordata; class Mammalia; order Primates; family Galagidae; genus Otolemur; species Otolemur garnettii. Next base: position 150,972 of record NW_003852429.1, on the reverse strand, counting down.
CCTTTCCTGGGAGACTTAACAGGGAAACTTTTCTGCCTGTAGGTAATTGGTCCTGACTAGTGTTACCATGCTAAGGCCATTTCATTAAAAGAAAAATGATGCACCAGTTATCTCTGAGGGAAAATCATCTTACTAGAACTTGATGTCCCCTGAAAGTTATCAGAAAAATATAAAGATATGATCAGTCATTAGTAAAGTTGGTATTATGTAGAAAAGAAATAATAAATATATTGTCTCTAAAACCTTAACCATACTTTTATTCATTATAACAAATATAGTTCAATTTGAATTGTAAAATTTACTAGGAAAATGAAAAGGTCTACTTAGTTGATACTTCCCTCAAACAAATATCGTTAGATTATGTTGGGATTTCTTCCTTTTTTTCTTTTATCAATGAATAAGTTTTAAGTAGTTTTTTTTATTTGGCCCTTCTAAATTGTTTATTAGGTTATGAATTTTGCAAACATTACTTATATTTGTGGTAATGGTGGAACTGGAGAGTATTGGGCCTTCTCCAAGCTGCACAGTGGAATCCACCAACAGTGTGGTGGAACTTATGGCCCTTTTCAAGGCCAAGGCTCTTTCAACCTGCAGATAGATGTCAGCCCAGGCGTCTCCCTGTGTCTGTGGACTGGTTTGCTACAGGGTGTCAGGATTTCTTCTCATAGCTTCATGGAATGGATCAATAAGGATAACGTCAAAAACTTGAACATCGGCTCTTCACCAACCCAGTAAGAATTCAGGACTCTTAGAGACCCCAGTGGGGTCCAGCTCGCTCCTCAGAAGCAGACTGAAGGCTTGGAGTAAACGTTAGCTGGTTAGCACCTTCTTGCCCGGGTTTGTCTTGGGTTGCAGCTTTGGGGGTTGGGCTTTTTTGGCCCCCCTTGCCCACCGGGATTCTTTTTTTTGCCCCACCTTTGTTTGGCTTTTTTTAAGTTGCTCGGTTTTTACCCTTGTTAAGGGGGGCCCCCTTTGGGGGGGAGGGGCCTGACAACAATGCAAACTTTGATAAGCAGTTCTCGATAATCAGTTCTCAACAATTATTTGTTATTATTAAAACTTAACATTAGAAAATTAACAACAATAATATAAAACTCATATCCTGGTGAAATAGCCACATGGCACCTGAAAACCATATATTCCCTTCCCATTCTCCCTCTATTCCCTAGTTTGTCTGGCATTCTTTCCAAAAATCAGGACTTTCTTAAAACGCTTTGGGATGTGGGACAAATTTTTAAAAATTGGGACTGTCCCGCCAAAAGCGGGACGTCCGGTCACTTTAGATAGCCCAGTCTGCGTGCTTTATCCTGTGGTGTGGGGTGGGGAGCCCTGTGGAGTGCAGAGAGCTGGCTGCAGGGCCAGCAGGACCCTCAGAAGAAAGAGCATCAGGTGAAACTGTTGCCTCCTCCCCAGCTCCTGGATGTGCTTCCGTGCTCAAACCTTGGCTCACCTGATGACTGCGACCAGACGGAAAGGAGCAAGCCTCCTCCTCCCCGATAAATTTCTAAAAATATTTTCAACTAGATGTTTTACAGTTTCAATTCCAACACTATTTCACATATTGGATTTTTATAAGACTTTCAAATATGCCAGCTACAGGAAAAAATGGCGGAGGCAGGAAGCACAGAAATGGAAGAGCGTCTCTTTTTTGTTATGTTATTCAGGGAACCTTGACTTAAAGGAGTCCAAGTTGATTGGTAGCTTTGTGAGGAGAGGAGGGCAGATCTCAGCTTTGTGTGGTTTGAAGTTTATGCAATTATGGAAGCTCTCTTTAAGAAATAAGGCAAGATTACCTGATAAAATAAACAAGTAGTTGAAAAGAAAATAAATCACAATCAGTTATATATTTCAATAAACTAGAATGCCACAGATGTCAAAATACAGAAAAGTAACAGTGTCTTATAGGTTATATACAGACATACATAATTACCTTCACTTCTATAAGAATATTGTCTCTGTTTTTTGGTGTACCCTCTCTATTTTCTCATTCAAGATAAAATCTCATGGTATTTCTTGAAAGACGGGTAGTTCAGTCTGATTTAGCAAAACTTATTTTTGTTTTTGGTTTAGAAAATGTCTTCTAGTTTTGCAACATGTCATTGGTAGTATGTAAGTTGCTGAGATTACCATTGGGTTTTTGAAAACACTTACCAAATTATTTTCTGTTTGTTTGTTTGCTTTTAACATCATCTCCCTGGTCCAGGGAACAGTGTGTATACAGTGCCTGCGACAGGGGTTCACTTTGAATGGTCAAGGAGGGTAAAAGTGGTGACTGTTCCCAGCACAGTGAAGGCAAGGGAATGTGTTGCATAGCCCATGAGGTTAGATGCAGGAGGTCAGGAGGGGCCTTCCAGGTCACCATAGAGTCTGTGTATTTTACTTGAGGGAAATGTAAAGCCAGGGGAGGATTTTTGAGTCAAGGACCCTGATACAATTTAACTTAACATTTTGTTTTCTGGCTGTTGTGTTGAAAAGGCCTATAAAGGGCATAAGTGGAATAGGCAGATCATTCTAAAGGTAAAGACAAACA
>NW_003852429.1:146370-148422 GCF_000181295.1 Otolemur garnettii | reverse complement strand
CCTCCCCGATAAATTTCTAAAAATATTTTCAACTAGATGTTTTACAGTTTCAATTCCAACACTATTTCACATATTGGATTTTTATAAGACTTTCAAATATGCCAGCTACAGGAAAAAATGGCGGAGGCAGGAAGCACAGAAATGGAAGAGCGTCTCTTTTTTGTTATGTTATTCAGGGAACCTTGACTTAAAGGAGTCCAAGTTGGTTGGTAGCTTTGTGAGAAGAGGAGGGCAGATCTCAGCTTTGTGTGGTTTGAAGTTTATGCAATTATGGGAGCTCTCTTTAAGAAATAAGGCAAGATTAGTTGATAAAATAAACAAGTAGTTGAAAAGAAAATAAATCGCAATCAGTTATATATTTCAATAAGCTAGAATGCCACAGATGTCAAAATACAGAAAAGTAACAGAGTCTTATAGGTTATATACAGACATACATAATTACCTTCACTTCTATAAGAATATTGTCTCTGTTTTTTGGTGTATCCTCCCTATTTTCTCATTCAAGATAAAATCTCATGGTATTTTCTCGAAAGACGGGTAGTTCAGTCTGATTTAGCAAAACTTATTTTTGTTTTTGGTTTAGAAAGTGTCTTCTAGTTTTGCAACATGTCATTGGTAGTATGTAAGTTGCTGAGATTACCATTGGGTTTTTGAAAACACTTACCATCTTAACATCATCCAGGGAACAGCATGTACACAAGGCCTGCGACAGGGGTTCACTTTGAATGGTCAAGGAGTGTAAAAGTGGTGACTGTTCCCAGCACAGTGAAGGCAAGGGAATGTGTTGCATAGCCCATGAGGTTAGATGCAGGAGGTCAGGAGGGGCCTTCCAGGTCACCATAGAGTCTGTGTATTTTACTTGAGGGAAATGTAAAGCCAGGGGAGAATTTTTGAGTCAAGGACCCTGATACAATTTAACTTAACATTTTGTTTTCTGGCTGTTGTGTTGAAAAGGCCTATAAAGGGCATAAGTGGAATAGGCAGATCATTCTAAAGGTAAAGACAAACAACTACAGTGATAAAACAGAACAAAACAAAAAAAGAAAACCACTATCAACATCTGAGCTAGTTATTTTTGGAAAATAGAACAGAGAGAGTCTTCAGTAAAACAATAACCTTTTTACTAACTGAAAAGTGTAACCAGCCTTTATCCTCCCTCCTATACTAAGATAAAGTCTTTATACTATTGAAATATTATATAACTGACTTGATACTTGGATCATCCTACACACTATGGTGACAGTGGAAAACACTACATGATTTCAATATCTTACTAGATGTTAAGAGTCATTTTATCAAAAATGCAAAGATTGAATTATTCTTTTTTTTTTTTTTAGCGGTTTCCTTCTTTATTAAGCATCCTATGAGTGGTTTTTTTGTTTGTTTGTTTTTATTGAATGGTAACTATGTACATTAATGCAATTCTGGGGTACAGTGTAGTGTTTTCACATATAATTTGAAACATTTCCATCAAACTGGTTAACATAGCCTTCGTGTCAGTTATTGTGTTAAAATGTTCATATTCTACACTTAGAAAGATTCACTTGTACCCTTGTAAGATAAACGACACAAGTGATCCCTCCAATCCCCCTCCCTCCATTCATTCCTCCCTCCCCTCTCGCTCCCAAGATTGAATTGTTCTTACAGTAAAAAAAAATTCAGCTTGATACATTAAAATTAATATCTGGTATTAAACAAGAAAAGAAATGACCATTTATTCATTACAAAATCAAAAGTAAAAATGTGTTTTCTATGAAATATATTATACTTTTGATATCAAAATCATATTTTTATTAACAATTACGTTTCTGTGATTGTTGTTACAGCAATTATTTGTCTTCTCCTACTTATGGATTGTGAGAACCTTAAGTACAGGACCAAGTTCATTTCGCTTCTTTATTCTCATCTTTTAACACAGTTTCTACTGGCACATAGAAAATATTTTAAAAGTATTTCAAATAAAAAAAGAAGGAATGATTCAGATAGTCAGAAAGTCCATTTGAAAAATGAAAGGAACTGGGGACAGTGGCTCATGCCTGTAATCCTAGCAAT
>NW_003852429.1:136244-146055 GCF_000181295.1 Otolemur garnettii | reverse complement strand
TGTTCAGCTGGTAAAGGCCCCAGAAAAGTCACATATTTCTCAAATTTCTCACCCATGACTGATAGTATATAGAAGGATAGGATCTTTAGAGCAGATTAGGTAACATAGGAATTTTTATCTAATTTTTACTGCTCAAGGGACCCATTTCACAATCAAGGGTATCTACTGCATTCCAAGAAATTCATCCAGGAAGTAGTTGATGCCAAAATGGTATCAATCACCAGATATAATTCAAACATTAATAACCTAAAGCTATTGTACTAATAAAATATTCCATTGGGAAACAACCAAAATAAACAAAAAACCAAACTAGATTTTTCTTTACAGCAGAGAGGATTTTTTTTTCTTTTTCTTTTTTGTTTTTTTTTTCAGATTTTGGCTGGGGCTGGGTTTGAACTCACCACCTCTGGCACATGGGGCCAGCACCCTAGTCCTTTGAGCCACACCCTACTCCTTTGAATTGTAGAGTTGTCGCTGCACTTAGCTTTTTTTTGCCTGATTAATTGTATTGCAATTGAACCTATGATCTTCCTTATCATCAATACAATTTGTTGATTTGGGTTCATCAAATTAGCTTTCTAATTTGAGAGCTAGTGTTCACTAAATATGCACCTACAAGCCAGAGGTATGCATCATCACAAAGGCAGAGAGGTTTTAAGAAATAAAAATTTCAAGCACTGGCTTTGTATTTAGATGCCCTGTGTGTACATGAACGCTGACCTTGCCACTGACAAACAACATACTAATTGTTTTAATTATTGTGGAACGGAATCAATCCATCAGTCAAACTTTATCTTGGGTATGGTAAACTTCCCAGCCATTAGTCAATTTAAAGCACTAGAAAATATTCTTAGTGAATGTTTTTGTGTTGCTTTTTTTTTGTCATGTTTGAAATGAAAAAAAAATTCAAATATATCTTATTCAGAGAAAAACAGTCAATATGAAGGACCTTTTCTTTAGTAACCCTTGTAGAATTGTCACTGCACTTAGCTTTTTTTTGCCTGATTAATTATATTGCAATTGAACCTTTGATCTTCCTTATCATCAATACAATGTGTTGATTTGGGTTCATCAAATTAGCTTTCTAATTTGAGAGCTAGTGTGCACTAAATATGCACCTGCAGCCAGAGGTATGCATCCACAAGGGCAGTGTTTATCACAGGAGATTTGAGGACGCATTTCTGTAGGGTACTATCACAGTGGTGTTGCCCTAATGATTTATTAGGATACATCGTAGTACAGATACAGAGAAGAAATTGACCAAAGAACGACTTGGTCATTTATAATATTAAAAACTATACATTATATATGGAGCTTGTTCTTATTTTTAGGAATGGAAGTAGTCATTTAGGCTACCTGTTTAAATAATGTATCATCCTTCAACAATAAGTTAAACTAGGTTTAATTAAAACCAGCATTACTTGATACTTTATTTTCACTGAACATATATTACAGTCATATAAATTAAACATGATAAAAAGTGTATGTAATTTCTCACCAACTTCAAGTGATGATAAATTGTGTAAAAGAAGGCAATATACTATAATTAAACAAATGATTTATGTTTTCTATCAAAGCACACTGAATTCACTTATATTAAAAGGACAATTTGCAGAGAAGTTATCATTTCCCAGAAGAAAATATGGCATTGTATTCAGACTATTTATTTTTGTGAATTGAAAATTTCCTTTTTCCCAGATACTAAATTAATTTCTCAAAAAGTAATAATACATTTATGAATTGTATAAATTGAATTTGTAGTTTGTTAAAATGAAAAAAAAACTTAGATACAATTAATAGGAATTTCATTTTATATCTAATGTTCTTTTGGTGGAATCAAACTATTTTGTACCAACAAAAAAGTTCTCAGGGTTACATCTTGGAGTATAAATCCACATCTCCTGATAGTCTGCTAGCTATACTCCACAAATCATTTTTTTCTTTTCATAATGGAAATTTGGCCTTGTAACTAATTTGTGGCAAATAAGATTGAAATGGAAATAATATGTACAACTTTTATAAAGAACTTAAAAGAAAGCCATTTAGATGAATGTGGAAAATATTAACATCTTTACAATATTGTATGTCAACTCACGAAGATAATATCTAATTATATAAATATTTTTCAGCAAAATTTTAGAAAGCTAAATTTTCTCCATGCTTTTCTTGGATAAATTACTTAAGATTTATTTAAAATATATATTTATGCTATTACTATATCTTTTAATCTGTATTGTCTAATTACTTGCTGCCACAATGAAGAATATGCATTAATTTTTATGTCATATTTTCAGAAAACAATTTCTTATTAATTCTAGCAATTCAGTTATAAATTTTATTTTGAATTTTCTAGGAACAAAATCACATAATCTAAGATTGATGCCAATTTTGTTGTTTTTTAATCCAAATATCTTTTTTTCCATTTGATCATGTAAGCCTCAATGATCCCCTTATAGCTATTATTTCTTCATTTACTTCTGCACAGAATATTCATTAGAAATTTTGATGCTGGAAACAGATATTATGGAGAGGTTTCATCTATGGATGTTGGGATGAGAAAGTAAAAGCCCCAAAATAGGCACTTTAATGTGCTGAGAGGCTTTAGAAGCTGCCTCAAGATCAAGCTCCCTTAACTTCTCTAAATTCATCTTGTCCCAAGGGAAGGGAGGGTTGGTGTCAATCTCTGTCTCTCTTTCTCTCTCTCCCCTCATTTTCTGGAATTCCTTATCTGACTACTAAACCAAATCAATGCAATTGTTTCAAGACTCCCCTCCACCCATGAATAATCAGGAAAGATTAACCTCCAGACCAGAGACTGGGAGTCATCCCCACATCCAGATAGAATTTTCATCTATTTTTCTGAGAGCAGTTACAAAAGATTACCCAAGATATTTCCTCTTCATAAGAAAACAATCTTTCTTTCTGTGAACCATTGTCTGAATATGTGGTACATTCATTTTCTCTCACTTCCTCCCCCGCTTAGGAAGAAGACATTTAAGTTTCAATCATTTGACCCTTCTTGAGTTTTTACCTGTATGTATCCTGTGCACACATGTGTCCATAATTGTAATCAATTTATTATGTTTCTACTTTGTTAATTAATCTATTTCTTGTGTTGTCATTTTTATAGAAGTGTCAGCTTTGACTTTTTAGGTCGGGGAGGTAAAAGATCACACCCTTTCCTCACCTACAGTACTGGTGACAAAAATGGAATGGCTGTGACACCTGACTTGCCTGCAAACTTATAGCTGAGGTCCAGGGACAGCTGACAAACAGCCAGTAAATATAGGTAAGAGTTTTATCGAGGTTAGTTCTCGCAGATCTCTGCCTGTAATGCCTCGCAGGGAATTAAAACAGAAATTGAAAAGTACTATTTATCCTTTCTTTCTCGATTTTAAGCTGACAGGAGGACATTGTTCATTTGGATTGTGACTCTCATACAAATTTGGTTTGGTGGTACCCGTTGTTATCGTTCCTTTCCCTTTCAGTGGCCTGCCTGTCTCATTTTGTGACTTGAAAACCTGGCTTGGCTTGCTGCCTGTCAGGGGTGCTCAGGTTGTTGGCTCTGTGAGTATAGATAGACAACAGAAAAACTTAGTCACCCCCCACAGAAAACATTATAATGTACCAACCGTTGCCACTTCTCAAGGCATTACCTAAATCTTTCTCTCCTTCGACTATCTTTGAGGATAGCTCTGGATCTTTTGAGGACTGTGTCTTAGCAACACTTTGAATATGGCTTCATGTCATTGGTTAAGTCATAAAAGGATTTTAGTTTTGGTTTTGAGTTACTTAGTAGATACCTTTAGAAGAATAAGGAAAAAAGGACTCAAAAACTCTTTTTTCCAGCTCTTCATCCCAGCTGAAATATGATAAGAGGAGATTTTTAACAAAATTTTAAACAGCTTTATAGTCAAAAGTCAGCTTAATTAAAAGCCAATATTCAGGAGATATATAATTTTAATATATTTCTGCTTTTTCTCATTTGGATCCTATTTCTCCCCTCTGGGAATTTTTTCAGTTGACTGAAACTCTTTTTTTACAGTTGGATGTTAAGTCCTTCTGTGTGCTTCTTTTCTTATTGGCATGACTTTTGATGAGAGAATATAAAATTTGCTTGGCCTTTTTGAGAAGTTTACGGTCTCCCCAATGTAGCTCCTCTAAGACTTGTTCTTCTGTTTGCCTCTACCACTTCTTCTGTCACATTTAGTCTTCTATTCAGTCCTCTCTAGTCATGGATGTGGATCCCTTTAACCCCCAACCTCCTCTATCTGGTTATTAGTGAATGAAAAGTTACTAAAAGAAAGCATCAAATTCTGTTGATTATGTAACGAGACCTCAGGAGAGATTTCTAGTGGCTCTGAGATCCTTTCAGTAACACAGTCAAGGCACTACAGACACTTTGGGGGCATCTTTTGTCTTCTCCATGGAGTCCCATGAGTATCACTTAGGTCTAAAGCTCTCCTGTCTTTTACATTGAGTTTCCTCATTTATTTGGCTTTTGGGAGTATTGAGGTTTACTTTACCTTAAGTGAACAGTTGACCTTTGTGTATGTGCTAATAAGTTATTAACAGCAGCTGCAATTTTAAGGGAAAGTAACAACTATTGCAGTAAATGGTGATTATGACAGGAGATAAATTCTGGTTTTCTATCCTCCTTTCTTTGTGTGTTTAGATAAGAAAATTCTTGGACTTTAGCCTAATCAAGCAGAATCTGATAGTAAATGGCAATTTACGTACAAGAAAAGTCATTGGCAAGGTTGGTCAGAGGGGATATTGAAGCTGGGACAGTGACCCGATGATGAGCATGATTTGGACACTTGGAGGCTTGAGAGCACTCACCACTGGATGACAGAATTCCCAGGGTGATCTGGTTGGTCCTGGGTGATCGATCAGCTTCACTGGAATGTCTTGCAGCAAGGTACACTGTGGGAGCTTTACACAGCAGGCTGCTTTGGCCATTTTCACTTTGGCTCTATGGTATCATAGGAATGGGATCCTTCGTAAGGCTGTCAGTCTGCTCTCCATGCCTAGTACTCTCTTGGCCAAGAATCAACAGATACACTGACAGCCTGGTAAAGGTGAAGCAAAGTTTATTTAGGATGAATATGATAGGTTTATAGAGCAACATACTATTGCCACAGGCCACAAACAGAGTCACTATCATAACAAGAGTACTACGGGTATGGTCTGGGGTTCTGTTTTATACTGTCCAGATTGGGCCTTCCTTGTGGTTCAAACATCAGCATGGAACCACTTGGATGGACAGCTAATTACAGATAGAGACAATGTATCTGTAACTTGTCTCTGTCCCATCCTTGGTCCCAGAGATTGGAAGAATGAATCCACCAACTACTTAGTAAGTGAAAGGGGAGATTTTATTGATGGATACATAGATAAGGGGGAAAGGGGAACAGAACCACCAGCAGTGCAGGGGGGACCCACATGGGCAGCCATTTGAGCTTTCTTTCTAGGGGGTTATATACTGCTTTTTCTATCCTGAAGGCAGGAGGTTTTGGGGAGATGGAATGTATGTCTGGAATATGTCACAACAGTTTGGAGCCAGGGGCCTGTGGGCAGAAGCTAATTTTAAAACTGCCTTATTCAATCCTTTCTCTGGATGAGCTCTTCTCTGCTCCGGGAGGGACACTAGGAGAGGAAGTCATGGTCAGGCTGCTTTTTTATGAGCTTGTTCATATTCAGAGAATGCAGCCTGAAAAGGGCCTATATTTGCCTAAAGATGGGGGTCTGGACCTGAGCCCACTCAGGCCTAGAAAAATGGTGTTGGTGGTGGGGTTCTCTGTGAGTCATGAGGAGGGAAACCCAGTATCAACATAATAATTAGCCTTAGGTCATTCTAGGTCTCTTCTCAGACCCTCAGGTGCCTGAGCTGCTTGGTCGACCTGCTAGAAAATTCCCTCCATTCTTTTGCAGATTAGCAGGGCATTCCCCTTCTCCCAAATGTGGCAATCGTTGGGAGGCAGCAGAAACGTGGGGATCCCATCAGGGTTGGCACCAGCCCTTGCCCTTCTTTCCCAAGTGTGGCAATTGCTTGAAGCAGCACCAAGGCAAGGCTGAGAAGAGCCTGACTCACCATCTGACTAAAACCTTGCTTGATGAAGATCCAGGTGCTCTGACTGTACTGGTTTAGGATGTAGGAGTGTCCGTGCCCTGGAAGCTGTGAGTGCTTTGCTGGACGTATCTGATGACAAGCTCCACTCTTAGCTCAGTGGTTCAGCTGGAAAGAGATTAAATGTGAAGGTGCCTATTAAATGAAAATGTGTCTCCTTCTAAAATCCTATGGTGAATTCCTATATTTGTGTGTTACCTTGACTTCCATTTTTAATCTTCTTTTTCATGTCTAATGAACATACCCAAACTGCTTGAAAAATACAGGATTCTCTGTGCTTTGAGATATAAATTACTACACTATTTTCCCCCAAACCTGATGAGGGCATAGGCCATGTGGAGGATAAATAAACATTAACTTATTCTGTTTACAGAGACACAATTTGTATTATTATCTAACTGTCCTTATAAACTAAGGACAAAATTCAAAATTTTGAATAGCAAAATTGTATGAGAAAGTGATACGCCAAAGACTAGCACTTTGACCTTAGAAGCTGCCTCAAAATCAAGCTCCCTCTACTTCCTTGACTTCTCCCAAACACAGAGAAGGACTACCTGGAATTCCTTACCTGAGTATGAAATCTTGTTTTCAAAATAAATGCAATTAATTTAAGACAACTCCTCCCAAAAGATCTCACTGAATAACCAGAAAAGAGCAACGAGCAGACAAGAGGAATCATCCCCACACCCAGGTGGAATTTTCATCTGTTTTTCTGAGAGCAGCTCCAAAAGATTACTTAAGAAAGTTCATCTTCATAGGAAGACAACTTTTGTTTTCAAAAAAACATTGTCTCAGCACTGGGACAGTTTATTTTGTCCTAAAACTAGGGCATTGAAGCCTCAATTACTTGGACCTTCTTTGAGTTCATGTTTCTAAGACACCTGTGCACAAATTTCCACATAATTGTGATAAATTTGCTATGCTTTTTTTTTACCATGTTTTTTGTCTGGTTTTGTATAAGAGTGTTAGCAGTGACCCTTTATGATGAGGAAGGAAAAGGTAATACTCTTTCTACCCCCAGGTAATGACAAGTTTAGGGGTATGAGAAAGAGGTGAGTAGAGTAGGTACAAAGGAAGATGAGAGTATTGCCGTCTGGGTCATCAAAGAACTGAGAAGCCTGCTTACGATAGTCTGCGTAGAAACTGATGCCATAAACAATGTTGATAGGATTAATGACTGAGAAATGGGCAATAAACCAGAGGCTGCGTAGGTCTTACATAACAATAATGAATAAAGAAAAGGGCCTAGAAATAGTAGATTACTTCAACATGTACTGACAGAATATAGAATATCATATCATACAATTAAAACCTGAAGTGTTCAGAGAGTATAGAGAGAGGATAATCTGGCAACATTAATGAAGATCAGAGAGAATGTTTACCCTCCTCCCAATGTAAGAGGGTAAATATGAGAAATGATACAGCCCTGGGAAGGCTATGAGGAAGCAGTGTCACAAGGAAAGCTACACTTTAGTTAAAGCAAAAGAGTAAAAGAAAAATTCAGAAATGTGTTTCAGATAATGAAATTATTCACTAATTGCCAACTGTAAATTCCAGAAGGCACATTGAAGGGGTTTCAAAGATTAAATGGGGGTGAGAAAGGAGATATGTAAAACCAATGATCATTACAGTCTGAGTGATGAAAGTGCTTGCTTAACTGTGGTCATGGACAACAAGAAGTGAATAATAATGGTTTCAACTGTGTAAGCTAAAAATTGGGAGGAGCAATTGGTTATCTTACCACATAATTTAGCGTCTGAGCCTCTCATCTGCTTCGTTCGTGATAGATGCAAGAGTTTGGATGAAATTTTACTTGGACAGGGGTTGGAGAAAGTGCTCCTGAAATGCACATTAATTTCTAAAACAAAAGAAAGAAAAGCAATTAGAGAACGTTTATTTTGCTAGATGTTTTGGATTACGTACATTAATGTTAGTTGCATTAAATTATATGTTAAATACTGTATGTAATTGTATGATCAATTTTAATTGCTTATCTAATCTACGTTAGAATTCAAAGTATAATTTTCTCTTAAATATGTATTTTTTAGATAGGACACAGTTTATGTTTCTCAACTCAAGTCAATGACCCCACAGGTGATTTCTGATGACAACACGAAGGAGGAAATAAAATGACTTACAAGCAGGCTGGGGTAAATGTTACAATTAAATGACACCACACAGTTGCCACAATACAGTTCTACTTCAAGGTGAACTTAAAGAAAATAAGACCCATGCAAAAACGTGCATGTTCAAACTCTATTGGAGCATGCAATCCCACATAAGCAGGAAGGTAAGGTTGAAAGAGGAAAATGAAGAGCAAAAAGAAATAGGTACTTTTCTTTTTTCTTTTTCTTTTTTTTGCTTATTGCTTTGTTTGTAATGAATGTGACTCGTTGTTTGGTCTCAGAGGACATTTGAATAGAGAGAGACCAAATGAGCTCACTAAATTTCAGAATAGTCTGTCACAGAGCATCCTTTCTGCTATCATGGTTCATGAGCCCCTTGTGCTGACACTAGAGTTGCTAAGGAGAAAGGATGGGTGATGGAGTATGAATCAGGCTTTCAGATGAGTTTACAAGGCCATTCTTTGCAGAGAATATTCCATAAAAGCACTGAAGTAAGACTCACTTGTTTTTTTCTTGTTCCCACAGATTCTACCCAAATAACCATTTTTCAGATCCGTTGGACATTGGATCTCCTAGTCTTGTTCCTTCCAGTCTCAGGAACCAAAAGCAAGCCATGTTTCTCTGTGTGAGAGGAAGTGTATGTGCCTACGTTGGACCACATTTTCCTTTTATACAAATAAGAAATTGTAGGATTTGCAACTCTACCCACTAGGAAGTTCTGCTTTGTCACATTTCTTCAAGTTCACCTCAGAATAGAACTGCACTGTGGCAACTGTCTGGTGTCATTCAATGTTAGCAATTTACCCCAACCCATTTGTAAGTTATACTCATTTTATTTCCTCCTCATGTTATTATCAGAAATCACCCATGGGGCCATCGACTTGAGTTGAGAAACACATTCCAGTGTAACATAAGTAGGTGATGTGAGAATCGATGCTATTTCTTTTTGAAATTTATTTGTGTCTTCTGGACTAGCTCAAGGTGATGGCCAATATATATGGCCTGACTTCTTGACTTCTATTGCATGGGTGACTGGATGCACAGTCACTTAATAGCCTATGACACCAAGGAATTATCTATCATGGAGAATACAGTTCCCTTGGCTTCTACACATATCTGTGGTTAGGACTTGTTAGAAACTCAACAAAACATTTTTATTTACTACAGGCATCTTAAACACTATCTGTTGAGTCATTTGGCAAAAATGGAAAAATCATTTATATCCTATTCTAGATATGCTGCAAATCTTGCTTTATGATACCAACTGATAAATGGGTCAAAAAACTCAAGTACCATACTTGCTCCTTCTAAAATCCAGAGTAGCCTTTTAATACTTGTGCCTCCTTCTTAATGGTAGAAGATACAAGATACAAAATCTCTTCCTTGACACTTTAAGTTGTCAAATAACACAGAGAGAGACTCTCTAAACAAAATGACATTTACTTAAGATGGAGCAATGCCATGAGGATAAAACCGGTGTGTTCAGGGAGGTAAAGGAAGACAAGTGTGCTCAAAGTAAAAATGTGGAAGGTCTCTCGTTTGAGATAATTATCCT
>NW_003852429.1:134516-135804 GCF_000181295.1 Otolemur garnettii | reverse complement strand
TTTTTTTTTTAAGGATTCCAATTATTTCTCACGTGCAGACAAGACCTGGGAACCACTTTAATTAGACCCCTGGAGAATGGAAAATATACATTAGGACCAGAAATATAATTTATTAATTATCTATAATTACGTCTGCTCCCACACTGGAAAATAGTACATTTCTAACAGTGAAAGCTAATCATCTCCAATTTATCAACCACTAAAGGACTAAGTAGTCATTTAATTTTAAAATCATTTATTAATAGGCTAATGGGCTTGACCCTTAGAATTTCAAGGACTTATAAGCAGATAGAGTTCCTGTTAAATTGGTTACCCCATTTCTTCTGTTTGTCTTTGGAGTTAAACATGGAAAGTGGGCCGGAGGAAATGAAGTACAAATATACATTTATGTAAGTCATTTTTAGTATTTGCTCTATTCCTTAGATTTCATGGCATTTGGAGGATTTTAGTTTGTTTTCAGTTTGTTTAAGTCGTCTCCAATGTGTCAGAAACCAAGTTAAAGTTCATAATTAAATTCAACAAATTTGTTTCCACACAAGTCCCATTCTCAAGAAGTATTTTAGACACGCAGATTAAAAAACAAACAAACAAAAAGACCAAATGGTTTCAAGATGTTCAAAGCTGATTATAGTTTTAAAGGAGCATTGTTAATTTTTTTTCTTTTCTTTTTCTTTTTTCTTTTCTTTTCTTTTCTTTCTTTTTTTTTTTTTTGAGATAGAGTCTCAAGCTATTGCCCTAGGTAGAGTGCTATAGTGTCACAGCTCACAGCAACCTCAAACTCTTCAACTTAAGCGATTCTCATGCCTCAGCCTCCCAAGTAGCTGGGATTACAGACATCTGCCACAGTGCTATTTTTTTTGTTGCAGTTGTCATTGTTGTTTTTAGCTGGCCTGGGCTGGGTTCAAACCCACCAGCTTCTGGCACCCTACCCACAGAGCTATGGACACTGCCATAGTTACTATTTATAAGACGGAGTTTTGTATTTTTTTAATTTTGGCAAAAATACTATATGACATGAGATCTATGCTCTTGCAAATTTTTAAGTGCATCCTATGGTATTCTTAACTCGAAGACAATGTTGTACAACAAATCTTGAAAACAACTTGATCTTGAATAACTGAAACTTTATAGCCATTGACTGGCACCTCTCCAGTTTCCCCTCCCCCTAGTCACTGTCAACCACAATTCTACTTTGCTGGGATTTTGATAATTTAAACAGTTGATGTGAGTGTAATATAATACCTTAATAATACAGTATTTGTCCTTCTGTGACTGGTGAATTTCACTA
>NW_003852429.1:133106-134454 GCF_000181295.1 Otolemur garnettii | reverse complement strand
GGCTATATACACATTTTCTTTTCCATTCAACCCCTGAAGCACATTTAGTTTTCTTCCGTGGGGTGGTTTTTGTGAGTAATGTTGTAATGACACAGGAGTGCAAATATCTCTTCAAGATCATTTCAATTATCTGAACTAAAAACCCAGAAAGTGAGATTGATGCATCATATGATAGTTTTATATTTAATTGTTAGAGAAAGCTCCACACATAGCCACTGAACCATTACATATTCTCACTGATATTATACAAGGTTTCTAATTACTCTCCTGGGTGCAGTGGCTCACACCTATAATCCTAGCTCTCTGGAAGGCTAAGAAGGTGGATTGCTTAAGCCTCAGGAGTTGGAGACAGGCCTGATTACTGGTGAGACCCCCCTCAATCTCTTCTAAAAATAGAAAACAAAACAGAACAAAACTAAACTAGCCAGATGTCACAATAGACTCCTGTACTTCTAGCTAACTAGGGAAGCCTAGGCAAGATTGCTTGAGCCAAGAGTTTGAGTTCTGTGTGAGCTATGAAGACACTATGGTACTCTATCCAGGGCAAGAGAGTGAGACTCTAACTCAAAAAAAAAAAAAAAATTCAAAAAAATACATATATATGTGTATATATGTATATAAAGAGAGAGAGTGAGAGAAAGCACATATGCAGTTTCTCAAAATCTTAACCAACACTTTTCTGTTGTTGTGTTGTTTTCATCATTGCAACTTGAGGTGAAGTGACATCTCATTTTGAACCTGATATTCATTTTTCTGATGATTAATGATGTTGTACATCTCCTCATATACCTTTTCTCTATTTGTATATCTTCTTTGAATAAAATGTATATTCAAGTCCTTTACCCATATTTCACTCAACTAAGTTTTATTGATTATTACTATCATTATTTTGCTATTGTAGAAATTTCCTATAAATTTTAGATAGTAAAAATTACATCATTTGCACATTTTCTTATTCTGTAAGTTGATTTTTCACTGTTTTTCTTTTTCTTTCCTTTTTTTTTTTTTTGCAGGGCAAAATATGTTTATTTGTTTTTTGCTTAATCTAATCTAGTTCTTTTCTCTTGTTCTAGTTGTTCTTGTCTGTTTTTTTGCTTTTGTTGTTTTTGCTTGTTGTGCCATACTCACGAAACCATTGACACAAAGCTTTTCCTTTATATTTCTAATAAGAGTTTCATAGTTTTAGGTTTTATTGTTAAGTCTTCTTTTCATTTTGACTTGAATTTTGTGTATGTGTTACAATAAAGGTCCAATTTCATTCTTTTTATATGTTCATCCGGTTTTACCAGCATAATCAAGTAGCAAGATTGTCCTTTACCCATTGTGTTTTTGTGGGACTCTTGTTGAA
>NW_003852429.1:130212-132263 GCF_000181295.1 Otolemur garnettii | reverse complement strand
AGAGGACCCTACCCATCCAATAGCCCAGTCCCATAGCTGTACATGCTGACGAGTGGAACAAGTCACCAGTGTGCTGCCATACCATAGCCCATACCTCAGTGCACCTGGGTACAAAGTGGAAATCCATTCTCTGTGGGCATACATGCTGAGCAGAAGATCATTCTCCCATTGGCCAGCCGGCCATGCCTTTGCAGACCCCAGTGCCAACTAGTGGGCTATGTCCACCCGATATGAGAAACAAGACCTCCAATCAGTGTACCAGGCAGATGTCCATGTGTCTGATGACCTGTGGTGGGCCATAACAACCAGCCCTGCATCCCCATAGACCCACACACCCTGTGGCAAGGCCTGCACAGACAATGTGAGTCAGTAAAGATCACGCCCCCTGCTTCCATGCAGAAGGATTTGCACAGACCCCTTCTGGAACTTACAAGAATGGTCCGGAGAACAGTTCTTCATATCAGAACAAATATCCCTTTGCACCAACTTAGATGGCAACAGGAGATCAGGATATGCGGGAGAACAGTGGCATTACCATTCTCAATGCATCTGCCCCCTTCCCACTGGGTAAGTCTTCTGGAATAGAACACAAAAACATTATCTAAAGATTTATCCTCCTTTTCACTAAGTAATAGTGTTCCTAGCAAAGGAAAACAGGTGCTCCTGAAAGCCATTATCCTTGAGCTGAGAGAAGAGGTTTCAGATGAGAAGAAATTAGTAAAATATTCTGGGAACATGAAAATACCAGCTAGTTCCCCACACCCATAGGATCACAGTAGATCCACAGCAAGGGATCCTAACCAGAATGAAATTGTCACAATGTCAGAAATGCAATTCAGAATATGGATGGCAAACAAGATGACAGAGATTGAAGAGAAAGTAGAAAACTAACATAATAAAAAACAAATTAAGACATAAATGAAAAAAATAAAAAACTTGCTAAGGATGTAGCCAACATAAGAAATAATATAACAGAATTCAAAGAAATGAGAGTCATTTAGGGAACTACTGAATATAGGAGAAAGCTTCATCAATCTACTATACCTAGCAAAAGAAAAAATCTCAGTGTTTAAAGATGAGGCTTTCCAATAAACCCAGTCAGTCAAAGATGTAGAAAAAGGAACAAATAAGAATGAACTAAGGACTCAGAAATATGAGACTTGGGGAATTATTCAATATATTAATTATAGTTATCCCAGATGAAAAAGAAGAAAAAAGTGAAAAGTGTTAAAAACCTACTCAAGTAAATTATTGAAGAGAACTTTCCTGTTATTGCCAGAAATTAAGATATGCAGATACATTATTGTCATTGATGCAGATTCTTAGCAAATAAGAAATTTCCAAGACACATAATCATGCACCTGGGCAAACTCAAAAGGAAGGAGTAAATGCTACAAGCTAAAGATGAAAGCACCAATTAACCTACAAAGGAACAACTCATTAGGCTAACAGACTTCTCAGTGAAGACCTTACAAGCCAGAAGGGATTGGGACTCCATTTCTTTAGTGTCTAAACAGAAAAACTTCCTGCCAAGAATTTTGTATTCTGTAAAATTAAATTTCACAAGTGATGGACAAATAAAAGCTACTACAGACAAGTAAACACTAAGGGAATTTTTTACTATTAGACTTACTCTACAGGAAATGCTCAAAAGAGGGTTATACATGCAATGGAAAAATAGATATCCATTGGTGTGAAAATATTTAGCAGTGATAATTCACAGCTCTTGTGAAACACTAGAGCAGGAGGAAAAACAAAACAGTAAGATATTATCAAACATGGACTAAACAGCATTTCACATATGAATAACACTCAGTGTGAGTGTTCTGAATGTTCTAGTTAAAAGATAAAGACTGGCTGAATGGAAGTAAAAACATAGCTCAAGTACTTACAATCTCCAGGAAACACATCTAAACCACAAAGATTCACACAGACTCAATGTAAAGAGATGGAAAAAATGTTCTATGCAAATGAAAACCATAACTGAACAGATGTAGCCATTCTTATATGAGATAAAAATAGGCTTTAAATCAACAATGGTTTAAAAAAAA
>NW_003852429.1:127111-128008 GCF_000181295.1 Otolemur garnettii | reverse complement strand
TAATTCTCAGGCCCCTGTCCAGGGATGCTGGTAGCATATGGCTCTAGCAGGCAGTTCTGGGCCCACCTGGCGCAGGTGCTGGGGGCAGGTAACTCTGCCATGGCCTGTGGGGTGCACGCGCGGGACTAGCATGTAGTTTTGGGCCCAGCCAGCTCAGGTTCTGGGAGAGGGCAACTCAGGCTGCCCACGGGTCTAGCAAGCAGTTTTGCACCCGCCTGACCCAGGTGCCAGGAACAGGGAACTCAGCGGTTGCCGTGAGGCAAGGGACTTGAAAAGAAATTTCTCTAAGGAAGATAGGCACATGGCCTGCAGATATATGAAAAAATGCTCATCATCCTTAATAATCAGAGACCTGTAAATCAAAACTACTTTGAGATATCATCTAACTCCAGTGAGATTAGCCCATATCACAAAATCCCAAAACCAGTGATACAGGCATGGATGTCAAGAAAAGGGAACACTTCTATACTGCTGGTGGGAATGCAAACTAATACGTTCCTTTTGGAAAGATGTCTGGAGAACACTTAGAGAACTAAAAATAGACCTGCCACTTGATCCTGCAATTCTTTTATTAGGTATTTGGTCCAGAAGACCAAAAACCACATTACAACAAAGATATTTGTATAGAATGTTTATTGCAGCCCAATTCATAATAGCTGGGTCATGGAAGAATCCCAAGTGCCCATCAATCCAAGCATGGATCAATAAACTGTGGTATATGTACAACCATGGAATACTATTTAGCCATAAGGAAAGATGGAGACTTTATGTCCTTCATGTTTACATGAGTGGAGCTAGAAAATATCCTTCTTAGCAAAGTATCACAAGAATGGAAGAAAAAATATCCAATGTATACAGCCCTATTATAAAATTAATTTATAGCTTTCATATGAAAGC
>NW_003852429.1:125513-126688 GCF_000181295.1 Otolemur garnettii | reverse complement strand
AAAAAAAACCTTACATCTAATGTTCAATTTGGTAAATGTGACTTCATTGATACATGCCTATTATTTGCATAAAGCAGAGTAGTGTAACTTAAAATAATTATATGGTTTTAATAAAGCTTTCTTAACACTTTCTTACTGAAGCTTAAAAAAATTAAAAAGCACAGTAGAAAGAAACTAGTAATAAATTCAATCAGAAATGAAGAGTGATATATTACAACTGATACTGCAGAAATGCAAAATATCATCTGTGAATACTATAAAAACCTCTATGCTAACAAATTAGAAAATCTGGATGAAATGGATAAAATTCTAGAATTATACAACTTCCAAGCCTTAGTTAGAAAGAAACAGAAATTCTTAACAGACCAATAATGCAAAGCAAGATTGAAGCAGTAATTAAAAAAAAAAAAACATATATGTATATATATATATATATATGCACACATAAAAATACGTATATATGTGTGTGTGTATATATATCTTCCAACCATAATAGCAGGTAAAAAGAAAAAACAAAAGCTTAGGACCAAGTGAATTCACAACCATATTCTACTAGAATACAAAACAATTCTGGTTCTAGCATACAGAAACTGTTTTATAACATCTAAAAGGAGAAAATCCTCTCTAAATCATTCTATGATGCCATTATCATCTTCATACCCAATCTAGGAAAGGAAACAACAAAGGAAAACTACAGATCAATATCTCTTAGGAATATAGGTGCTAAAATATTCAGCAAAATACTAGCAAACCAAGTGCAACAGTCCATCGGAAAGATTAATCACCATGAACAAGGGGTTTCATCCCAGAGATTCAAGGATAGTTCAACATATGCAAGTCAATAAATATGAGTCACTGCATAAACAGAAACACAGAGACAATATGATCATCTCAATATGTATACACAGAAGAAAACAGTAAAATCCAGCACTCTTTCATGAAAAAAAGCCTTCCACAAACTAGGCACAGAAGCAACTATAGAAGCCACATGCAAAAAGCCCATAGCCGACATCATATCAAGGGAGCAAAGCATTCCTTCTAAGCACTGCAGTAAGACAAGCATGCCCACTGTCACCACATTAATCCAAAATAGTAATGGAAGTCCCAGCCAGAGCAATCAGGCTAGAGAAAAAAAATAATACCTAGGAAAGACTTTTCTGACATTAGCCTAAGCA
>NW_003852429.1:124957-125493 GCF_000181295.1 Otolemur garnettii | reverse complement strand
AAATAAAGCTAATATAGCACCACAAAAAGCTAATATAGCACCACAAGAACAAATAAATTAGACTTAATAGCCCTTGAAAGTTTCTACACAGCGAAGGAAATCATCAACATAATAATAGACAACCTACACAATGGGAGAAAGTATTTGCAAACTATACACCTGACAAATGACCAAAGTCCAGAATCTACAAAGAACTCAAATGAAGCAGCAATAAAAAACAAACAAAAAATTCTTATCTGTGCCCTTTAAATGAGGGAGATTTAATAAAAATAATAAACTTATTGAAATCTTCAAGATCTGTGAAAGGATAGTGTAAATTTTATTAACTGAAGATCTTTAGGTAAGAGAATAAAGTCTCAAGCTAAAATGTTTTGGCTAAAGAAATATCTCATGGGACACATAAAACTTGGGTATACCAGATCCTGAACCTTAAATTGAAAGCATTCTGACTTTTTCAAATGTCTATCTTGAAGCATCTTTATTTTTTTTCTTTTTGCATTAACCTCTTTATGACTTTCTAAAGTCTAGTAAAGATG
>NW_003852429.1:100856-124900 GCF_000181295.1 Otolemur garnettii | reverse complement strand
AAGAAACAAAATGGAACACATTTAATCATGTGTGTATTTCTAATTCTTCTAAAATATAATGTACATTAAGCAGTGTATTAGTAAAAATGGAAAACATAACATTTTATATTTAATCTCATAACACATTTTTTTTTTTTTTTTGCTGAGGCTGGGTTTGAACCCATCACCTCCAACATATGGGGCCAGCGCCCTACCCTGTTGAGCCACAGGCACCACCCTCATAACACAATTTTAACTCTTCTTAGTAGAATCAGTCCTTTTCAAAGTTATTTTGGCATATTCTTTTTCATTCTTTTAAAATAACTATTTTTAGGATTACATTTCTGATATACATGTTTCCTAAGTGGAAAAATGAACTTTATTGATCTTAATAAAGATCTATAGATAAGAGATCTAGTTAGATAAAAGAAAAATATTTATAAAATCACAGTTGTTTTCATTTATACTCTATTTCACTGTTAAATTACATTAGAGGTTCAAATTTTAGTATTGAAATGTTCACACAGATATAATGCCTTTATTTACATGGTTATTGAACAAATGATAGGGATATATAGTAAAGGGCTTTGCTAACTACGATTGATACGTATGGCAATGTTGAATGTTTTTATTTCAAACCATGATGGTTACTGCCACTTTGATTTATTTTTCTGATGACCCTTGGTTCCATTAAGAAATGATCTATGTGTCTTACAATAATGAGTTATTCTTTATTTTATTCGGTATCTATTGCTGCCTTTTAAATTGTTCTGTGTTATGATAAACTCCAATTTTTCACTCTTAAACAACTGAGTAACAACCACATGAAATCAATCTTAATATTACTGTAAAGTTTTAAATTTATTGATTTATACTTTGTACTTGATATTTCAATTTATGGCAAAATTCTTCAGTGTGCTGATGCATGGACACTTTGTTAATCTCTGAAATTTATTTTTCTATTAAAGGATCCTTTATATAGTAAAATATTAAAAGCTTTTGTGCTATAAGTGAATATCCATGAGAGTTCAATGTATGTAATTTCCTTAGAGAATTTTTCAGAAATGCTCTCTTAATTTAAGATGCCCCAATTCACCCAAGAGAGTTTATCAATTCTCATTATTATAAGACTATTTAAATTAAATGTATGGTCTTGAGTATTTCTTCAAGTTACTAATGACACATTTGAAAAATGTTAAAAATTATTATTAAACATCAATTACTGATTGAAGTTATTTGAATTATAAAGACAAAACACAGATAGATGACTTGAAAATGTTCATATAAATTATGCGGTGGAAACATGGCATCAGATATATTAAAGAGAACTATTGTGTATTTTTGACACTTCATCTGCTCTACTGGCTGGCTTGCAGAATCTGATGCCAGTGTTTCAGGTTTTTGGTCTCTGAGATTCTATGAATGAATCCACGGAACACAGGATCAGTGGTAAGACAAGGTTTATTCACAAAAACAAAAATTAAAACTTACAAAAAACCCAAAGCTCCTGGTACAGAGAACCCAAGAGGGGAACAAGCTGTCCTGCTCTCTCTCCAAGGTCTGACCTTGGGCTCTTTGCTCAGCGGTTTATATAGTAGGGGGTTGTTTTGCCAGAACTCAATGTTAACTTTTAGAGCATGGGTCTTCATCAGTTACAGTCAATTGTCCAATCAGCAGCAAGGTGCCTGAACTCTCAGGCCCTGGAAACTAACATGAGGAGGCAGGAAGGCAAATCTATGAAATTGAGCAGCAAGAAGTGCTCCCAGAGGAGACAGCAAGGCCCAGTGTCTCCACAGGTGTCTGGCCCTTCCAGCAAGCTTGTTCCTTCAGCTGGAGCAGCTTCAACACTGCCAGGGTTAAGGCGGCAGGTTGTGGGGCCACCTTGTCCTGCATCACTTTTTGAACATAGTCATTGCTACTGTAATAAACATTTCCTCTCTATGTTAAATGGTCTATTTAGTAGGTAAGTGTTTTCACAGTCTCTTAAGATTCAAGTAAATATTGATACATTATTCTGAAGTGTATATCAATGGTAAATGTGGTTGTTTAACATTTAACTTTCAAAGTCCTATAAAAGCTTTTTGATTTGAAATGCAGAAAGATAAATATAGACAGAAAAAATATGCATACTCCATTGGAAATTAGAAAAGAAAAGAATAAAACTCTTATATTCTTGAAAAGCAAGGAAAACAGGAGCATATTATGTCAAATTCAGTAGAAGGAAGGTAATAATCATATAAGAGCATCAATTAATGAACTACAAAACAGACATGAAAGGAATAATAAAAAGCAAGGAAAAGTTCATTTCTGAAAAGAATAATTAAATTATTAAACTTTTCTCTAGATTTATTAAAAAAACAATTTAACAAAACTAACACCATGAAAAATTAGAAATTTAATTGTCCTATATTGATTGATGAAATTGAGCAAGACAATAAAGTAATTTTTCATAGAAAACTCCAGGCCCATTGCTCAGTGTTTAGGGTACCGGCCACATACACAGAGGCAAGCAGGGTCGAACTCAGCCCAGCCCAGGCCAACAGTGACAACTGGAACAAAAAAAATAGACAAACACTGTGGCCAGCACTTGTAGTCCCAACTAATTAGGAGGCTGAGGCAAGAGAATTGCTGAAGCACAAGAGTTTGAGTTTGCTATGAGTTGTCATGGCACCCTACCAAGTGCAACATAGTAAAACTCTGTCTCAAAAAAAAGAAGAAGAAGAAGAAGAAGAAAAGAAAAAGAAAAGTCAGCTTATATTACTTCACTGATAAATTCTGTCAAATATTGAAGAAAAAATATTATATCAACTTTTCCAGAAAACACAGAAAAAAAGGAATACTTCTAAACTTGTTTTATTAGGCCAAAATAACCTTGAAATAAAATCATATAAAAATTTACCATTGATTTCACCTATATCTAGAAAAGATAATGCTACTTTCTTAAGTAGAATTTAATCCCTGGAATGCAAAAGTTACTTTCAAAATTTTGAAAATCAATCCACATAACTTACCACTTAGAAAGTGAAAGAGAAAAAGACCTCATATGATTATCTCAAAGAGACAGAAAAGGTATTTGACAAAATGCAATACTCATTTATGCTTTTTAAAAAGCCACACACAAATCTCAGAAATTGAATAATAGAAATAAAATCTATTGACATGATAAAGGTTATAGACAAAAGTCCAGAGGTGATATCATAATTAGCTCTGCAACAACAAATGAATGAAATTAATTCAAAAGAAAGTGCCATAGAGATATTAAGACGTACAGGGGAGCCATAAAGTTCATGAGCAATTTTAAATTTCACACTATTTTAAATTGCACACAAACTTTATAGCCACACTGTATGAAATTTTTAAGGCATGAAGAAATTTCTTGTTAAAATGGAATAAACATATTCATGATCTGAACCTTTAATATTCAAATTCTGGTTTTGAAGCCTAATGATCCTAACACACTCAGCTACAATATTGAAATGTCTCTCACTCACTACCTGCCCCTCAACCATGTGAACTCTCATCATTAATTATCTAAATTAAACAACTAATGCATTCAGATAATGCATCCAGTAATGGATGCTTTCACATCGTTGCCTTAAAAACAGTTGCTTTAAATTCTCTGGAGAAAGATGTTTTTGGACTAGAAATATATTTCTAACTATATACATATAGCAAATATAAGGACACAAGTTGAAAGTAAAAATGAAAAAAAATACAAAGAGTAATCAAGAGGACTGTATTAACAAGACAGTAAAATGTATAAATCAATGAACTATAATTTCTAAGGATATATAGTTTAGGAATCGAAGTTTTAGATAAAAGCAAGACATTCCTTTCAATTAAAGCTGAAATGTTGACAATCTCTTGTGGATGTACATAGCAAACATATGATATATTCTGTAAGTGCTCTGTTTTGGCCTGAATCTTGATTACAAGGGTGGTACATTGTTCTATATGCAGTATTTTAATTTTTTATAATAAAAATTTTACAGCTAAGATGTAGGAATGTGATACCAGAAAAGTGGCACCCCAGCCAGCTCAGCTGAGCAGGGCTGGGGGACCTGCCACCTCTGTCTTGGTGGCAACAGCTGGCAAAGGAACCGGCAGGCTGGAGCAAGCGGGGGAGCTTCCCTCCCCCACCAGAGGCTCCAGTGGAGCGGTGCTAGAGGACCTGCTGGCTCTGCCTTGGCAGCAGCTGGAACAGAAACCGGCAAGCTGGAGCCAAAGGGGGAGCTTTCCTCTCCCACTGGAGGCTCCAGTAACAAAAAAGACCGGGCAATCAGGGGAAAACACTGGCGATTCCTCCAGTGCATCCCTGATTGGTCCATTTTCAATCCTGGTCCTGACTGGTCTATTTTATAGACCAATCAGCTAAGCTCTCAGCTCATTGGACAACTGCCCCTATATAAACCCCTGAGCAGAGAGCCTGGGGCAGATCATCACATACCTTTAAGGAAGATAGAGCAGAAGAGCAAGACTTTAGCAGACTGTTGCAGACCTCTGAGGGAGATAGAGGAAGAGTTGTAACACTTGGATCCTGTTCTGCAAGGAAGTTTGGCTCTTTGTAAGAGCTGTAACACTTGCATCCTGCTCTATAAGGAGGTTTGGCTCTTTGTAAGAGCTATAACTCTTATACCCTGCCCTGCAAGGAGGTTTGGCTCTTTGTAAGAACTATAACACTTGCATCCTGCTCTGTAAGGAGGTTTGGCTCTTTGTAAGAGCTGTGACACTATAAGACCTATCTTATCCTGTTCTGCAAGGTTTGGCTCTTTGTAAGAGCTATAATAATACCTCTGTAAATAAAACCTAACTTACTACCCATCCCGTGGTCCATCGATTCATTCATCGAATCATTGAGACCAAGAGCCTGGAAATCCAAAGTCAAAAATCCGGTATCCAATTGGTTATTCATATTTTCCCTTTGTTTCACATATATTGCCCACTTATATAACCGATGTATCATGGAGTGTGAGTTATAATAAAGTTAATGAGTAAGTAGCCTCCTTGCTGAAACAAATAAATGCAGCCCCTGGTACGTTGCCTAAAGCAATATCAACTCCTGGGTAATCTGCTATAATTTGGAGGCACTGACTATGGCACAGTTGGATAGTTGGTCCACTGTGCGGCTTAAGTTGATCTGTGTATGCTCAAAACCTGTGTATAATATGTGGTAAAAGAATCAAGGGGTGAACAAAGTAACCACTTCTTTCCAAAATTAGGCTAAAATTGTTACTTTCTATCTTACAATTTGGGCTTTACTGGCTTAGAATTTTATTTTCCATATGACTTGGTCAGTTTGGCCTGCTATAACAAAGTGCCACATACTGGGTGGCTTATGAAACAATAGAAATTTATTGGAAATCTGAGCACAGGGTACAAGCAGGATCAGATTTTGGTGAGGGTCCTCTTTCAAACTGCAGAGCTCTGACTTCTCATTGTAACCTCACATATGGACAGAGGGTTAGGAAGTTCCCTGGGATCTCTTTTACTAGAGCACTAATTCCATTCATGAAAGTTTCACCCTCATGCCCCAGTTTTATGTACCCCAAATCACACCTCCTAATACCATCACATTGGTGGTTAAAATTTCAACATTCAAAATTTGGTCCA
This sequence comes from Otolemur garnettii, assembly GCF_000181295.1. Classification (NCBI taxonomy): domain Eukaryota; kingdom Metazoa; phylum Chordata; class Mammalia; order Primates; family Galagidae; genus Otolemur; species Otolemur garnettii. The sequence goes on along the minus strand of NW_003852429.1, from coordinate 119,311 downwards.
TAAAACCATTCAGTTCATAAAACCATGTACTGAATGTTTCTTTCGGGAGTCACATTAATAGTCCCTTTGAACTATTATTTGATATTCTATTTGCCACTTTGAGAATCTTCATAATATCAATGTAGATAAAGAAAGAGAATAAACTACAAGCTGAGTGATTGATCTTGCTAATGAAGTTGATGGAAAGTTTTTTTGTTTTTTTTTAAAGAAGAAAAGAACTTTCTTTTTACTGGTATAAATAAATGAGAAAAAGAGCATGATCTCTTTTGATTTTCTGAAATTTAGGTGAAATTTTCCTTGACATTTTCCTCTCAAAGCTTCAAATGCCTGTTTTTTTTTTCTTCTCAGCCCAAAGCATTCAAGAGGGGCAGTAATGTACACAGGGGAGCTGCAGCACATTCTCCTGACAGAGTGAGACAAGGGCCGGACTACCTAGGTATGACCGCCAGGAGGTGTTGATTTATTATGGAGTTTGTATGAGTTTAAGGGTTTGAGCTCAGAGTGAGGACTAGTTTATAGGTATTAAACTACAGGATTTGTCACACAGAGGGTTTTTGAGCACCAATCTAAACAGCTTCTCAGATTCTGAGGATGTTGAAGACCCCTGTCTGGGTTCAAGCAGGCAAGGGAAAATGTCCCATTGGTGTGGTCCCACAGTGGTCAAGGAACTCAGGGTTTTTCATCAGGACAGATAAAAAAGTGGGAGAAACTGAGAATCCTAGACAGAATTTGCTTTGTCATCTTCTCTGACAATTTCTGCATTGAGTGATTGAACCATTGAATTTCATGTAATTATGAATAGAATTAATTTATATCTATCATTTTACTGTTGTTTTCTATTTGTCTCATTTCTTCTTTCTTCCTTTTTTCCACTTCTTTGGGGTTCTTTTGAATTTGCTGATTATTTTTAGGGTATCATTTTGCCTCTTCTATTGCCTGATTACCTATACCACTTTATTTTTTTTTAATGTGATTTCTCTGGAATTTAAAATATGCATCACGGTATCTTCAAATAGTATCATGACACATCACAGAATAAGAATCTGATAACCCTCCATTGTCACCTTCCTTCTTGTGTGCTACTGCTGTCATATATTTATTTCTACATATTATAAAAAATCAAAAACATGTTATCCTCTTTGTTTTTAACAACCAATAAGCTTCTGATTCACTGTCATGAATTTTTTAGTCATTAAATTCCTAGTCATTGAGTAACATAACACTTCTTTAATGCCATGAGTTCAGTAAGTACTGAAAGTATTAGTTACAATGCAGATAAGCACGCTACCAGAGGCACTGCACATCTCACTGTGTTTTCCTCTGCATACTCAGATTTGTTTAGTGCCTTGCCAAGTATCAGGTTCTATTTTCAGCCCTATCAGGTAAGAATTCTCTGGACTCCATGTCAGAAAATCCAACCACCTGTGGCTTATAATGCCATAGGAACTTTTGTTGGTGTTCTTAAAGAAAAAATAAAACTTTAAGTTTGGATTGGCCTAGAGTCACTCAAACTTTCAAATGCATCATCATCAATAACTAGGCTATTTCTATATTTCGGTACTGGGATCCTTAGATTTTATCCTCTGACTTGACACCATACATCCTAAGATCACCATCTTAACACTAAATATCAGGTTCGCATATGAGAAAGAAAAAGTCTTTAGCCTACATTGTCTCATTTCATATCTGTCCCTTTTATTAATAGCTTCGCACATACAATCCCCCAAATTGCACAGTTATCAAAGTCAGATGCCATACACACCATTTATATAAAAGAGTAAAGTGAAATTGGAAAGGAGGTAGGCAAAGAAAGAACAGAGACAATATTTGACATTGAGGTACTCTTGATGCTGAAACTCAGGTACATTGCAATAAAATTACATAAAATGGTAATGAGTGACTATAGATATAATAATTGTAATATGTAATAGGGCTACAGCAGTTTGGGGGGCTGTAGTGGAGATTAGGAAATAAGACTAGAATATAGACATGTAAATGAAAAATATGATGAATGATGGGAGAAATACTATATAAAGAGATTTCCACCTCAGTTGCTACTTATCACACTCTATCTGGCTGATAGTCTTGTTTCCCAAGATTGGACTGGGAGGTCAAAAGCTGACTTGAGTATCCTGGGTTTCAAATCTTTAGTGTTTGAGTGATCCTGAATCTGTTATCTAGATGATTTTCTTATCTTCCTTAAAAAATATGTTAGAACTCATTGCCATGAATGATGAGAGAAAAGATAGGAAATGAGGATTCATCAATTCAAGCACAGTCTCCATAAATCCACAGTCTGTTCAAATGGGAACCAGATAACAGGTTGAGGAATGAAGTCTGAAGACAAAATCCAGTTGAGTAGTTTGTGGTCTACATTTAAAAATTGAAGGCAGTTATGTCTAAACTATAGCATGCAGTCCATAGACCTATACCATAGGAATTAGACATATACCAAGGTTCTAGGAGTCATGATGGAAGGGCCAGAATTCTTGGGTTTTTCTGTAGCAATTTAAGGATCTTAGTCTCGTCTTCCATTCTACTATACCCCTTTGGTAAACACAAATAAAAATAAAAGTAAAATAAAATTGCAATGCTCAAAACTACAAGCCATACGTACTGCATGAGATGACTGTAAAGAAAAGTTTAGGGAAGTCCTTCCTCTGCTTTTCCCCAAACTCTGTTGCTCCCGCTCTGCCTTCAATTCCCAGCAGCTCTGTCTGCATTGCTTGGTTTCTGTTTCTGCCCTATGAGTATATGAGTCCTCTCCTTATACTTCTGTTGGGGAACTTGACTTAAAGACCCAAGATGGGGCTGTTAGTAAATATTATCCCCGTCTAGTCCGTAGGTCAGATTCTGTGCCCCTTTTCTTTCCATTCTGACCTTAGAGTCATTTTCCTGCTCCCTCCCCAAGATAATTCCTATCTTTTCTATAAGTGGTTTGTACTTAGTTATCTACCTTACATGTGTTCATATGAAGCTGAGATCTATTTTTATTGCTAGATCTTATGTCACAATGGCCTCCTTTAAAGAAAAGTTCAGCATTCACAATGACAAATACAGAGAAAACCCAGCTTCCACTTCCAAGGGGCCTATTGATTGATAGTTTGTCTTTCACCCTTTATGTGATGACCAGTCCAACCTCTGCACAAAAGTACCTTCTGGTAAAACAAGTTACTCAAGCAAAATCTTAAATAATACATTTTGGGGGCAGCAGCCATGTAAAATGGATAAAGAACATAAGGTAGTAGCTACAAATATAGAGACTGAACCGGACCATATTGTCCGCCATTAATTATGTGGGGACAGAAAATTACTCTCTCTTTTTACCTTGTTTTCCACATCTGTAAACAGGGCTAATTTATTTACTTCATAATATGTTTATGAAGATTAAATGAATTAATCTTTATACAGGAATTGAAAGCACATGGTAAGTCTCACACACTTACATACTTGAACAAATTAAGTAAATAAAATTTTACCAGAGATAAAATATCGGCAGCTGTCTTCCTCAGCTGTGATAATAGGCCATATCCTTTAGGAGAGGAGTTTCCCTGAAGGCAGTTGGATAATCTGTTAGAATTCATCTTGAGGAAATGGTAAAACTGGGCAACGTGAAGAATTAGGGATACAGGCTTTACATGAAATAAGAAGAAGGCTCAGAACAAAATAATATTAGTCTCTTTCCTGGGATTCCCAAGAAGAGAAAATATTGCTTATGATTAAAAGGAGGTTCATCAAGTCCTCTCCGATTTAAGGCAGGTGGATGTGAGGGGAAAGATAGTCTTATAAGAGAAATTACATTATAGCTTGGCCTGAGCAGTATTTTTCTCTTTATCCGCAGACTAAGGTTTGTGGACTAGTAGTTTCACCTGGGAAATCATCAGAAATGTAGTATGTTGGGAGTCAGCTTAGCTCTATTGAATCAAAATTACCAGGAGCGGGGCCAAGAATCTCTGTTTAACAAGCTCCCCAGATGATTCTTATGCATGCAAATATTGAAGAACTACTGGGTTTTTATTGCTTTCTTTTTTATTATCATTGGTCTGTAAGAAGACACTCATTAAGCTACATTCAGTTATCAGTTTGTGTGTCAAGGAATTCGAAAGAGTTTATAATTTTTTTTTTGAGTTTATGATTGTTAATGAGAGCCACGGAAGACAGCAATGGTTCCTCTGGGTTCAGTTGGGGAAATGGACAGAGAGTTGCCATGACTAGGCCTATTTGGAGCAGACAATAAAAACATTAAGTTTGGTTGAGTAGTACTCCATGGTATACACACACACACACACACACACACACACACATATATATATACACACCAAGTTTTATATAATATATATATATATATACTGTGTTTTATTTACCCACTCAACAGGTGACAGGTACACTAAAAAACCCTTACTTCAGCATTATAAATTCATCCACATAGCAAAAGCCACTTTTACCCCTTAAATCTACAAAAATAAAAATGTTTAATAAATTTCACCCAACTAATAAATGTTCATCAATAAAAATTATATATATGTGTGTGTGTATATATATATATTCAGAACCATAAATAAATAAATGAATACATAGTGTGGAAGAAAAAAGAAGGCCTGAGAATATCCTGAAAGATATATACATATTTTTTTTCTGAAACCATATGACACTAATGCTTTAAGAATTCTCACAGGTTACTGGTGTACAAATTGCAAGTAGAATTAATTTTGAAAAGTAGACTGTGCTTGGTTCAGGTGTTTCTAACTCATTTATGGAAGGAAAGGGGACATCTTTTTCTCATTGTAAAGGGATGAGGCCTGCTGTAAATAGCACCTATCTGTCTCTCTGCCAATCATCTCTATCAATCTATCTATCATCCAGGTAGCTAGCTGACTAGCTTCTGCTCCAAATGCTGCTTGGGACTATAGCTATATATTCTTTGCTCTTATTATTCTCAGTCTTGCCCCTTATTCAGTTTCCATTTCACACTACAGCCACACAACCATTCAAAAAGAAAAAAAAAAAATGAAAACAAAAACAAAACAAACAAACAAAGAAAAAAACATGTCAATGAAAAGCCCTTTGCCCTTTGGTAAACATAAAAAGTAATTTGTACGTTAAATAAGGCATTCTCAAGTTCCTGAAATAATTCAGCCTCATATCTTACCAATCCCTTTTCTTTTACTATTAGCATGCTGTTATCCAAGTTTACAGTACTACTTAAAGTTCCCAAGTGAGTATATTTGCTAGTTAGTTCTTTTCAAAGGTGGCATTCTCTATCCTTAAAATAGAAAAATAATAATAAAATTTCAAGTCTTAAGTCATGCTCATTTCTAAAAATCTTTGTCACACTAAGGATTGGAGTAAGTGTTTTTCTCTATTTATTTTCCAGATTTGTATTTAAATACATGACACTATACTGTAATGGTCTATTTACTTTTCTGATATCTCATTAAATAATATGTTTTAATTTAACAATAATAAAAAGAAGAACAAATGGTACATTTAATTTGTTCACTGGTAGATCCCTGGGGTGTAAAGCAATGCCTGGCTGGAAGAAATTGCTCTGTATGTCTTTTATAATAAGTGAATGAAAAATAACGAATGAATATTGTGTCCTTTAATTAGTTAATGTTGTATCAGTACAAGGAAGAGTAGCATGTAGGCAGATCCATATTCCAGGCCAAACACTGGTCAAGAAAGAATAAATCAAGACCTTTAACCAGCACCATGTCTACTCAATTTGCATGTAATCTTATGCTCCAATTCCATCAGTGTTAAGAAGGTTTCATGGGCCCATGGTCATGTTTCACTCTTCACGCCAGTGAAGTGCTCCAGTTATTTATTTCCAGTACCTCCTTAGTTCTTGCTATTCTTCAACAAAAAGGCTGAGTGTGTATTCTCCACCATCAGTGAAAATCATGCTAATATCTTAGAGACTGTCCTAAACTCCATATACTTGCCATTTGGGTTTTTTTGTTTCAAAATGATCTCAAAGTGCCCATCACTCTAAGACTCACCTGTTGGGAAACACACGCTCTACGGTTTGATCTTATCAATGTTTTCAACTCCAGTTCTCTTCCTGCTTATACTTCTACTCTCTAATTGAAAAAACACTATGCTCTGTGCGTGGATCTCAAACTATGAGTCTGTCTCCAGTGCCCAGCCACAAATGGAAGGTACTGTCCCTAAGACTCCATCAAGTCATCTCAGTGCAGAAATAACTACCTGCTCCTCTCCATGGGTTGTGAGTTGATTACGCTTTAGAGAATTCAGAAGCTGTATTCTTGTAAACAATGGCTGTCTTTATTATACCTTTATAGCACTAGAAGCTAGAATGTGGCTCATACCTGATAGCAACATGGCATCTGTGTGTATATTATACATACATAATTTTTCATTATAATACTATTATTTAATTTAAAATGATTAAAAATACTTTACAGCATAGTATTTTCAATAAAATATAGATTTTAAGTCTTTTCTTTTTTTGGCTGGGGCTGGGTTTGAACCCACCACCTCCAGAATATGGGGCCAGTATGACATGAGATCATCACTTTGCCACTCTGAACTTCTCCTATGAAATGACCATAATAACAAATACCTCTGAAGGATGACAATAAGATTGAACTGTGTGTGTCAAGCCATTGCCTCATGAAAGCTTCCATAATATAATTATCTCTCTCTCCCTTATAATCAATAAATTGCATGAAGTGTGAAGGACCTGTTTAGCACACAATCAATATTTACATCAATATTTTCATACATTTATTTTAAAACATAGTGTATTCAATGCATGTTAATAAATTAATATTACATACATATAAAATGTATGGTTTCTATGTATTTTACTATATTCCTCCTTGTACCCATGAGTTACAATCTATATTTATTTCTTTTTTAATTTTTTTTATTATATAAGAACAATATCACTTTACGAGGTTACTGGAGAAAGGAATGAATCTCAGGCCTTTTTGACATCAATGCCCATGCTAATACTGGCCAATTAGTAAATGCTAACAGATTAAAGACAAAATATTTTTTAAAAATCTAAGAGGAGAGTAAGAAAAAGGGAACAAAAATGGATGCACTCATTTCATGTAAAAATTAATTAGTCCATCAAAAAGTATTATGAGAATCATGTTAATGTTATTATTTTACTGCTTTATGTATTTGTAATGTGCATGGGTATATGTATTTACTAACATAAACTGAGTATCCAAATACTATCACCTTTGTCTAAAAGACAGTCAGTAATTAATAAGTCTGTTATGTCATAGTAAAACTTCATCTTTTTTTTTTTTTTTTGAGACAGAGTCTCACTTCATTGCCCTCAGTAGAGTGCTGTGGCATCACAGCTCACAGCAGTCTCCAGCTCTTGGGCTTAGGCAATTCTCTTGCCTCACCCACCTGAGTAGCTGGGGCTACCAGGGCCCACCACAATGCCTGGCTGTTTTTCTTTTGTTGCAGTTTGGCTGGGGTGGGTTTTGAACCCTCCACCCTCCTGTGTGGCTGGCGCCCTACCCACTGAGCCACAGGTGCCACCCAGTAAAATCTCACCTTAGTATGAAATTTCAGAAATTAATCAGCCAATTAAGTCCACTGAGCAATTGGAAGTGCTTTTGTGGTGTCATATATACAATTTAGAATTAAGTAAAATTAGATGCATTGATAGAAGTATTAGCAATGAATATAATAAAAGTCAAAAAGAACTTTTGACTTTATTTAAAAGATAATTGCAAAAAAGAAGAAGAATTGCCAATGAATATAATAAAGTCAAAATGAACTTTTGACTTTATTTAAAAAATAACTGCAAAAAATTCAAAGTCTTAAATATAAGGTAATATGAGTTGCATTATACTATGAAAATCCTATTTTCTAATCAACAAAAAATAAATTACTTTTTGATATAAACTAGAATACTTTTCTTATGGCGCGTCAGAATTTATGTTCCAAAACTACTTTCAAAAAGGACAAATGCTTAAAAGGAATACTTACAAAGGTTCCTTGAGGTCATGAGTGCTATAAATAAATGTAATTCCAAACACAAATATTAAATGATGTTTCCTGAAAGTTTATTTTTACTTACTTTCTTCACTCGAAATATGAAAGTTATTTTTAACTGAATGTGAAGATTTAATCTTGGTTAAGTCGTGTCAGCTGTCAGAGCTTTGACTTATTCAATTATATAGAGAAAATCCTTAGTTAATAAAAGTTTAATACAATTTAAGCTTCCCAAGACTATTAAATCTCATACCCGTAATGTATCAAAAGCACTTGTCACTGTTAGATATTCAAAGGTAATCTGTAGGCATTCTACAATAATAATGAATGCAAATCTCTGTAGGCATGAAAGGTAATATAAAAAATCAGGTAGAACATATTATAAGTCAGTATGTCCAAAGTTTATCTTAACAGAGCAGCTTCTGTAAAAATAAAATAATACCAAAAAATGAATTAAGCATACATAATTCCCTGGCACTTGCTTCTAATAATAGGTGGGAGCAAGCTTATCCAGATAAGATAGAAATATGTTAAATGTGCACACTTGGGCAACTTAAATATTTGGCATATTTTCTCTGCTATAATTTTATAGTGTTGAAGGAAAACTTGGTTATTATCAAATATGGGCTGACTATGACAAAACAGAAATTTGATAAATTATACCAGATGCTGTTAAGTAAATAGTGTAATTTACTTAAGCTGGATGTTTTACTCAATGATTAACATTTTTTAAAAAAAAATTCATTCTTCTTAGAAGACATTTACTTTATTTAAGGGGAGAGAGTGCTTATTCAATGAATGAATAAATGACATTTTGTCTTTCTTAAAAATTGTCTTTTGTTCCTAGGAATTTTATACAGAATTTCAAAAATATTACCTATGGCATAGTTACATGATGAATAAACACTAACCATTCAATCTCCACAATAAACTTGTCAGAATTTTCATGACATTACTTTAACATGTCATGGAAATGCTGATAAATTAAATAATTCATTTTAAAATTCTGGAGTTTCATTATGCAGGAAGTTATTGGTAATAGAATAGCCATTTAATAAAAAATGAAGAGAAATTTAACAAACCTTTGACTACATATGAAGAAATTGAGGTATTTTTTAGTATTACTACAACAACATCAATGGTGCTAAAGAGATTTAGCTCATTACTTACAAATGTAAATTCACTCTATTCAGACTTTTTTTAAAAAAGATTCTGAAATGGAAGCAGAGAATGAAGGAGAAAAACAAATAATAGGAAGAAACAGAGGAAAGAAGAGTGGAAGAAAGGAAGGATAAAAGGGAGGGAGGAAAGAAGAAAAAAGTGGAAAGAATTAGAGGAAAAGAAGAGAGAAATTTTAATAATGAAACATAGTTTAGCTTAAAAATAAAGACTTCAGGAGAATATAAACCCTAATTTGAATTTCGGATCAACATTAAACTTACGTAACTTAACAAAATGCAAACAAAAAGTACTTCCTTCATCTGAAAATAGTTCATAGGTGTTTGTGAAAATTTAAACAGACTATATTAATAAATACATCGAAGCTATGTAATGATTATAACAAAATCTTAATAACCAGAAGGCTCTCTTTCAGCAGTGAAAAACAAACATAAAAATCCTCACCCTCAAGGAGCTTATTCATATTAATAATTTCTTAGAACTGTTAAACAAAGTTCTAAAAATGTGATGCCTTAAGAGAATGTCTTCAAAAAAATTTATATTACCATCTATTGAAAGAGTCATTTAGATATACTTAGATTTTAATATATAATTCTTGTGCATATATATATATGTATAAGAAGTCTTTAAACTTTTGATTTTCACAAAAAAAACCCAAAAAACAAAAAAACACTTTTTACAACACTGCCTTAATCTTTTATGCTATCAATATTGTTGGTGTTTCAGTATTTCTTGAAAGACCACTCCATCGATATTTCCAAGATACTGACCTTCTGTTCTATAAATGTGGATGTTAGTACTTTCTCTTTTCTAAAATTGTCTTTTTATCTTGTTCTTGCTAGATCCACATATATCTCAAAGGTATGCACCTTCTGCTTAAGGAACAGGAAGTCTCTGACAAATTGATATTCATGTCTTAATGATAACCCTGAGCAAAGTGTGACTAGCCTTTCATTAATTTACTATGCCTTTCATCTTTTTTTTTTTTTGATGGAATCTAGCCAGTTCTCCTGTCTTCAGTTTCTTTGCCCAGTGTGTAAAAGAATTTATTAAAAATTAAGATATTTTTATACATATCTTAATAACAAAACACATGAAGGCTTTATCTGTATGCATTCTTCTTAGCTCCCATGACTCTGAGAGTAATTATTAAATTGCAATTATTTTTATGACAATGGTTATTTGCATTACTAGTATCAAATCACAGCCATTGCTCTGTTTTTTGCCTCCCTGCATTAAGTGATTTAATATTCCAATTCAATTTGTAGCATCACTGTTAAGCAGAAATACCATGCACTTGTGTTAATCCTGGAAGAATATTGGGCCCATGTTACGAATCCTAAAGGGGAGGAATCTGAACTCACTCATTTCTGCTCAGTTTTCTATGTCTTGCAGGGGACTTGTTTGACCCCTCTTTTCAAGATGACAATATTCCCTTTGTCTTATGTGCCTTAATATTTCAACAGCAATTAGCAAGGTCTAACTACAATATATTTCACAAATTTTGTCCATTATTTCCTTCCATTCACTGCAGCCTTGTTTTGAGCTACACAGAGCCTTCCAAAATCCATGGTTTCTTGGAACATCAGAATGTGAACTTGTCTAGATATAACATCATTACAGATGTAGCTAGTTAATATGAGGTTATACTAGATTAAGGTGGACTATAATCAAATATGATTATAATTGGTGTCCTTAGAGGAGTGGAAAAGATACAGGTAAGATGCCATGTGAAGAGGGAGTCAGAAGTTGGAGTTACAGAGTCACAGGCAAGGAATGCTAAGGGTTTCTGACAACCACTGGAAGTTAGAAGAGAGGAAAGGAACATATTTTCTTCTGAGACTCCAAGAAGAAACTGACTTGGCCAACATCTTGAATTCAGATAGCTGTCCTCTACATACATGACTGGTGTCCCCTCTGACGTTGTAGTCTCTGGGGATTTTGTTGAGTGCTCAGGTGATATCTATGAGTAAGGGAGTAGGCTGGAGTGGCAGAGACAATTACTCAACAGTTCTGCCATCAAGACATTCAAATCACTAGATGAAATCTGTCAATTCCACCAAGTAGTTAAGGAAACATCAATAGCAATCTATTTTAAACTCTTCTGAAAATACTGGGAGAGGGGAGTTATTTAAGCCATTCTGTGAGCACAGCATTACTCTGATACATAGATAGAATAAAAATAGAAATTACAGAGCATTTCTGCCTTTGGATATACAGGAGATTCATCAACAGAATCTAATTAAACACATTGAATAAAATACGAAAAGAATTATGGACGATGACCAAGTGGCTTACCCTAAGAATGCAAGAGTGATTGAAAGTTAAGACAATCCATAAAATTAGATCTGTCACAATAACAGAATAAAGGAAAATGATATGATCTCATTGATCATATCAACGAATGCAGAGAAGTCATTCCTCAAAATCCACAATTTTATGAAAAAACATTAAAAAAATTGGGAAGGCTATCCATGAATTTCCTCAATAAAATAAGGGATATTTATGAAGGAAAAAGAACCGACACAGTATCATCCTACTCAACCTTTAAAATTTGAAAGCTTTCCCCCTAAGATCAGGCCCATGATAAGGATGTCATCTTTTATCCATGATATTCAAAATTCTACTAAAAGTTCTAGCCTGAGCAATTAAACTACATATATATAAAATAGCTTTTAAATTGTGAGAAAAGAAATAAGAAAAAAAAAATCTATTCACTGAGGGCATAATCCTATATGCCCTCTATATAAAGAAAATTGAAAAAAATCCACAAGGAAAAATTGGAACAAATAATTAATTAAGCAAAATTGCAGATACATGACCAACACACAATACATAAGTTGTGTTCTCCATGGGCCTTTAAATAAGTTTGGAGACCGACTGTGCTATGGTTCATTATTTCACTTCTGAGAAACACAGTTGATAACAGCCTTTCTACTTCACCCATGCAAGTTTCAACTTGCTTGACTTATTAGTATTGCTGGGAGGTCTCCATTTGTTTCTGTTAAATGTGGATTTTACATTTCTTAATTTGTTATGTATGCCGAAGCTTTTATAATAACACACATATATGTCAGAAGTGAACCAACTGAAAATAAAATTTAAAAAAAATTATTTACAATAACATCCAAAAGAACAAAATACTTAGAAGTAAATTTAACTAAGTAGATGAAAATGATTACACAGAAAATTATAAAAGGTTGCCGTTGGAAATTAAAAATGATTAAATAAATAAAAGGGTGTGTTATATTCACGGATTAGATGACTTAAAATTGTGATAATGTCTATACCATCCAAAGAGAGCTGAGCTATCGATTCAACGGAATCCCTAGCAAAATTCCAACAGCATTTTATACCATTATTTTTGCAAAGTTGTAAACCTCAATTCTCATATAAATACAGAATCACAAAGGCCTCAGAATATCCAAAACACACGAAAAATAAGAACAAAGAGAATCCAACTTCAAAACTTGGAAAAAACAATCACAATGGGCTTGGAATATCCAAAATACTTTTGAAAAACGAGGACAAAGTTGAAGGATTCAACTTCAAAACACAAAGCCACAGTAATCAAAACAGTGTAATATAGGCATAAGGGTAGAAATATAGGTCAATGGCATAGAGTTAATGGTTTAGAAATCAACCCTACCTCCAAGGCCAATTGTTTTTAATAGTGTACCAAGTCTGTTCAATGAGGAAAGGGAAGTCTCTTCAACAAATGATGTAGGAACAACTGAATTTTCACAGGCAAAATATTGACAGACCACAATCTTGTTCCATATATAAAGATTAACTGAAAACAAATCAATAACCTAAACATAAGGACCAAACTTATAAAAATAGTAGAAAAACACATTGGAACAAGTACTCATGACCTTAGACTTGGAAATGATCCCTTAGATATGACACCAAAGACATGAGAAACAACAACAAAAAATTAGATATATCACACAACACTACAATTAAATCTTGTTCATTACAGAACACTATCAAGAAAATGAAAAGCATCCTATGGAATGTGAGGAAATATTTGCAAACAATGTATATGATAAGATTTAATGTCCAGAATATATAAATTATCAATGTACCTCCCAAATATGTTCACCTCTTATGTATCAATTATAAAAATACTTCAAAAAAAGAAAAAAAAATTCCACATGCCCTCCTTCAAATACTACTTTAATATTCTTTGATCAGAACCAGGTTATCTCACCAGTGTAGCTGTAAGAGAAGTTTGCAAAATGGACATCTTGCCTGTCCAACCTCTATAAAGGGAGGCAAGTTTCTCCATCAAGGAGCAAGTGAGAGCAATACTGTTTGGTATCTGTTTGTGTGATGAACACAGTTTACATTAAACAGCATAAATAAATATAGATTTATGAAGTACAATTATACTTCTTGTCATTGTAAGAATCCCTCCCTCACAGATTTCAGACAGGAGGACCTACACCCTACATAATTAGGCAAGAATTAAAGTTGGCAAGAGATCTTGCAAGATCTCAGTGGTAATTTAAAAAAAAAAAAAGAATTAGTAATCCTGAGAGTGTTACAAATCTGCTTTTCAATTCCTTGGCAGAGGAGTAATACAGGACACAGGTCAATTCTTAGCATTGACCACTGCTGAGATTCATCAATGCCTGGTCTAACTGCAGGGGTCTAAAAATGAGGAGAAAAACTAAGGCTGCTTGGAGCAGAAACAAAATGATCAAGAGTGTTTAAAGCTACCGTCACAGTTAGAGTAACATAATCTTCCCAGTATTCGACAGCAATTTCCCACTCTGGTCACAATTATGAATTAGTTTCCCACTTCTGTATCCTTATTCAACTAGTATTAAGTACAGAAGGCATCATTTTGGAGTAGAAATATAAGTTTCTGAAATAATCCAGGAGATACTTAAATCAATATTTAATCAACATTTAGTCAATATTTAACATTTATATTAAATATTACATGAGAAAAGAATGAATAAAAATATAAGGCAAGAGTTCTGTAAACAAGAGGAAAAAGGTGAATTTTAAAAATAACTTAATAGAATTCTGGAAATCTGAATGTGTGTTCAATGAACAGATATAAATAAAAAGAGACGAAGTAAACTGGGATATGAAACTAGGAGAGAAAAATGAAGCAGAATGAAGCGCAGAAGGAACAAAAGATTGAAAATATTAAAAATAAGTTAAGAAATATAGATGATGTACTGAATGACTTTGTAAGAATAAGGAAAGAGGCTAGGTGAGGTGGTTCATGTCTGTAATCTCAGCACTCAGGGAGGCCAAAGTGGGTGGATCTCCTGAGCTTAGGAGTCCAAGACCAGCCTCAGAAAGAGCAAGACCGTCTCTGCTAAAAATAGAAAAATTAACTGGGAGTTCTGGTGTGCTGTGACAGGTGTCTGTAAGTCCCACCTACTCAGGAGATTGAGACTCTGATGTTGCTGGGAGGCAAGCTGATGCCAGGGAATTTGAGCCTGGGCAACAGGGTAAGAGTCTCTCAAAAAAAAAAAAAAAAAAAAAAAGGAAAGGAAAAGAATAGAAGAAACAACTTTCAAAAAAACAGTGTCTGTTCAGCTTACTGATTCAGCCTCAGTGCTGGGCTGGACAAATATCTGTCACAGAGCATATAGAGGGTGATGCCTGTGACTCAAAGGAGTAGGGCCCCAGCCCCATGTACGGAAGGTGGTGGGTTCAAACCCAGCCCCACCCAAAAACTGCAAAAAAGAAAGTGTGCACAGAGCATATAGAAATAAATGCCTATTTCATAATAAAAGTTATTAACAAGTTTTAGAGCTCACATGAGCCCATATGGCGACCTCTAGCTTCCAGAAAATAATGAGTGTCAGTATAATACATTTATTATCAAGGTCATGCATATGTGTGAATCATTATTTTATTACACACATTGCTGAAATCTTGTCTAACTTGTGTGAACTATAATTGTGTAAAATTTTATAATTCTGAAACATTTTACAGAAATATTTAAGACTGTGATACCATTGCTACATTGAACATATCACAATGCTAAAAAAGACTCATAGACTACAACTTACTCTAAGGCTCACAACAATCTTACTGGTTAGATTATATTATTACCTCCATTTCATCCATGATAAAAATTGAGACATAGAGAAATGTAATAAATTAATATTAAATTAAGTTGATTCTTTTGTCATTTAAACAGAGATGCTTCTGTCAATTTTCCTTGCTGTTAAACATCATATATATATACACACACACATAAATATACATGTTTATGTATGTATATATATTATGTGCATATACACACACACACACTCACACATACATACTCTGCCCTTACTCTAAAACATAACAAAAGAAAGCAGTATTAATTGCCAGGTGGTGTGGGGATATCTTTGCACTTGATAGATGTTCCCTTTCCTCTTTTCTATTTCACGTTTTTTTACAGAATTCTTCAATTTGGTAAAAATTTGAAATTTTTCTTTCATATTGAATTTGTGGCTAGTTTATATTTTCATACTGTTTGTGCCCTCACGTATATCTTAACCATAATTATAGTAAAATTCCTAAAGAATTTAATAATTTTATTTAATTTCCAACCAGTTCAAATTTATTTTGAAATATAACAACTTATTTTAAAATCTCAATTCTTAGAAGAGAAATCAGAATAATGAAACTTCTCTAGAATAAGACCTATGAAGCAGAGTGGAGAGTGTTGGGTATAACTAGGAGAAGAGAAGACTTCTGCATAAAGAGGCAGGCTGTGTCTTCAAATAATTAAAATGCTCTCAGATAAAAAGGAGTTTAGATTTATTGTGTGGCACTTTGAAAAGCAAAAATAGCATCAGTGAAATGAGAACATCTAGCTTCAATTAAACAAAGACATTTTAAATAATAGATCTCTCCCTTAATGCAATGTTCAGTCCTTGGAACTGATCCTCTTCTTCAGGATTCTTATGTATAGCCTTGACTGACGAGTTTCTCATAATTTCATGTGGGAACTATGCATGGGAGATTATTGTACCAGATGATTTTTATGAGACCCTAGATGTGAGATTCAAATTCATTAGAATGAATGCTTCAAAGTACACAGGAGTAGGAGGACAATGCTAACAAAAGTAATTCACTGACAAAGAAAAAGAAAACCATTAAACATAGAACAATGTTCTGACATAAAAGTATTCCTAAGTACAGTTTAAAAAAAAAAAAACAACAAAGGCTGAAAATGTGCATCGCAAACTCCTTTAAGTTGGGTAAAATATGAGCAGTCTTTAATGTTTATTGATACTGAGGGCTTGGAGAATTGCAACTGCCAAAAAATAGCTCATCATTTTAAGAATTGTTACAGTCGTTCTCAAAGAATATTTAGAGATGAGAAAAGAGAATTGGAGGACTTGAGAATATGCCACTCCCAACTATGCTGCTCTGGCATATTGACCAGTTTGAGTTCTTGAAAAGAACCAATGGCCTGATGATAAGTCCTGCATTCATTCTGTTTCTTAAGGAGATTAAATTCCCACGTGAATGATGTCTTCTTTATGCTAGAAGGAAAGTATCGTTTTTATCAGTAGATGCTGAGGCTGAGTGACATCCATACAAATACAGTTGACCAATGCTTAGCTTCCTAGCTACTTCTCCACTCTAGCTTAAGGCCCTTTGCCCTGTGACATACTACAATTCATTACATCTTATTTAATTCATATTGTTCAAATATAATCAAGTCTTTGGGCCTTCACTGGCTGCTATCCTACATACAACTTGAATTAGACAAATATGTTTACCTTTCCTCTGTTGATCTATGTCCATTTAATCCTTAGTCCCAGCCAAAAACAAATAAACAAAAAAAACGAAGACAGCAGAGGTAACATTTTGCCTCTCATACAGCTATATGCATCTTTGGAAAACAAATTGCCCTTAAAATTCTTATTTTTAAGATGTTTGTGAAATTTTAGTTTATCTCTGCAATGCAGAATATTTAAACATCATGAAGAAAAGTTACATGGTGAAACACATTGGGTTGGGCAAGTAGCTAACAATCATATAACCTAACACTAACACTCATTCGGTTTGTGTATATTTCTCTTGGTTTTCTTTTCTTGTCTGTCCCTAGAGGGGCTCTACTAATAATGTTTTCTGGAGTTGCAGCACATGGATAACATTCTTTTTCCTTTGTAGCTTATTAATTTTTATTCTGTTTTTGTTACTGATCAAAATCAATGCTTACAGAAAGACATCCTTAAATACAGTATTAAAGGGCCCTTTCTGAAAGGATAATGTTTCATGGCAGATTTTGGATATGAGGAAAATTGACAACATAAAAAGTAAGAAGGAATTCTAGGCAGAAAGAAGAAAATATGGCAATCACAGAGCAAGATATATGTTTGAATGACTAATTTAAATCCTACCTACACACTGATGAGTAAGAGAGATTTTTTTGCATAAAATTCATAGAAATGGTTTCAGATTATGCACACAATAGAGGTCATGGCAAAGAGTATGAATTTTTCCATAAGTCTAGGTGTGGGAGGCACATCATTTACATTATATTTTAATTCATTTGGACTTTTCTGTCAAGAATGGATTCTTGTAGTAAACAAAAAGAGTATTTAAAAACTTATAAAAGCATAGAATATATATTAAATAGGCCTAACCAATGATAGTAGGAACAAAAAAATTTGCTGACTTATGGTATCTTTTAAATCAGGGCTTGAATGGAAAGTTGGAAAAATGAGGAAAAATGGAGGACTAATTCCTGAGTTTAGGTTTTGAACTGAAGGACAAATGATAGTGCACTTATTAAAATGGGAAAAAAACTGAAGAGAGGTTACTCTTTGAATAAGGTGACCAGACGTCCCACTTTTGGCAGGACAGTCCTGAGTTTTAACAATTTGTCCCATGTCCCAAGATGTTTTAAAAAAGTTCCGATTTTTGGAAAGAATGCACAACAAGCTAGGGAATGGCAGGAGAATGGGAAGGTAATATAAGGTTTTCAGGTGCTGAAAAGGTTAATTTAACTCCATTTGGGAATGAAGAGGTCAATGTAACTTCATTTGGAAATGAAAAGGCTAATGTAAACTCCCTACTCCCCTCCTGGGCAAGGTTGCCCAGGTGGAATCAGTATCAGAAGGAGACTGGCTTCCTCCCTCGCTTCTAGGCAAGGACAATTAGCTCAGAAGGAGCCAAACTATCTGGAACAAACAAGTAACCTCTTGCCCACCCTGAGATGGGATTGCCTGTTTTATTCTTGCTAATACGTTTGAGTTCTCTGTGGATTCTGGTTATTAAACCTTTGTCGGAGACATAACCAGCAAATATCTTCT
>NW_003852429.1:88106-99667 GCF_000181295.1 Otolemur garnettii | reverse complement strand
TTCCATACAATAATGCACTAAAAATTGTGGGATATGTGCTGTCTTTACCAGGAACTAATGCTGCGACTGAACACATTTTTTCTACAGTAAATAAAGTGTGCACATCAGAAAAATCACAATTAAGTGTTGAGACTTTGAAAGCCATTTTATGTGTGAAATGTAATTTAACAAATTCTTGTGAAAATTTTCATGACCTTTTAAACAATGACAGCAATCTACTAAAAAAATTCACTCAAATGAGAAATATGCCAAAAAATAAAATAATACTATACATAATTATTATTATTATTTTTTTTTTTTGGCCAGAGCTGGATTTGAACCCTCCACCTTCAGGATATGGGGCCGATGCCCTACTCCTTTGAGCCACAGGCACCACTCTATATATAATTTATTTTAAAGTATTATATTTGTAAATTGTACTTGTGCTGAAATTAAAATATATATATTACAATACTATTTTTGAGTTCTATGAAAATTTTTGTTGTTCCATATAGACCAAATTTTTAATTAGGACCCCCCCATCCATGGTGTCCTGCTTTACTAATGTTAAAATCTGATCACCTTATCTTTGAAGAGGTATTTGCTTATTGGACATTTTATGCCTGAAATTTGAAATATGTGCAGTTGGAGGTGTTAAGAAGGCAGCATGAATGTGAGCTCAGAGTTCAGAGAAGATTTAATTAAATTGATTTAATTAGCACCATGTTGACAAGGACTTTGACTTCCAAGATTATATGATTCTCTAAATGAAAGATAGCATCTGAATACCATGGAAATATTAAGCCACAGTACTTAAGAAATAGATATTCTGAAAAGATTAAAATGAAACAAACTGTATTTAAATTAAGATAGAGTCAAATATTAAGTCTGCATTTTCTTTTTTTCTAAATTTATCATTAGTTCACTATTTACTAAGGAGCTTTGTTGTAAGAAATGGAATAAATGAATGTATGTAAGATATTTTTGGATATTATAAAGCTTTATACAAACAATTATAATTTAATAAATAAAAGAATACAACATAAGAAAGTGAGAACAATTTATAGAAGCTTAGATTAGCCCTCCCTCCAAAAGCACGTTAAACAGTCTTACCTTCACAACGAGACACTCCAAGCTCTTGTCATCATTTTTTGTAACTTCAGCATTTACATGATTAGTTTACCTGAAATCCTGGATTCTTAGTTCTTTAACTACCTTACCCTAACTGTCTATTTCTACGTGCAAATTTACCCACCAAATTATACTGTAGACCTTGCCATCACCATTAACTGCATAGTCAGTAATACTTAGATTATAATCATCTCGATTTTGAATCCCCGCTTTCTGCCACTATTAGCCCTCTTACAACAATTCCCTGCCCTTACTTGAACATTGATCAATTGACTTTCCGAACTCCATTACCTTGCTTCTGTCCTTATTCTCCTCATCCATATTAGATTAGAATGACCATTACTACATAATCACTCCAACACCTGCCATCTAAGCTCACTTGTCCTTATCATCTTCCATGTGCATGTTAATAAAGCTCTCAGTCATTATCATACCCATAACAACTAAAGTATGGCTGTGAAAATTAACCTTATAGACATGTCTGCCTTTTTTTCCCAAATTATGACCATACACACTCTAATACTCTTAGTTGCCTATTTAATGTATTATTACTCCTATACTACCATTAAAATCATTCTCTTAGGGATAACCCTGCTTCTCCTTTTACAAAAAAATAGAAGTGAAGTTGAACTTTACATCATCCCTACACCATCACCATCTTTCTAAATCGATGACACCACTGGAACTATCTTTGTACATATATACTGACATATGTATACAAAGTCTAACAATTAAGTTCACAAACTCACTCTATAAAAAGTACTGCATCCCTCATTGCTGAATATTGGTGCAGTCACTGTTGAAATACTCCACATGGGAAGCTGTGCACTGATACCAGTTGATAATGCAGCTATTGTTTAGAGACCAAGTCCTGAATTTACCTACTAATAACTCACATTGACCAATACATTCTAAAACTTATGATAAAAAAGATACATAGAACTGACTATTATTTATATATGCTTTAATTTTTGCATGAACTGAGAATAATAAGTTATAAAATTAATCTGATTTTTAAATAACATTGTGTAATGACTGTGAATTCTTCTAATTCTTTTGTATCTTTTACTTTATGTGGATTTTAAATAGTATTTATCTTGTTTTTGTAAAAAAAAATCTCACATAGTATAAGAGAATTCCAATGAACAATAATTATAATACATATTTTTATTCTAAATCTTACTTATTTAGAAGGAAAAAATCTAAAATATATTAAAACTCAGAATATATATAAATACATATAAAATGATTTAATTAAGCAAATAAGAAATGATGGAATTTGTTATTTTAAATATTTATATAGATTATGATTTGAATTATGTTGTTTAGGCATATTTTACATAGAAACTAAGATGGTACATTTTATAGGTAAATTTTTTCTTAATTTCAATTTTATTAAGATTTTTTGCACTATAAAAAAGTAGTTGCAGGCAGCACCTGTGGCTCAAAGAAGTAGGGTGCCGGCCCCATGTACTGGAGGTGGTGGGTTCAAACCTGGCCCTGGCCAAAACTGCAAAAAAAAAAAAAAATAGTTGCAAGAAGAGTGAGATTTATTTCGATCACATATATTTTGAAATTTTGTAAAATCTGCATTATACCTTTATCATCAATATTCTGGACTTTTCACCCATGTGCAACATATTCCATATTAGAATTATATAGATGGCACCTATTAAAAACAAGTGCATACTGTTTCTTTGTAGTTTCCATGCACATGAGAGTAAAATTATTTTTTCATCTGTTTCTGTATTGGATTAGGCATAGAAAATACCCAATAATTTTTAAAATCTTTAAGATTTTTTGGAAATTTGGGAAAAATAGTTGCTATACATTTATCTCTACAAAAAATTCACCAAAAATACATTGAGATATTTCTAGCTCTCTGTAATGAAGGGTTCTGTGATAAAAGCCTACTCTAGTCAAACACATTTGAGAAATTACTCTTCACAATAAGTTTTTATTCTTTAGGTATAATTAAGGCTCACAGAAGCCCAAAGGTAAATAAATCAAATATATAATTCAACAAGAAGGCAACATCAACAAAAGAGATCAGGCACACAAAGAAAAAGTTTAAATTAGTGTTGACCAGACATTTTTGGTCTACAGATAAGACTGTATCATGACACAGAAAAATTAAAATGCTACCGAATAACATTACCAGAGAAAAAAAATCACATTTGTCAGATTACTGAAGACACAGAAAGTATGAATAAGGAAAATTGGTATCACTTAAGTCTATAATTATTATTAGAGGATCATATATTATGTTCTAAGTATATTTCCTTTAACACAGACTAAATATATTTTCATTCCTTTTATTTATATATCAGATCATGTACTATTTCTTATACAACATTCCTTCAAAATTTAGAAATATTCAGAACTGCATGATGCTCCAGAGAAATAATTGGGTTAATATATTGAGACAGAGATGCTGCAGCATAAATAACCAGGTTTAGAATTTAATAAAACACTACCATTTACTGTAGTTTGCCCACAAACTACTGAATAACTTTTCTTGATCTCACTGTGAAAGAGGGGTAATTTTACTATTTTCATTATTTGGGAATTTGAACTATTAATATAGGTAAAATATAGTTGCAAACATGGTAATTATTTTTAATATCCACAAATATTTTTAAATGTACTTGCATCTTTAATAGTACAGATTTTTCATAATACTTTTATTTCATTTTACTTAATTTCTATCACAATAAATTATTCAGTAGGCTGAATATTAAATGAAATTGCAGAAATAAAATAATTATAAGGTCAATGCTAGTGAGCTAATATTTTGGAATAACATTCACACTTAAATCTGTACTTGCCTAAGTGATTATATATTCATTTCATAAGAAGAAAGAATATGCTCTCATTCTTTCCACCACTGTCAAAATATCTGACCCCTATCTTGCCCTGAGACAAGATAATGAAGAGAAGGTTAGGAGTGCCCAATCCACAATGTCATAAACTTGAGTACTGTATAATAATCTATTTACTCACTCTAACTTTGTTTATATGCTGTGCTAAGCTGATAGGCCTTCCTGAAAATTATTCTTTCTGAGACTGTTCTTTTTTTAGCATGTTTATAATTTTCCACATCCTATGTATTAATTTTTATTGCTGAAGAACAACCTGCCACAAACTTATCATATTAAAACATCACATATTTATAGCCAAGCATTGTGGCAGGCACCTGTAGTCACAGCTACTAAGGAGGCTGAGGCAATAAAATTGCTTAAGCCCATGAGTTTGAGGTTGCTGCGAGCTGTGACACCACTGCACCCTACCAAAGATGACATAGTGAGACTCTATCTCAAAAGAAATAAAAAATCAGGTATTTATTATCTCACAGTAGCTGTGAGTCACTTATCTGGTTATAATCCTCTGTAAGGTCACAATCAGGTTAGGGCTGGGTTCTTATCTGAAGGCTTGATTGGAGAAGGGTTCAATATCAGGTCAGCCAGGTTACTTGCAGAATTTTCTTGTTGCTAAAGGATTCATGGCAGCTTGATTCCTAAAAGTTGATATGGCGTGGGAGTGAGGGGAATTAGATAGAAAAGAGAGAGAGAGATGGGGTGGGTGGGGGGAATTCTATAGCTCTATAGTAATTTGGTTAGCTATATGAAAGTTCAATATAACAAAATGTAATTGTGGAAATGGTATCTCACCACCTTTAACTATAATAATGGTATGTGGTCACAGGAATTACCTCCCATCACTTCTGCCATATTGTATTTGGTTAGAAGCAAGTTTCAGGTTCTGCCCATACTGTAAACTAGAATATTGTACAAAAGAGTAAAAATGAACACATAGAGATGTGTGGGCCATACCTGTTGTTACAGAGACAGATTTGAGAGTGACCCACATAACTGTTAGCATTTTTTTCAGCTTTGAAAAAAAAATTCTATAGGCTCATGATTACATGTCTTATCCCTCCCCCTCAAGATTGCAATAAAATGTTCTAAATGTTCAAATTTTTACTTCTGTCTGTGAAGGAGGAGAGTTCACCTAAAGTTGAAGAAGGCAATTTGAAGAAATAATATAATATGGAAGAGCATATTTTCTGACTCTATTTCAGTCCTGAACTTGGAAAGTGAATGTTTTCAGTACCTCATGTAACAGTGACATGCTCCACCAAGTTATAGTCCACTGACAGTCAGTGTGCAGTCCATCACTATCATCTGACTCTCACTACATTGCTATAGAGGACTGGAGGAATACAGGCTAAATTCAGAGATCCTCTTTCACTGAGGTTTGGGATGATTCAGGTTGTTGCAAAGAAATGAGCCCATTTCAAAGTGGGAAACGTGCTATTCTTCCCCAAGCTGCAGTAGAGGCTTATATTAGTTTGCAGAACAGAAAGACTCTGTGTTTCAGTGTGTGAGAACAAGCCTTATAAGTGTAGGGAAGCTATGAAATCAGCAATGGTTACCTGAAGAATCCTGAGCTGAACTCTCAGGAGTTCAGCTGCGTGTTAACTTCTGGATTGCAGCAATAGCAATTTTGGCATGCACTTGCAGCCTAATGGCAGAACTTTGACTTCAAACCTAAATTTTGCAACAATTATAATGTTTGAAAATGCTTTTGTTTGTTTCATGCACTAAAACTTGTATCAGCTTCTTCAGAATGAAAATCGAGCTTGTAAGTCAACCATAACTTATGTCTTGTTTTACTAGCTTCCTGGCTTACGGATAAAAATGATTCTAGCATTTCTGGCATCTTCCTTGTTTAGTGGGAAAACACTGAATTTATTTTTAACCTAACACTACAATGTAAGCCTCACACATACTTGATGGCATTTATGACTGAATCATTTGCCACTTTCATTGATACATTCTTATTGTGTGGATGATTTTCATAAATAGTTGGCAAGAATTTCATGAACATAAGACTTAAGAAACGTCAATATATGGGGTATGTCAGTGATTTAAAATTTTTAATGAAAGTATTCATTTTAAAGTTGTCATACTTATGTTAAAAATGATTTTAGTACTAGTCTATGGCCACAAAAAGGATATAAGACCTCAGAATCATTCTGCCACAAAGTGTTTAAGAAATAAAACACACACACACACACACACACACACACACGCACACAAAAACAACCTTGCAACACACAGAGGTCTATTAAATTAATTTGAATAACAGTAATCAGAAGACAAATGATTACATAACACTTTGAACTAAACATAGATATATGGCAATGCATTTAAATTTGCTGCAGAAAAATTACTTGTGCAAAGGAGATTCTGAGTCAAGCTGTAAGCACATAGCACCACTTATGTTATTAATCTGAATGACAGGGAGGAAGAAAAAAGGATAACAATAGATGCTGACAGTGCATAGCATGAGCCATGAATTAATTTACTCTGACATTGACACCTTTGAAAGGACACTTGCTGGCCACGAACCGTAACGTTTTACTCAGAATATAAAATGCAAATGTAACAGAATCATTTTTTATTTTTTTTAAATACAGGATCATGTAGGGAAAATTTATCTCTCTATTAAGTTTGGTAGACATTTTTGATAAGGAATCTAGGATTTCCAATTCCTTATATTCTTATTGCCTCAAAAGGAAAACTTTTCATTATACTGATCTCTAGAAAAGTGATCATTCTAAGAAAACCTTGCCTATAAAACAATGGTTAAAGCAGGTTTTGTATTCTTTTAACATCTGCCTTTCAGAAATTGCCCCAGGGTGAAGAAAGTTTCCATATTTTCTAAACAGACTATACCTATGTAAATAAAGATAGTGAATTTATGGACATGTGTGTCCCCTGC
This sequence comes from Otolemur garnettii, assembly GCF_000181295.1. Classification (NCBI taxonomy): domain Eukaryota; kingdom Metazoa; phylum Chordata; class Mammalia; order Primates; family Galagidae; genus Otolemur; species Otolemur garnettii. The sequence goes on along the minus strand of NW_003852429.1, from coordinate 92,770 downwards.
AAAGTTAAAATGACATATTAAGTAGGAAAAAAAGAAATTGACTGTACAGATCCTTCACACGCAATATGCCTTGGGATGTATATTGCAGGTGGCTTCAGTCCTTTCATGTCTGGAAACAAAATTGGGTTCAATTTTAATCTCACCTTGTCTTATCAGCACAAATTGGATGGGGAGAGTTTTCTAGCCTGGTTATTTGCATATTTGCACTAGCTTTCAGAATTCCTGTCCATAAGCCAATGAAGAATGGCCTCTTTCATTTGTCCACTGCTCTGAGAGTTATGGTGTCCTGAAAAATGTTTTTACTATCCAAAAATATTGCAAGCATAACCCACAGGGTGACATGAGGTGGATCAGGCATCAAAGAAACAAGGGATTACATCAGCCTCAGAACAATACCACCTAATGAAATACAGTATTGATTTAAAGTGAAATTCGGCACCCACAATGACCTTAATCTTATTGAGTTTCACTTTCTTTTGTCCTTGAAAGAACAAAAAGAAGGAAGAGAAAAAGTTGCTACACAGATACCAGCAACAAGTTGGAAAATTCCTTCCCGGAAATATTTGTCATGGAGTCCCTCTTAAGAATCTATAGTGCTTTTTTTTTTTTTTTTAAATATTATTAAAAGGATCTGGGCACATAAACTTATTCTATAGAAGGCTTAGATGTAAGAAAAATCTTGAATGGAAAAAATATGTGAGGGTGGAGAGAATTTATTATAAATTTATGAAGACAGAGATTCATAAAAAAAGTCATAAAATTCAAAAATCATTTGAAGAACTATAATCTCTCATTAGCATTGGAGCATGGAATATGATGGTTTTAATTATATATGATTATACATATATATGGGTCTTAATATTCATATGCCATTTCTTTCAATAGAAGTACAATATTTGTAGAAAAAACTATGGATGCTATTTTGTGTATTTTCTTTTTTAAAATTAAACTACAAAATATTCCAAGACAAGCAATTATATTAACCATATATACACCTTTATGCAAATAGGAGATAAAGCACTTAGTGAATATCTGGACTAAGATTGCAATGAAGCTGTGTCTAAAGGTTAGATTTAGGAAATATGAGTACAAAATTAATTCTGTCTTAGAATTCATCAATTCATTAGAACTATGACATTGAGCATCACAGGAGTTTTCAGTTGGAATTCATAGTAAATACCATAATCCAGAAATCCCCAAACAAGAATTCCAGCCCCTTCTTTTACTCCCAGTCAGATTGGTTCCAGAATGAGACTCTTAATACAGTTTAAACATAAGCGTGTTCTACAGACACAGGCACTCAACCCGAGCCTCCCAAAATTTCTATTTGAAAAAATATTCTGCACAGGACTGCATAATCCAGAAGCATAAAGCCTAGATGGGTAAGAAGTAAGAGGCACATAAATTAGAAGACCTAGAATGCCCAAACTCCAGGTAATAACAATATAATATACTATCCAAATACCATATGTAAATGAGAACTTAAAGTAACAGTATTTATAGGATAGGGAGAGCCTGTAGATCATTTAAGAAATGGAATTTTCACAGGGTAATATACTAATTACAATATTAATTAATACTGTACCTACCAATAAGGACTTAAGTTATCAAAAGTAAAAAAAAAAAGCTCAGTGCCTGTAGCTCAGTGGCTAGGGCGCCCACCACATGCACCAGAACTAGCAGGTTCAAATCTAGCCCAGGCCTGCCAAATAACAATGACAACTACAACCAAAAAATAGCCGGGCGTTGTGGTGGTGCCTGTAGTCTCAGGTATTTGGGAGGCTGAGGCGAGAGAATGTAGGCAAAAGAATGTCCAATATAACCAATCTCAACTCATCTCTTAAATGTAACTTAAGAGTTTGAGGTTGCTGTGAGCTGCGACATCACAGCACACTACAAAGAGTGACAGCTTGAGACTCTATCTCAAAAAAAAAAAGGAAAAAAAATTCCAAAAATTTCTCCAGAAAAATGTGACTATTAAAACATAGAAATCAGCACACTCAAAGTCCCAATGAAATCTCTTAATAGACTTTATTCAGCTTTTGAGAAGCCAGAAATATCTTCTGAAATATTAATTTGAAAATAAGTTTATTTAATAGACACGCATGCTACACTAATTTGAAATGCATTTTAAGAAATGCATTACTCTTCAGCACACCTATGAGTAGGACTTTGATAAAATTGACTCTATATTATATCTGAAGCAAATACAGCTATATCAAGAATTGATATTGCTGAAATTTTTATCTGTTTTATGGAAGTAATGAGAAATTATTAAAAACAAAATTTCATTGTAAAGTGTCATAGTAAACAATACCAATAGAATTATACTTCCAACATATATTTTACCACAAAAATAGGTATCAAATATGTTCTCAAAGATTAAAAATGAGTCAATGAAACTCATTCAGAAGTTGGAATCAATAATTTTAAATTAAATGTTTAATTTTTGAAGCTTATGTTAATGTGATTTGAATGATGAGGTCCACTCTGTCTCAATTCTTTCATCTCTACCTTTCGGTCTTTTTGGTGTTATTATCGCTTGTACGTATCTTTAGTGCCTAACATTCAAATCATTGCTTATAAGGGCTATTGTTTATGATGTGCCTTTATTTTTTGTCATTAATCCGATTGGAATGAAGTCTGTTGTGCTCCATTTTACTAATCTATTCACCATTTTCCAATTATAAAAGTTTGATACTCTGCGTGTTTTACACAGCCCTTCAGTCTATGTATGAACTCAGGATATACCATCTCATTTCCATTCTACTTTAATAGATTTCGTATACTTTTCAATTATTCTGAAGCACGAAACATTTGAGAAGAACGTTGTCTCTTCTCCGAGTTATATATCCTTTCAGGGAAGATATTACCAGCTTTTCTATAAATTGTTTGCTTTTCCTCCTCTCTTTCATATTTTTAAACTTGCATCAATATTTCTTTCCATCTTGCTCACTCAGAAGCAGCTGTTTGTACAGTTTATTTACTCTAAAACTGATGATTTTTAAAATATATCATCCTTTATCTCACACCATTTACTCACTTTCTTTGCAATAAAGGATGAAGCCAAGATATGTTGTCTTCTAGTCACTTTCATATAAATTTAAAAAGTAGAAAGAAGTGAGCATAACTCATCTTACAGAGGCACTCTCATTTAGAAACCTGGGCTCTGTTCTCTTTTTTTGCATTTATTACACGCTCAACATCGTGGTTCTCTCACTCCAGAAATTCATCACTCTGACACCACCACAAGATGGCAGCGTATCAAGATTTTCCTTAGTTCATTTTAGGGAAGATGCTGCCGCTTACGCTCCCCTTAACCATGGATTTGAACAGATGACCATTAACCTAAATTAATTCGTCTTTTTGGTATTCTGAGATGAGTTCAGATTGGTTATAGTAGACATTCTGACGCGATGCCAGACAAGCTAAAAAAATTTTTTTTTAAATACTGAGAGGGAGATATTTTCACCTTTCCAGTGACTTTGGAACTGCAAGAATACAATGTAGGTTACTCGCGGGCATCAACAAGAGGAGAGTTTCTCTGCGACAGAACGAGATTAAATCGAGCAGGAAAAGTCAGCAGAGCAAATTAGTCTTGTGACATTACTTGTGTTACTCATGAATTTATAGACACACCACATTCCCTTTAGTTTTCCCGTTTGGCTATGTTAGTTTGAATTGTTTCATTAACTTCACTTAAAAGGGTACTAACGTATACAGTTATAAATTTTTTTGTAGGGGGGAGGTAACATACCCAGAGAAAAGACATTGATAAATTTTAAACCAGAGAAAAACTTTCAAAATCATTGTAAACTTGCGTGTAGCACAAATAACCGATAGGAGAGTACACAAAATGGGTAAGGGAGGCACAGTAGCTGGTACTGTAAGAACCCAGGTGACATAGGAAGGTGATGGCTTGAAAGAATGGTTACCACAAAGAGTAGAGGGACGTTGCTGGAATCTGAAGGCTTTTTCTTTTTAGAAATTAAGGTAGTGAAATTTGGTGGTCGTTTGAATGCAAGAACAAAGGAAAAAGAAAGTTAAAAATAATGCCAAATGTCTCCTCATTTATTAAATTGGAAATTATAAGGAAATGATAGTTATAAAGAACGTGTTTTGTGGTTGTATATTTACTCTTTAAATGACACTTAATCTGACCACCTAATTCTAGCATCATATTTACCTGTTGTGTTTATTGACTTAGCGAACAAATGTTGTTTGTTTTCTATGAGTATCAAACATTTTATTTCTTAGTTCATTTTCTTTTTAAAAAAAAATCACTACTTTCATTTTCTTTTTATCTTTTATTTCTCAAGATTGATGGTAAAACTCTTCCTTGAGAGAGGCATCAAAGACAACGTAGCTTGGAAGTACCATGGGAATACACATAATGTTCATGATTGCAAGCTTCAGAAGATTAATCAAGATCTAAGGCAGTAGAGATAATTTAGGAAGACATTGATGTCATTAGAACAGTTAAGTTGTGCGTTGAAACAACCAACATTGTGGCTTAATCCAGGAAACCAACATTGCCCTAGAAATAATATTTCTGTGTATACTGAGACTTCTCAGTAACTCATTACTTTTTGGTCTCAATTTCATTCTGAAAATCTTAATTTGTGGTTATAACACAAAGATATTTGTATTATAGAACGAATATA
>NW_003852429.1:84523-87768 GCF_000181295.1 Otolemur garnettii | reverse complement strand
TCTCTTACCAAATTTGAAGATTTTAGTGTACGGGTTCTCCAGAGAAACAGGACTGATAGGAAACACACAGATCTACAAGATATTTATCATGAGGAACTGGCTCAGGTCATGTAAAAAAACCCTGAAAAGTCCCACTGATCTTCTGTCTGCAGGCTAGAGGCCCAGGACAGGCTGTGGTAAAGTTCTAATCCAAAGCATAAGATCTGAGAACCAGAGACGTCAGGGATGTAAGTTCCATTTCAAGTCTGAAGACCTAAGAACAAGGAGCACCTGTGTCTGAGAACAGGCGCTGGGGGTGCCAGCTTCAGTAAGGGGCATATTCTCCCTCCCTGTGCCTTTCTGTTCTGAGGCTGACCTGCACTGGTCAGGGCCATCTTATTTACCCACTCTGCATCCTCAAACACTAATTTCTTCCAGTGACACCATCACAGACAGAGACCAGTTCTACCCACCATCTAAACATCCTCAGCCCTAACAAGTTGACACACAAAATTAACCATCACATTCAACATTTAAAAATAACTAATTTTATGCACATAAACTTACAATGAGGCTAACTAATAACTTTGGTTCAGGGCACATTTTGCTTTCTGGGATATATGTCTTCAAGAAGATACTAATTTTTACCATATCCCTCTAAGATTTATTACTACTCAGAAACTATCATTACTTTAAGGAATAAAAAAATAAGGAGGAAAACAAAGAGAACCTCTGTGGAGGCCATTTTAGAGAGTGAGCTTTTTACCTATTAATGCTGGTCAGCTAAAATTTTAAAATAAATTGTTATTCTATATTTTCTAGATTAAGAATACAAAATGAACATACACGTGCATTATTGCTTCTAAGAAACAGAAGGTAAAATATTATTGATAATGTTACATGATATTTTGGACGCAGATTTACTGTTGACATGTGCCTGAAATGACCATATGGGAAGAGAGTGAGCTTTTTATCTATTAATACTGGTCAGCTAAAATTTTAAAATAAATTGTTATTCTATAATTCTAGATTAAGAATACAAAATGAATGTACACATGCATTATTGCTTCTAAGAAACAGAAAGTAAAATATTAATAATGTTACATGATATTTTGGACGCAGATTTACTGTTGACATGTGCCTGAAATGACCATATGGGAAAGAAATGGAGATTGGTGATTGGTATAATTCTGTCCTCAGGATAATCTTAACTCAAAGATCTTCAAAGGTAGTTCCATTACACAAAAAGTATCATGTTATTTTTATTGTTTTGTGGGAAATTATGTATAGGTGTAATTAAAGATGTTGATGTACATGTACACATGAATAGCAAGGTAATAGAAAAATTTAAATAGTTGTGCATCCCCTAACAATGATATATTCTGAGAAATGCATTAGTCTGTATTAGGTGATTTTATTGATGTTTGAACATCATAGAATGTTAAACCTAGATGGTTCAAGCTACTAAACACGGGGGCTATATATGGCATTGCCCCTGGGTTATAAACTTGTATAGAATATTCCTGTACTGAATACCACAGGCAATTTTAAAACAATCTTTAAGTATTTGGGTATCTAAACGTACACAAAAATCAAAAAAATGCAGCAAAAATGCAATCTCAAAGGTAAAAAATGGTATACTTAGATAGGCACTTACTGAGATTGGAGCTTTCAGGATAAGAAGCTGCTCTAGGTGGGTGTGGAAGTGAGTGGTGAGTCAATCTGAAGGCTTAGAACATTGTTGTACAGAACTGTAGACTTTATAAACACTTAAACCACACTAAATGTACAGGAAAATTTTTTTTTCGATAAGTCTACCTTAGTTTACTCTGAGTTTTTTTTTTTTACTTTATAAACTTTGATTTTTAAGTTATAGACTTTTATAAACACATTTAGCTTAAAATACAAACACCCTGTGCTGCTTTTAAAAATATTCTCTTTCTTTATGGCTTTATAAACTTTTCTATTTTCGTTATTTTTAATTTTGTAACTTTTGTCATAAGTTAAGACACAAAGAAGCCTGCATGCTGGCCTAAGGCTAGGTCCACACAGGGGAGGGATCATCAGTATCTCTGCCTTCCACCTCCACATCTTGGCCCACTGTTCCAGGGCGATGTCACACAGGAAGCTGTCATCTCATACAATGACAATGGCTTCTTCCAGAATCCCTCCTGAAAAATCTGGTAGAGGCTATTTTAAGCTTAATTTTTTTTCTAAGTAGAAGGTGTACCCTTTAAACTAACAATTTTAAAATCATAGTCTAATGAATAAGTAAGTTCATAGTAAAAATTGGTAGTAAGTTGGTAGTAAGTAGTAGAATTCATAGTTCATTATCATTATCGAGCATTAGTTTGTTCAGTAGTAAATAACTGTGTGTTTCATACTTTTGGCTGGCAATGCAGTACGCTTGTTTACATCAGCATCCCACAGTCATGTGAGTCATAACTACAACATCTCAAGGGCTACAACATCACTAGGAAACAGGAATTTCTCAGCTCCATTACGCTCTTGTGGGATCACTGTGGTTTATTCAGTTTGTCGTGGACTGACACGCCCTATGGGTACATGATTGTACACATTTAATTATGGCCATTGGCATAGGTATAAATATGGAGGTGGACCTAGGTACAAATAATGCTATGTTGATTTTGATGAAGTATAAGATTATTTTGTCTTGCTTCATCATTAAATTCATTTTCTAGGTAGATTTGCCGTTTTTCTTTATAAGAAACAAATGCAACCTTTAAAATGTATTCATGTGTTTGTTTATTTTCAATACAATGGATTAGTATTTTAATCGTTCCAAGACACAGTGATATTACCATATGTATACCAAGTACATGACAATAAATATGAAATTCTTCAATATAAATGTGAAAACAGAGGGAAAATTATACACATGGGAACATATTAGAGCATTGTTAATGAAATAACGTAAGCCTTAGATTCATTATCTATAAAAATGGGGATTATGGTAATCTTACCTACCTTGCAGGGTGGCTTTGAGGATTAAAAAGAGATTTTACTCAGTGTATCATTTCACACAGACTGCACTCATATGTTATGATTAGTATTATTAATAATCCTCAGAGCAAATATCGGAATCCCCAGACATCAAAATGCATTAAATACATCTTGGTTTGGCTGCTTGTCTAATTCCAAATTTGTCTTCTCTGGGAATTACCCTTAATGTGCCTGGATGTGCCTCTAGCAGCTGTTTTTCAATTGTACCAATAAAATAGAACTAGGAAAAATGGAAATGTAGA
>NW_003852429.1:81180-84439 GCF_000181295.1 Otolemur garnettii | reverse complement strand
AAGGTCTAATTTCTGGCCTTTGAGGTTTAGCTCTGCAGTAGAACTTTAGAATCTCTCAACTACTACAGCACATTACCAGAAAAGTTACCAGTGCCTTTGCTATTGTTTAAATTTTATTCATTCACTTATTTCATTTCTTAAACAGTTTTATCGTTTAAGGTAAACTTTAATAGAACTAACAATGAAGAAAATTTTATTACATTTCAACATAAATATGTGATAATTTTCACCCTTCCCTAACTTGGTGTCTAAATGGGTGGATTTCATAGACAAGAAATTTCAAAACAACATAAAGATTTTTAAACATTAGTTTTTGCTGATTATTTTATTTCCACTCTAATCTATGTATTTCCTTCTGCTTGCTTTGGATTGAGTTTCTCTTCTTTTTCTATAAACATTTCTTAAGGCAGAAGGTTAGTTAATTAATTTGAGATCTTCTTTTCTAATGTAGGCATTTACTGTCCCTCTGAGCAATCTTACACTGCACCCTGTAGGTTTGGTATGTCATGTTGTGTTTTCATGTTTTAAAATATTTTCTAATTTCCCTCGTGATTTCTAACTTCACCAACTGGTTGTTTTAGAGTGGTTTGTTTAGTTTCCATATTTCTGTGAGTTGCCTAAATTTTAATTTTTTTTCATTGCTACTGTAGAATTCAACTCTGGTAATATTATTTGGCATACTACCTATAGAAAAAAATGAAAGGGAAAATGAAAATAAAACTTAGAAAAATGATAAAAATATAAAAATTTCAGATATAATTAGATGACAAATGATACTTTGAAAATTTTATTGATAAAATATATGTTTATTTTTTTCCCCACAACATTCACTTATCCAGAGAAAGTGAAGGATTTATGATCATATGTAAAGAAAACCGTGAGTTAACCAAAAAAAAGTGAATATGCCATAAGAACATAATCAGTGCTATGAATATATAAGGTCAGGAAATGGGTGAATTAGGAAGGAAAACATTAAATGTATGGCCATTGTTAACATAAATCATTATTCGGACATATAGTGTGTAAAGCAAATACACTTAAAGTGCCAGCAAAGATTTTACATAATTTAATGTGGATAAAATCAAATATCAAAGTACATTTTTGATTTAAATATGATCATATGAAACAAAGTTAATATAAAATGTTTAAAGATCATTATATGTATTAATAAGGAATGAAGACAAATAATTATTCAGAAGTTATTACAAACAAGCCAGCGAGTACTCAGTGCTTTCTTATATGTCAATTTTAACAAAAGATGAATGTAGTTTGAAGCTTCTATGATGTTTCAAAATAATTTGAAATATTTGATGCTGCAAAATATTTTCACTTAAAATTTAGATTTATTTATGATGAAATGGAAGAAACAATGATTACGTTGCGAATAATTACAGAACTGGTGAAAAAACCTGCAAGGAACTTAATTCTTCTTATATAAAATGTATCTATACTTTTTATTATAGAGGGCAACAGTAGGATTTGAATACACACACACACACACACATACGGTTGGTGGGGGCAGGGAAGTGGAGAGAGAGACCAAAAATATATAAAATGTATCTATACTTTTTATTATAGAGGGCAACAGTAGGATTTGAATACACACACACACACACACATACAGTTGGTGGGGGCAGGGAAGTGGAGAGAGAGACCAAAAATAAAGAGAATTTACCTCTTTTTTTTATTTATGTTGATTTATTATTATTATTATTATTGAGACAGAGTCTCACTTAGTCACCTTTGGTAGAGTGCTGTGGCATTATAGCTCACAGCAACCTCTAACTCTTGGGCTCAAGTGATTTTCTTGCCTCAGTTTCACAAGTAGCTGGGACTACAAGGAGCTCACCATAATGTCCAGCTAGTTTTAAAAACAGGGTCTTGCTCTGGCTCAGGCTGGTCTCGAACCTATGAGCTCAGGCAACCCACTTGCCTCGGTCTCCCAGAGTGCTGGGATTATAGGTGTGAGCCACTATGCCCAGCCAAATTACTTCTTTATTTTATAAATTCTATCTAGAAATGATGTAAGACAGGTTTAACTTGCTATAGGGGCCTTTGGAATGAAGATCCAACCATTTATAGCTAAGTCTTGTATCTATTATAGAAGGAATAAGCATACTATCATAATAAAATATTACCTTTTGTTCTCAAATATTACAGGAGTATGCATGTTTTGATTATATATTTTGATTTTGTACATTTTAAGTCAAAGTTATAAGTATGCCCTTCACCTGGCAAGTGTGCATTGTAACAGTTAGTTGTGAATTTATCCAACCCCTTCTCCTTCTTCCCACCTACTTGATTTCCTGATTTCTGCTGATTTTTAGTTCTACGTGTGCACTTAGGAGATAGACGAGTTTCTATTTAGAATTGAGTACGTGTGGTGTTTGTTTTCCATTCTTGGAATACTTCACTTAGAAGAATGGTCCCCAGTTCCATCCAGGTTTTAAAAAAAGTTACAAAATAACCATTTTTTTAATGGCTGAGTAATACTCCAAAGGGCACATATACCACATTTTATTGACCCACTCATATATTGATGGACATTTTTGTTTCCACATCTTTACAAGTGTGAATTGTGCTGCTATAAACATCTCAGGGCAAGTGTCTTTTTCATGAAATTTTATGATGTGTCTTTTTTTGTTCCTTTGGGTAAATGCTCAGCAGTGGAATCTTTGGATCAAATAGTAGTTTTTTTTTTTTTTTGTAGTTTTCTGAGATATTACCATTACGTTTCCCATAGAGGTTGTACCAGTTTGCAGTCCTACCAACAGTGTTCCTTTGTCTCTTGCATCCATGCCAGCACTTGTGGTTAGGGCATATCTCATTGTGGTTTTAATTTGCATTTCCCTGATGACTAGAGACGATGATTATTGTTTTTCATGTGTTTGTGGGTCATTTATCTTCATAAAGAAAGTTTCTGTTCATATCTTTTCCTCACTTCTAATAGGGTTGTTTGATATTTTCTTGCTGATTTACTTGAGTTCTTTATACATTCTGGTTATCAGTCTCTTATCAGATGTACAGCATACCAACATTTTTTCCTATTCTCTATGTTGTCCATTGGCTCTATTGATGTTAATAAGGACTTATATTAATTAGCTCTGGAGAGACTTTTCAATTTGATCAGGTCCCACTTGTTTATTTTTGTTGTTGCTGTGATTGCATTTGTGGTATTCTCCACAAATTCTTTGCCTACACCAATATCTATAAGTTTGTCTAAGTTTTTCTTTGAGAAATCTTATAGTGTCTTATTTTA
>NW_003852429.1:79839-81160 GCF_000181295.1 Otolemur garnettii | reverse complement strand
TAGACAAGTATTCAGCTCTTGCTTTATACATTTTGATCCTAATGCCAATAAGAAATTATATTTTAAGTAAGCTATATCTACCTCTTAGGTTAGAGATCTATTTCACACAATGAGGACTTTGTCTGAAATGGCAATGTCAAAAGAAAATTGTTCTTTATTTTACACTCACCCTAATAGCATAAACTCCTTTGCACTTTAGCGAGAGCTATAGGCTATAGGAGTTTAAAACCATAACTAGCTTCAAAAATTAACACTCCCCAAAAGCCTGCCTACTCATCAATGTGCTTTCCTCACTTTAAATTCAGAGAGAACTATGATATTTTGAGTAATAGCATTATCAGGTTGAAATAAGAGAAAGATGCAGATAATTTAATCATTTTACTCAAATAAACTAAAGGAAAAAGGGAAATGAAACAAAGTTCTCTGCAAAATTACTGTAATACTTGTTTAATATATGGTCCATGATAGCTAAATCTATGAGTACATGAAGCATGAAGGAAAAGAATTATCAGGGGAAGTAATTTGCCAATTTGCATCATAAAACTAAAAAAAAAAAAGAAGGTTCTAATTTCTCTTTAATTTCTAAAATGTGTGAGGCCTAATAAGTCTTTTTAATTAAATTTGTCAAAATTCTATAAAGCTGGCAATTTAATGTCTAATGTGTGTTTTTAATGCAATGTTGAACCTCGATTACTATAAAAAACGAAGCAGAATGAATCATCCCCACATTATTTCATTATCTTACAAAGTATTCTTTTTTGCACTTTTTACAAAGTGTCTTTTGTTTCTACATTGAAATTATATAACCTAAGACATTTTAGATAACGGTTGTAGAGCACATATTCTGGAAAACCCTGACATGTCTTATAGAGTCCTACTCCTAATTTTATTACAATGCAGAACAACATGCTCTGGCAAACTATTTTAATGATTGATTTTCATAGTTTTGAAATTTTAGAATATAATAAGGTATATATTTATGATTTTTTGTCATAAAGCTAAAATTCAAGCTTTGGAAATTATGATCAGGTAAAATAAATAGAGTTAAATGATTGCGTGTGGGTTCATCATGCTGGTGTTTCTGCATGTAGATGCCATTTACATGTACATACAAACGTTCCTAGTTCCTCACATTCACTTTCATCTAAACAATTAAAATGTTAATATGTGTTTTCTATGTATAAACATTTCAGAGAACGTAATAGCTTGTTATTTTTATTTCTTAATAAAACAGTGTGCAGCAAAATCAGATATAAGGTTATAACATGTGATGTGTTCAAATGTGATCCAGAGTATCCAAAATGAAGAAGAAGCACTCCCC
>NW_003852429.1:66725-78922 GCF_000181295.1 Otolemur garnettii | reverse complement strand
TTCTGCTTGAAAATAAAATTCCTAATGTATATTCATTCTATTTTATGTATATTTAATTCCTTCAAAAGGGAAAGCACTTGATGGATCTTTGAATAATGTACCATTTTGCACAATCTAAAAGACTCATTTTCTTCCAGCTAGACTTGAATTGAAACAAAATATTAATTTTAAATTAAATTTTCTTGACTAATTCAAAGGCATGCATATATAAAATGTATGTTTTATATATGTTTTGATTTATACCATATTCATTGTGATATTTTAGGAAAATAGCCATAAGCTTAAAGAATTCTAAGTAATAACATATTTGTTTCTATTATAAGGTAATTATTTAAAAGTATATCTCAAATATCCATTACCAATATTTCCCAAATTATTTTATTATTAATACAGAAGTTAATTTTCAAAGTTTTTGTTTGTTACTTTTTTTAGTTAAAAACTGTAGAAAAATGGTTGGTAGTGTTCTATCGAAATTAATATTTAAAATCTGAGACTTTATCTCACTGTTCTTTAAAAATCATATATTTTGCAGTTTATAAATATACAGTTTGACATCTAACAAGCTTCAAATCATAATTTAGCTTCAGTTTTAATTTCATAAAATGGAAGATGCAATTGTCTATCATGGTAAGTGACCGAGTCTAGTTCATTGCTCGTTTCCCATCATTTTTTATTGATCTCAAGGTCCATATAGATGAAATATTTAATGTCTATTTCTTTTAGGTTCTTGAGTTTTTCTCTTCCAACGATCTTTATCTCTCACACTTTTCAATTTCTCTCTTCTGTCCTCAATATTTTTTCATTACCAATACTTCATTCCCTTCATAGTTTGAAGTTGCAAACTTCTCACTCTCCATTCACCATCTTCTCCTTTTAAATTCCTCATTTTAACAATCCTTTGACTTTCACTAAATTTTGAAATCCATTTATTCTGTTGTTTCACTGTCTATTAACCCTGGATGAGTTGGTTCTCGGACTTTAAATTCTACGGTAAATCATTATAATCATTGCATACACAGCAGTCCCCTTTACTAATCATATTCCTCATACTTGCGTAAGTCCAATTTTTCACTTAATCCGTGCCTGTAACAGTTCTACTGACTGCTACTACAGAATACTACAAATAGAGGATTACCAATTTCAAGGAGCCTTAATGGCTCCTGGGCACTGATGTTCACAGCAATCTCAATTTTTCCAGCTTGCATAACTGTCTCTCATTCCTAAAAGTCAAACTAACTCTGCTTTCGTATTCTCATCCTCCAATGGTAATCTTATTTTTTTCTCTACTACGAAAATTGATATTAAATAAACTTTCCTCCCCTCCTTTATATCCCACATCATATGCTCAGTTGAATTGCTCCAAATTAATTTTCTCTTACCTTCATCACGGACTTTCCAGTCAATATTATTTCAACCAGTCCTCTTTTTCCCGTCTTCAAGGAGGAAAGAACCATCTAGCCATCTTTAGATTCAACTGTCTTTTCCAGCTTTTGTGCCATTTCTCTCATGAATCTATAATCTCCTCTTTCATTTATTCTTTTCTCACCTCTATTAAACGCATTTGAATAAAATTGTCCTGCCACCAACCCCAGAAAAGTCACCAATTTTTCTAAGTTGGTAATTCCAATAGTTATTTTTTAACTAATCTTATTTTCCCAAACACTTTATAATTGAATACAGTGTGCTCTCTTAAAAAAAAAAAAAAAATTCCTCATATATCTTTACAGAACAGAGACTTGCCAAAGTTTGCCTCTAATTTCTGCAAAAAGAAAAATTGAATTAGACCAAATTAAATAAGCAGAGATGAATTTGATCAGGGATTTTACAAGAGAGGAGTCCATAACTCCACCAACTTTCACCTCCACTGAAACAAAGAGTTGAGTTTTTATGAGGTGGTGGGCTGTGGCATTAATGGTCACCTGTGTTTTTGTTAATCGGCTGCACCCTAAGGGAAAGGTAAACTTTCTCAAATCTTCTCTGGAGGTAGTTTATAACTTACATCAAGGGACCTGTTTAAGTTTGGTTCTTATCCTCCCACAGAGAATGAAAGATAGGGGCTCTATCTTCCTTGGGAGTGCCTTGACTTTTCAAAGTAATGAGGCCAGGATCCTTGAGAAAAACTTTTAAAAACATTTACATCTTAAAGGAGAAAGAATTTACTTTTTCTGTTGTTGTTGAGATAGAGTCTCACTGTGTCACGCTTGGTAGAGTGCTGTAGCATCACAGTTCACAGCAACCTCAAACTATTGGGCTTAAGTGATTCTCTTGCCTCAGCCTCTGAAGTAGCTGGGACTATAGGCACCTGCCACAACACCAGGTGGCTATTTTTTGTTACAGTTGTCATTGTTGTTTAGCTGGCCCGAGCTGGGTTCAAACCCTCCACCCTCAATGCATGTGGCTGGCATCATAACCACTGTACTATGGGTGCCAGAAAGAATTTACTTTTGAAATCAGTGCTCAGGGCAAATGAAAGTTAGGGCCTAGAGTCAGGAAGAAAATTTTCTCAAGTTTAGAATATCTTAGGGCCCACCATCTCTGTCACGTCCTGACGACTTTTTTCACTTCAGCAGTATGATCTCTAAATGCTGGGCCGTGCCAGGCGTTCCTTGGCTTGTTGATGCATAGCTCTGATCTCTGCCTCTGTCTGCTTGCTGCATCTGTCTTCATAGGACACTTTCTTGCTTTCTTTTATTTATCATGTTTACTCCATGTTTTCATCCAGTGTCAAAAATTTAAACAACATAGAAATTCTGATAATTCACAAATGCATAGTTTTAAACTGAATCTTTCTTGCAAGTCATAGGCTTTAAGTTTGGAGCCTCAGAATCTCTGTGTTATTCATGCCCATGGAAGAATGCACCTCAGCAATCATGAAGCTCAGATTCTCCTAAATAAATTTCCAGGGTTTTTTTCCTTTTAAAGAAGATAAATAAAATATATCTACTGCTACTGAAAATATATCATTTGCACTGTGGCTTTACATAAATGTTTACTGTAGCTCATTTTTCAAAGCTCCGAACCCAATAAAATTTTACTATATGTTTGAAGAAAGAACTTTCGTTGAGTTATGTATTTTTTCCTAATTGTCATTGAAACTTCTTGGCCATAAATTAGTACATCCATTTAAACCCCCCAAACAGAAATAACTATCTTGTCTGCTAACTTTGAACAGAAAAGCAATGACATTCTATGTTATCCAAAGTTTCTCTCTTTAAATAAAATTATGTTTCAAGAACTTTCCCTTTACAATTTTCAAATTTTTGTATTTGCCTCTAACAATTGTTTTTGTGCTTAATTGTATCCTCTATAGGTTAGTTTAGGAGACATGTTGATTTATATAAAAACATACCTGGCTCAGGCTTCCATGTAATAATTAGAAGTATATATTATAATAAAATGGTTCCTCATGCCACAGAAAGAAAGAAGCCCCCAAAGAGCATTTGTAGTAATCTGGGCTTGTGATTATTTATGCAGAATATGTTTCCTGCGGTGCAGTGAGAACTGAAGGGTGTCCATAACTAATTTCTTTACCAGTAGAACACTTCTCACTGTGTTTAGAAGTCACTGATGGATTCACCCCAGTGGACTGCTGTGGCCTTTTTGCAAAATGTCTATGGTATCATCATTCAAATCTTAAACTCTTTCTTTACTATCTTATTTTAATTTATTTTTGTTGTGGTTTTGGTTTTGCTTTGGGGACATTTAAAGTGCCAGATATTGTGCTAGATTTCAGTGATTCAAGGCAAATAACACATTGCTTTAAATATAAGAAGTTTATTTCAAATCAGAGTTAATTAAATTCAGATTTAATTAATGCTTAGTAGCTTTGAAAGAACTGACATATAAACACATATTTATAGGTGAGGGTGGGGTGAGGTACTGTTTATCTGTGCCTACCTTTATCGCTCTACCTATCACCTATTTATCTCTATCTTTCTGTGTATGTAGTCCTTCTGTCTCATCCTCCATTTCAGAAAAGATTGGGGCAGATGTCAATAAAATAGAAGGGAAGTCCGTTAGCAACATAAAGTATTTTAACTTGCATGGGGGTGCATAATAGTTTAGAAGGTTCTTGAAATGTGCTGGGAATTTAAGACATCTGCTAGGGATGAATGCCAGTGAAGCTCTGAGAACCAAATGGGAATACAAATCAAAACTGTTCAAAGGATGTTTTTCTTGCTGCCTTTTACCAGGAGTTTTACAGAATATCCAGTGGCTATTTAATCTAACAGAAAATGGGAAATTAGCAGTGGCTTTCTAATTGCATCTGGTGATAAGTGAGGTCACAATTCGGTCCAGATGTCATTCATCGCTACGCATTTCCTCGTTCTCATTTTGGCTGACATCTCTAACTACTTCAATATGTCCCAGCACATGTGAGAGGAGGGAGAGCAGAAGGGACAGAGAGAGAAAGAATGAAAGCAAAGGAAAAAGAGAGAGAGAGTTTCAGCCTCGATGAATGAAATGAGTACAAACAGACTATTTTCAGTGAAATAGATAAACGTTTCCTGTGAAACATTCAGAATTCTTCTCCCCTCTTGCCTGTTTGTGCTCCTTTTTACTAAACATTTTTGGTTGTTCTTTTAGAATGAATCATTATTTCAGTATTCATTTTTGATAGTCCATGAAGAATCTATTTATGCTATTCTAAAGTTAGAATGACCCACACCAGATTCAGCAATTGAGCTGAATATTAGCTAATTCCTCAAACAGTAATTTTCCTGTCTTTTTATTTTATTGTTAACTTTTTAGCAATTCAGTTCCAATTCCTATTTGCCTTTTGAATGCAGATATACATTTTGCTAAAGGTTTTTCGATTTCTTCATAGATAATGACTTACAAATCCCAGTTCTATAGAGTATGTTGCCTTTTAAAATTCAACTCATATTTCTTGCTTCTTGTTGTTTCCCAAAGTAAGCCCTTCAGTATTTATAAGCTTTTTATTTTCTGTTTCTTGAAAATGCTCACAAGATTGATGTTCTGTTCATTGTGAGTTTTTGCACAAGATGCCCTGTACGTATCCCCATTCTCCGTGCATCCCTGCATGTAACACTGGCTACATTACATTTGAACAAAAACATTTTTGGAAGAATATTTTTTCTCATTGCATCTGGCCGTGTTATCATCAATCCAAAATAAAACTATAGAAGCTAAAAATATTTGAAGTGCTACAATCCTAGAATTCAGTGCAGTCCTCCATTTTATATTTAACACAATGCATGTTTGAAAAATAAACTGTAGGTTATTCATCTAAATGTCTTTTTTTATACATATTTGAGTTCCAGCAAACCATCTTAATATGTAGGATAAAACGTTGGGAGCTTGTGTATATGTTTTATGTATATATGTAAATATGTGTGTGTGTGTACATATATATGTGTGTGTGTACATATATATATATATGTACTGGGAGAGAGAGAGACAGAGAGTTACTCGTAATCCAACCACCTAAAGAAATATATTTTCAAAACCTTGTTGAAACACAGACTTGAAATCAATTTGTATTATTTAGAAATATAGATTTCATAATAATAAAAAGATGATATAAAAAATTCATGTCTTTTTAGTAAAATTTAGAAGATATTGAAGCTTCCTACTTAAAACCTATTATTTTATTGTTTTCTAGAAAAATTTCCTTCTTTTTTTTCTGGTGAGGCACCAGCATTGACTCAGTGGGGTGCTACTGATACTTTTCAGCATCTCTGGCCCCTCCATACTGAGGAGAATAGGTGCTTCCAAAGCATTATGAAAGTCAAAATGACCCTTCAGGTTTTCCACTTCTTAGGATATAGAAAGCTGCAAGATATGTTCTCACAGTGGAGGACCTCACAACTGATTCCATATCTGATGGTAAAAGATTGCATGTCTGTACAATATGCATAAAAATACATAAGAACCTTCTCTTAGCATTGTATGAGAAGACTTATAGATTAAAAAAGAAGAAAAATGTTGCATTCACAGATGCATGATTGGCTATATGAAAAAGCTATGCTCTACTCCAGACCACAGACCTTCCTGAACAGCCACCACATCCTCCCAACAAAAATAATCATCCTCTAGTTGGCTAATTAAAACTACATGCCCCTCCCAGCAGAAAGAAATTACAGAAGAGAGAACTCAATGTCCACTATCCCAAGGTCAACCCCCTATTTTCTGATATATTAAGAAAGGAGGATTATTAGATAATTGTCTCAGAAAGCCCCTTCCCCTCAAAGCCACTTCCTGCTCTTAAAGTTACAACTCCTCCCCAAGCACAGGGAGTGGCTTACCTCATCATTGTTCCAATGACCTGCTGCCCGCCTCTAACGACTCTTTCCACTGGAACAATAACTCCTTGTTGGTTATCCTACCATCCCGTCATCAATCTAAGTCTTCCCTATATAAGGATACGTTTCTCCCCTCCCTCTCTTCTCTCTCTCTCCCTCTCCTCCCTCGCTCTTCTCTGCTCTCCTTCTTTCTCTTCCCTTCTCCACTCTCTCCTCATCTCTCTCCACTCTTCTCTCTCCTCTCCTCTCTTCTCTTTTCTCTCCCCTCCTTGGTGCTGCTCTGCAGCCTCCTCCCCCCACCAATAAAGACCTTTTGTACAAAAAAAAAAAAAAAAAATTTCAAAAAAAAATCTACTAGAACTAGTAAACAAATTGAGTGCAGGTCAAGAATATAATTCATATAAAAAAATGAAATTATATTTCTATATATAATTTGAAAAACAGTAAACATTTGAAAAAATGTAATAAAAATGGAAGTATATGTGTACATACACATGTGCAATTTAAATATCACTAACATGTATGCCTGTGCATATTTATTATGTGCACATGCACACATATAATTTGAATATCACCAATAACAACAAAATATTTGTAAAATGTATATGCTGAAATCTAAAAATTTTCTGTGCAAAAAATTAAAGGAACACTATGAAAATAAAAAGAATTACAAGCAGTGGTTTCAGAAGATAAACCTGTAGTATTGTTAAGACAGTCAAATGGTGCATAGATTGAATGCAATCTCAATAAAATTTTAGTTATTCACTTTTAGAAATCCACAATCTGATACGAAAAATATATTTTTTAAAAATAAAGACTTATCAGTAGGGCTTTGAAAATGAAGAAAAAAATTGGAGGATTTATACTACCTGAGTTGAAAGCTCACTGTAAAGTTAAGAATTAAAACATTGTGTGGGTCATGTCAAAATGATGGAAATACAGGTCATTTGAAGGTAGAATCAAGATATATTCCTATATGCTTAGGGACAATTTAATTTCAACCTAAAGAACTATCAAAATTTAATACTTTTTCCAACAAAGAATACTAGATTATTTGCACATCCATATAGAAAGAAATGATCTCAAACCAGGATTTCTACAGTATAAACAATAGTGTATAATAACTCATCTAGCTAACTATAATAACTAAATTATAAAACTCCTGGTAAAAGTGGTAGAAAATATTTGTGATGTGTGATTATGTGAAAATTCTTGGGAAGAGCCCCCAAAGTGTGAATATAAAGGAAACATTTTTAACTCAAACTAGAGCAAAATTATGGGTCCTTCTTCATCAAACAACAACGTGAAGAAGAAAAAAGGATACACTGTGGATTGATACAAAACATTTGCCATGCACACAGCTGATGAAGAATTTTTTATTCATGATTTATTAAGAATTCTCGTAAATCAATCAGAAAACAAACTCAGTTAAAGACACAAAAATCAAATAGGTAATGAAAATATATTTCTAAAATTGCTCCTTATTAGGGCAATGCAAACTAAAATAAGGAGATACTACCATTTGCCAACACCTAGTAGAATAGAATGGCTATAATTGAAGAAGAACAATAACAATAAAAGTGACTATATAAACGGCAGAAAGGGAGGTGGAGTAACTAGACCCTGTATATTACTGGTGGGGGTCAAAATGGTACCCCAAAGTTGAGAAGGAAGGAGTTTAAAGGTTCCTTTTTAAAGTTAAACTTTCTTCAACCATATAGCTCTGAAATCCAACTCCAGCTATTTACCCAAAGACAAAAAAATGTGTACACATTAAGACCTTCGTACATAGTCTCCCCAAAATGGAGACAATGCAAAGGTCGCTCAAAAGGTGAATACATTAACTGATTTTGTTAAATCCATGCTATTCAGAAAAACACAAAAGAACACAGAAACAAACATATTAATTCACTCCTGGATGAATCTCAAAAGTGTTGGATTAGGGCCATATGAAAAACAACAACAACAACAACAATAAAAGACCCCATGTGATGTGCCACCCACATGAAATACTGGAACCAGGACAACTTTGGAAGGCAAAATAAGATAAAGGATTATCTGAGGGTGGGTTTGGGGAGTAATTACCTGGGGATAAATCCTACTACAAAGGGGCAAAGGTGATTTTGAGAGGCTAGTAAATTATACAATATGACTCTATGAAGAATTGTTAGTTCCTCATAGAATTATACATTTAAAAGGGATCAGTTTTACTAAATGCAATTAGACTTCAATAAATGTGAATCTTTCAGAAATGATTTCTTACATTTCCAAATCCTCTGTAGAAAGAGAAATACTCTTCTTAATAGAGAATGATTGTTGCCACTCAAACATAAGAACTTCTCTTTTTCCCAAGTCCACTTTCCCAGCTTCTCTTGTAGTTAGGGATGTGAGAAGGTTTTCCCAATCCCCATTGTGAGAGCACTCCTTACTGATTAAAAACAAACAAACTAAGAAAATGCCGTGAAGGCTATGTTAACCAGTTTGATGAAAGTGTTTCAAATTGTATATAAAACCAGCACATTGTATCCCATAATTGCATTAATGTACCCAGATGTGATTTAATAAAAAAAAAATTTTTTTAAAAGAAAACAAACAAAAAGACTCAAAGGAAAGTTTGCTTTCAAAGTCACATTCTTTGCCTTTCCTCCATTGAACCGTTGACTAAAAACATGACGTTTGCAGCAGGGCACAGTGGCTCTCGCTCCTGTAATCTTAGCACTCTGGGAGACTGAGGTGGGTGGATTGCTTGAGATCATACCCACATCTGATAAATAACTTTTTATTCAGAATTTATTAAGAATTCTCATAAACCAATTATAAAACAACAAACTTAAAGATATGAAAATCAAATTGGTACATGAAAATATATTAAAAAATGTGAAACCAGGGCAGCACCTGTGGCTCAGTGGGTAGGTCGCTGGCCCCATATACCAAAGGTGGTGGGTTCAAACCTGGCCCTGGCCAGCTAAAACAGCAGTGACAACTGCAGCAAAAATAGCCAGGTGTTGTGGCAGGCACCTGTAGCCCCAGCTGCTCGAGAAGCTGAGGTAAGAGATTTGCTTAAGCCCAAGAATTGGATGTTGCTATGAGCTGTGACATACAGCACTCTGCCAAGGGCAACAAGGTGAGACTCTGTCTCAAAAAAGTAAATAAAATAATGAAACTAGCCTGAGCAAGAGGAAGACACTCTCTCTAAAAAGTAAGGGGGTGTTGTGACAGACTCCTGCAGTCCCAGCTCTTTGGGAGGCTTAGGCAAGAGGATCTCCTGAGCCCAAGAGTTTCAGGTTTCTGTGAGCCATGATGCCATAGCACTCAACCAAGGATGAAAAAGTGAGACTCTGTCTCAAAAAATGAATGAATGAATGAATTTAAATGAAGACAAGATGTTTGGAACTGATGGTTCTATGGAACTGGAGCTTCATGCATCTTCAGATTTGTTGTTAATCAGATTAGTTGTTAACAGCAGGCAAACAATTTTAATGTAAGAAAGAAAATAATTTCACGAAGAACAAAATGTTAAATCTTATATAAAGATGTTCTATGAGTTCTCACTCTAAATATTGCTCTCTGTTCTTAAAAATATGGGCAGCAAGTGATTCTCTCTGGGGTCTTAACATGGCACCAATATAATGCAATGATAGATTTCAAAATGT
Source organism: Otolemur garnettii (assembly GCF_000181295.1). Classification (NCBI taxonomy): domain Eukaryota; kingdom Metazoa; phylum Chordata; class Mammalia; order Primates; family Galagidae; genus Otolemur; species Otolemur garnettii. Next base: position 69,003 of record NW_003852429.1, on the reverse strand, counting down.
GCAAGAGATAAGGCCAGCTTGCACATGAATTCACAGAAGTAATTATAGTGACTCTTGCCATTCTCATGTCTAAGGACTTCTCCACTGGTATTTTTACTCATTGATTCACTTGACACTGGCCTTACAACTGTTTTCTGAGGTTTCTTCTGTATTTCACCCAGTCTTGGTTGCTGTCCTCCTTCTGTAACTACTTTGACTTGTACGTAATATAATGTGCTTCAAATTACCAGGATGGCCATTGAGCAGGGCAAAGCATGTGTTTCCACATTTCTCTCTTATCAGTAAGTAAAGATTATTTAGTGTGTTCTGTCAGTATCCATGAAAAAGTAAGGCCAATTTATTAACTTATAGGTAGGGTAAAATAAAATATCAGAAACTCTGAGGCTTTCACAGTTTTGTCAAAAGACACAAGATTTCTGGGTCAAAGAAATAAAAACAGCCGGGCATTGTGGCGGGCGCCTGTGGTCCCAGCTACTTGGGAGGCGGAGGCAAGAGACTTGCTTGAGCCCAGGAGTTGGAGGTTGCTGTGAGCTGTAATGCCATGGCACTCTACCCAGGGGGACAGCTTGAGGCTCTGTCTCAAAAAAAAAAAAAAAAAGAAAAGAAAAAAAGAAAAGAAAAAGAAAAAGGAATAAAAATGTAACTTTTTAAATTATAGTACAGCAATTGCAAGAGCATCTGAATTTGGGTTGGTTTCCTTTGCCCCAAATCTGTTAGGATAACCTCAATTTTGGCCTATTCACAATGGGAAAGGTCTCTTAATTGAGGAGGAGAAAATGAGAAAGGGTACCTGAATGAATTCTTGTCTGGTTGAGGGCAAGATACAATGAAGCCATACATATAATAAAGATGAATTTGACTACTTAAACATAGACAAGATCAGTAAATCAAGAAAACACTATTGTAATCCGTATTTAATCTCTGATATAATGCAATTATATAAAAGATAATGCTTTTATCTATACACTTAAATGGCCAATATTAAAAATATTGAAAAAATGAAGAGATGAAATTGGAAGTGGTTTAATAAATCATTAACATGGCACCTTTATGTGAAAAAAAAAATTCTAGGAAGGCATATAAATATTTAACTGGTTTGCAGATGACTGCTTGAAGAAAAGTGCTGAGTAAAATGCTTGTGTAATCCAAATCTGAAACGCACTCACTGTATGTTAAGATAGATCATGATTTATTATACATACTGTGACGATAGCTTTGTTAGCTTCATAAAAGAAGATATTCCTTGTTGCTTTTCTTATTTAAAAATGTGTTATGTTCTGTTTATGACAAATTAGCTTCTTTCTGGAATATTAGAACACCTTTTCTTCTATATGAATTGGGGAAAGTTGATTAAGCTCCTGAGATACGTTATGGGCTGAATTGTGTTCTCCAAAATTCATATGTTGAAGTTTTGATACCCAGAGCCTCAGAATGGGATTATAATCGGATATAGAGTAAACAGATAATTCAGTAAGATGAAGTCATTAAAATTGGCTTTAATATGCCTTGTGTCTGTAAGAAGAGGAAATTTGGACACTGCCATACACACAGAGAAGACCCTGGGAAGACACAGTAGAGAAAGACAACCTACAGGCCAAGGGCACAGGTGTCCTAAGCAGCGAAGTGTGGCCACCACATTGTGATATTTAACTTTTAACACCAGAATGGTGAGAGAATAAATTTCTGTTTTTCATCCACTAGGCTATGATACTTTCCCTAGCAAACTAACACAGCTTAGCCTTTCATCAATGAAAGGACTTGAAAATAACTTACCTCACAAAGGACACATTGAAATTTTTGTCCCTGTCCTTATTTTCATACCACTGAACAAAAAACCCCTCTGTATTCTAAGATGTGGCTAAACAAAGTTGAATCAATTGGATTTTATATTTATACTTCCAAAATATGTTATAACTCATTAACTACTACTAAAAATAGTGAGCAAATATTGTTCAGTATAAGAAAGTGTAGTTCTCCTTTGGAAAATGTTTTCATTTATAGTTTAATAATGACCATAAAAAGATACACAACATAACCCACATGCATTAATTGCCTTGATGCTATGGAATTTAAGACAATTTCAACTTGAGAGTCTGCAATCCTCCATAAATATCTTTTTGATAGTAATTATATAATTTACATATTAATTATAGCAATGTAATAATTTTACAAAGAGATAGTTTTACACTCAAAGCCAAGGAGTAAAGACAGTGTTGCTTATGGTCGTTGTTATTAATGTGGGTTTAATAAGTTTTCTGAAGGAACTTGAGGGTTAAAG
>NW_003852429.1:64851-66326 GCF_000181295.1 Otolemur garnettii | reverse complement strand
TAATTAAGTTCTCATGGAAACAAGACTACCAACTGGACTTATCACATGTTTCTACTTATATTAAGAAAGGAGCACTTGGAGGAGAAACAGAAATGACCAGCCCATATTAAGGTTGTCACAATTGATGTAACTTTTCCATCTGCAAAGGGAGTGATGTATCTTGACTGTAAGTGATGCATATTCTGGATATGGTTTTGTTTTTCCTGCTGACACTTCCACAGGTATCACAAAGACTTATAAACTATTTGATCTTCCAGTGTAGGATCCATATGGCATGCATTGGATCAAGGGCTGAAGTTACAGCAAAGAAGTTAAAGTTGTAGGCACAGAGCTTGCTGTATATTGCAGCATGCAGAAGCTGAAAGGGTAATTGAACAGACTTTTGAAGGTAAAACTTCAGTTCCACGTTGGGGACAATGCGTAGTAAGGAAGTATCCATCTTTCAGTGTCACTGGGAGCCACAAGCTATCTATGGTTATACAGCACCGTGTCTTCCATGGGTGGAAAGCATCACTCGAGGAACAAAAACGGACAAGGAATAGCCTACTACCTTCTCCCACTTGATTTGGATCATCTATGATTTTCTTTCTCATAAGTATGAGTTATAAATGTCTGACGTGTTGTTTTTCAGAGGGGAAATGGTTCTGTGGAAGGGGATACAGTAAAAGTAAAATTCAACTTTAAGCTGTAGCTTCCACTTAGTAACTTGGAATCCTTATGCTAAAAGATCAGCAGATGCAGAAAAGGGTTGTGATCCTGGTAGGTACAATTGGCCATGATGAGTTGAACGAGGTAGGGTGTGGTTAAAAAATAAAGGGAGGACTTACATCACTTAGCAGAATGTCTTAATGTCCATCCATGTTGTCACATATGTCAAGATTTTCCTCTTTTTTAAAGCTGACTAGTATTCCTTATAGCATATATGTATATACATATGCACATATAATGCATTTTTAAATCAGTTCATCCCCTGATGAACATTCAGGTTGTTTCCACCATAATGTTCTTATGATGGCCAAAGAAGTGCAAATATCTTTTCAAGATTGTGATTTCAATTTTTTAGATAAATGCCCACACGTGGGATTTATGGATCGTGTGATATTTTTATTTTTTTATTTTTTGAGGAATTATTATAATGTTTTCTGTAGTAGCTTCATTATACTAAGGGAAATAATCCAGACATGAAGACAGATCTGCATGATTCGACTTATATGAGAAAATTAAAATAGTCAAACACATAGAAGCAAAGACTAGACTGGTGGTCACCAGGTACGGAGGGTAGGAGAGGTAAGGAGTTACTGTTCAATAGGTTTAACATTTTGGTTGACAAGATGATCAAATTCAAGAAATCAGGTCCACTCTTACATTGTGCCTATGGTTAATGGTATGGTGCTGTCCACGTGAAAATTTGCAAAGAGGATAGATATCATGAGACTACAATAATATAAATAATTATGCCAGGTCTAGCAGCTCAC
>NW_003852429.1:62817-64282 GCF_000181295.1 Otolemur garnettii | reverse complement strand
GGGAAAGGAAAGCAACAATTTCACAGCAGCACCTCCCCAAAATTACTCATCTAAGGAATCCAGAGTACAGAAGGACAAGGGAAGGGCTATAATGCACATCTCAGTATGTTAAGATCTCTTTTTGTGGACTGACATGCTATTTCCCGCAGCTCCTGGGAGCATCCAGAACCAAAGGCTCAGCTGAGATATCTTGAGGAATTACCTTTGGATCAGGAGAGCCTCCTTCGCCAAGTTTGCACAATATCCCTGGAAGAGTCCACACGCAAATACTGGATGCTTTCATTCTAGGCAGGACCATTCTGAACAGCCATCTCCGTTCCAGAGCTCCCCTGCCTGGCTGAGCAAAAACACTCCTGCTGGGACAGTCTTACAGTTTAATTTCTCTGTCTGAGCAATCCTACTTCCGTCACTCTCCAGAAGTGACATGTTTGCCTACATGTAAACATCCTTTTTGAAGTCTGTTTCTACAGAAGCTGACTTAAGACAACCAAGTTTATCTGAGATTAATTTTTATGTGATCTGGCTGGCTTTAATTAAGTCTCATTACATACACTCGTTGTGGTTAATTGCTCTTGTAGTATTTTCCTTCCTCAAAATGCTTTTATGAGAAGAAGGTATCCGATAATTTATCCTTTGTGTTTCAGGTCCAATACTAATTATATGGCATTTTCTTGTATTTTTATTATAGTTATATGCATGTAATTAATGAATAACTTACCTTTTGGTATTTAGTAGACCACATCTCAATTTTTTTTTTCAACTGCTCAGTTTAAGTTCAAATTAGAATCCTAAATAATAAATGAAGTTGGTTGCTCGACGGTGGAGAATACTGTATTTATTATTACTTTTCCCTGGTCAAAAACAGACTGAATGAAACACTTTTTATCTTAAGTTGATTAATAAACACTCTCCCAGGTGCTCATGCTATGGTATAGTAGAAGTATAAGGTGAGGGATTCTCGAAAGTTATCTATGGCTTTAAAATCCTAGTAACAAGCAAAAGGAAATAACTCTGCATATACAATGGAAAAGGTCAGGCATGGAGGCTCAGCATTCCTCCAGCATTCCAGGAGGCCCAGATAAGAGGATAATCTGAGGCTTGAGGCCAGGAGTTTCAGACCAGCTGGGCAATATACACTCCATATCTACCAAAAAAGAAGAAATTAGCCAGGTGTACAGACCTTCACCACCTGCAGTTCTGGCTACTCAGGAGGCTGAGATGGGTGAATCGCTTGAGCACAGGAGTTTAGGGCTGCAATGAGCTATGATCCTGAAAAATGGACCCACATTTACTTTTAATTATGTGTGTGTGTATACATATGTATATATTTTTGAAATGTGATTTTTAGTAGTTTTATTACATTGCTTTGATTTTCTTCTTTTAAAATTGCTTTTATCTATAGGTTTGCTTTGCCTATCTTCAATATATAATATCTTCTCTTGAAAAATTTATGCCTCCATTTTTT
>NW_003852429.1:60647-62441 GCF_000181295.1 Otolemur garnettii | reverse complement strand
CTCAGTTTCTTATTAGATATTCATTATCAAATTAAAAAAATCTTATATATATTAATAAAAAATAATTATATTGCAAAAAATACTCTCCATGCCTCTTGCTATATACATTTATTTTGGGTTTTTGTTTCATTTTTCTCAAATGTACTAAGTTAATTAATTTATTTTATTTTGTAGCTCCGTGATTAAGAGGACCACAACCTCCTGCTGTTGTTATAACCTAATCAAGGGACTTGCCTTTTGTGATACATTTTTTGCCTTCTGCAGAAAATATAATTAACACCAGCAACAAGGGCAAATCCGGACAAAACCAACTTATTTTCACGAGAACATATAAATTTAGAATGCATTTCCAATAAGTTTGCTATATTTGTTAAATCAAGTGGAAAATCTAGCATCCTTTAATTTAGAACCCCTTCCTATGTTGCTTAATGTAGGTCCCTTTAAGGGTGTTGTTCAGTGTAGGACGTGTGGCATATCAATTGCTCAGCACCTGCTGTTACTTGTGATTAAGAGAGACACTGTTCAAAGGAAATTGTCTTGTAATTACTACAAAAAGGAGGCAATCAACACAAGTATTGTTGTTTTATATTTTAAAGAGAGAGAGAGAGAGAATGAAATTAAAGCAGAATCTTTATTTGATCATCACAACTCATTTAACGTAGGATTGTTTTTATGAACTATCTACCACCTACAGTGATGTCTCCTAGCAATATCAGCTGTCCCTCTGCTTATAAAAACTAATCTGACCTTTGTAACTTTACATTATTCAGAACACTTAACAGAAAAAAATACAGGGGCATTTGAGACCTTCTTCTCCATCTCTGGATTAATGTTTTTTAATAATTAGCATATTAGTTGATTACGCCATCTTCAGTTCCAAGGTTTTAATCTTGGTTTTGTTGCTGTAAGTCTTCCAAATACAGGTTAACTATGCCTTATCCAAAATAACTATGCCTTATCCAAAATATTTGAGACCAAAAATATTTTAGATTTCAGAGATTTTCAGATTTTAGAATGTTTGCATATACATAATGAGAGTTTTGATAGGACCCAAATCTAAATACAAAATTATATTTCATATACACATAGCTGAAAGTATTTTATACAGTATTTTTAATAATTTAGTACACATAGTTTTGACTAAATTGCACTATGACCCATCACATGAGGTCAGGTGTGATAACTTTTAAATGTGCAGATGGTTGAAATAACTGAACATTTATTTCATGGAGGAATCTCCATATGGTTTTCCATAGAGGTCGTACTCATTTGCAGTTCTACCAGGCTTGTATAATCATTCCTTTATCTTTGCATTTGTACCAGCATTAGTTGTCTTTTGGGTTCTTATTAATAGCCATTCAGACAGGGGTAAGATGCATGGGGCGATCATTATCTTAAGCACCTAGGAATATGAAAGCAAACACTACACGTACTCCCCAGTGACTGGGGGCTCAACGATGGGCGTGTGCAGACACAAAGAGACACAAAGGACGTCAGAAATCAAGAAGGGGGGGGTTTGAATGGGGCTGATGAAGACTATTTTGGTGATGGTCACACCAAAAGTCCCAACTTAAGCATTGTACAAGACATCCATGTAAGAAAAAAACATTTGTTCCCCTCTTAATATTTTGAAATTAAAATGAATAAATAATTGAACATATTGATAAAAATGTTTCTGATGATCTATTGCATTATCTTCATTTATTTGAGTTTTAGATAATAATTTATTGGGTATGTGTTGTATATCAGGCTATATTCTAAGGTTTGTTTACTTGTACATGTTGTCATAAAATT
>NW_003852429.1:50224-58253 GCF_000181295.1 Otolemur garnettii | reverse complement strand
GCAAAAAGCCAGAATACGATGCAGAAATATGATGGGGTTTATTAGGGTCTTAGGAAGCGCAGTTCAGGAGACACAGATTCGCTAAAGGTGAAATTGTGTTTCGAAGAAGGGAAGGAAGGTAGGAATTTTTTGTTTTAAAGGAAGCTGAAGGTGATGACATAAGTTGTTTTGAGATAATTAACATCAGTGGAAGAGACTGGCGTAATCCATGAACCTGTAGTTCAGGTGCCGTGGCCCTGAAAAAGTTCGGCTGATTTCCATGATATTGTCTGAATTGCAGTTTGACCTAGGTTTCTAAGCAAGATCATGTTTCCGTTATTTGTTTTGTTTGTTTGTTTTTTGTCTTTTGTTTTTGTTTTGTTTTGTTTTGTTGTAAGGTTTCGGGTTTGGGGTACTCCTCCAGCCCTCTTAGGTTGGCTGTCTGACTGTATTTTAGATTTGTGAACCAGAGTTCTCATTTCATGTATCCCATTTCACAAAGGTTTCTGCATACCTTTTCATGAATTGATGGCTTATTTCTTTCTGGTGCTGAATAATATTTATTTGCATGGATGTGCCACACTTTATTGATCCCTTCATCCTTTGAGCGGCATCTTAGTTGCTTTCAAGTTTTGGCAATTGTGAATACAGCTGCTACTCATAGAAGCATTCTTAGGCAACTTTTTATGTGGACGTCAATTTTCAGGTAGTTCAGGTAGATGCCAAAAAGCATTGTTGCTAGACTGTGTGGTACAAGTATGCATAGTTTTGCAAGAAACTGCCAAACTGTCTTCCAAAGTGTATTGTATTCCTGCCCACAGTGAATGAGAGTTCCTGTTCACATTCTTGCCTGCATTTGATGTTGTCAGAGTTTTAAATTGTATGGGATTGCAGGGCTATCTTCATGTTTCTTTAATTTGCGTTTCCCTAGTGACATATTATATGGAACATGTTTTCATATTTATTTGTCATAAATGTGTTTTCTTGGTGAGATGTCTTTTCTAGTTCTTGTTACTGAGTCTTAAAGAGTGCTTATGTATTTTGTATATTTTTATCAGATATATCTTTTGCAAATGCTTCTCCCATTCTGTTTTTTAACTGAAATGAAATTTTATAAAAAATGTTTTATTTATTAATAAATAATTATTTATGATAATTAATTTGTTTTATTAATGCTAAACACTGCAGAAAGCGTATTTTAGCCCTGAGTGTTGTATATGTTATATTTCACAGCCTCTAACTGCTTGAATTACTTAAATGTTCCAAAACTTTTTGTTCTTTTGAGAATCCACAATCTTCATTAGGTAAACTATGACTTGTTTTTTAAGCTATATGATTAACTAAATTTGCTTTTTATAATACGTGATGGAAGTTATAGAGACTCTGAAAGTCTTTCATGTGGGCATGGGTAGGTAGAGATCTTTCTCCAAAGGAGGATTGTCACTGACACTGGGTTAAAGACACCAGCTCTAGAATAATCTGAATTAATTATGTTAAACCAGGTCATCACTTTTATCACATTGCCAAACATCTACTTGTAAGATTTCCTAAAATACTTTCCAGTGGCTGTGCCAAATACGTGCCACAAATGCTGTAACGTATTGGATCCATCCAGACTTAAAGCAGGTATTTTAATTGAATAAAGTCATTTTGTCTGAGCCTAGATGATGAATTCCTTCAATTTAGTGCTTCAGGAAGCTGCTACCCACAGTGAGGGCAGCGAGACAGAAATAGAATTTGTCATCCTGGCTTGGGCACTAAGTTTCTCTCAGCTTTCCTTCTTTAATTAGCGTTCTTCACTTTCTCTTTATTAAAATATACAAATTTTTAAAAGCACCTTGTTTTAAAATTTAAACTTTTCCCCTACTTCTAATAATAGGAAAATTTAGCACAGTTACAGCATTCATTCATTTCTTCTTCTTTTTTTTTTCGTTTTGGGCCAGGGCCGGCTTTGAACCCACCACCTCTAGTATATGGGGTCAGCACCCTACTCCTTTGAGCCACAGGCGCTGCCTCGTTCATTCATTTCTTAATAAAATACTCAGCTTTTACTACCCACCCAACACTGTTGTCGATGTTGAGATCTGACCATCAACAAATACACAAAATTCACCACTTTAGTGGTGTTTGCCTTCAAATTGAATAAAGAGTGAACGAGATGAATACATAAAGCACTTAGTACACTAAAATGTAGCATATATCAAAAGTAACATTAAAATATGAAAAGTCGAGGACAGGGAGGAGCAGGAGAAGGAGTGGGAGAAGGGTTCGCTTAGGTAGACTGAACCAAAGGCAACACAAGAAAATGACTTTGGAGTAAAGGCACGGAGGGAGAGATTTTATTTGATGCAGAGGAAAAAGCAGGTGGTAAATCTCCTGAGTATATTGCCTGGGATATGCAAGAAACAGGAGGCCAGTGTGATCAGATCTGAGTAAGCAAGAAAACAGTTTGGGGTGGTAGACGGCATTTTGCGTTTCCTACATACCTTTCTATAATTATTTCATCACCTTATTTCAGTAGCCTTTCAGCATCGCAGGTATTAACACACTTTACACAGGTAATGGCAGAATCAAAAAATGATCATATATACTAATGTTTAATACCTAGTGAATTTCAGCATTCTCCCTGAGATCTAAATCCATGAAATATGAATGCACTACAAATTCTCTTATAGCAGAAATGCTATTTTATAACTATAGAAATAACTAATATCAAAAATGGAAACTACCCTGCCACGTGGTATCTCTAGCACCTGACTCAAAACAGCACTCAGGCCACGTCTTGCCAGTAAAATCACTATTTCAGCAGCTTAAATCAAGCTGGGTTTCTTATTTGTGGTCTTGCCCATCTATGCCAATGTTCTGTTTGACGTATAAGTCAATAAACTAGAAGTAATTTTTATGTGTACAAAGTGTGCTCTTAAAACTACATTAAAAAATTAAAGTAAATCCTTACCAAATTGTAGATATTTCTCTCTAAAAGGAATTTGAATTACAATGGGTCTCAATTACAGAATTAATAAATAGCATGTTCCACCATAGATATTGTCTTTGCTTTTGCCGTTTTTTAAATATTTTAATAAAAAGACAATGAGCTAAATTCTGTATGTGTTTCATTGGAAGATAACATTAGCATCTTCCTTTTACTTTTAATTATTTATGAATTTTCTTCAATTTGAATTAAATTTTCAAAATTTTTATTTTCTCCATAAGAATCAACTTTTAAAATTTTCTTCTCTCTCACAGTAATCAGGACCCTCCTCTGGGATTGCCTGTTAGGAATATTTAACAGCAGGTAAATAGCAAATTCATATTACAGTATCCCTTGGAATATTCTGACAGAGTTATCTGTGTGAGAAGAGCTATGAAAATTGATGCCTGAAATGTAGAATAATTTGGCCTCATACCTTTTGATTTGGGGCTCATGTTACAAAACCAAGGTGATTTTCTCTGTCCACAAAATGTTAATATAGGTGATGAATCTCTCGATCATCTGCCACAAGTTTTTCCCTAAAAACTGTTTTCGGAAGTTAGGTAGGATAACTACCCCTACCTTCATGCTGGCAGGTACATGGAGCTTCCAAAATAACTTAAATGAGATAATTTAAAATACAAAGCTCAAATTCATCGCTGATCTACGTATGCTTTTTCCATTGGTAGGGAAAAGGAAAAGAGATTAAAAAGTCAATTTATTTTATGAACTGTAGCATATTGTAATAGAATATTCTTGGAGCCCTAAATGAGTTCACAAAACAAGCAATTTATACACACTCTTATAGGTTAAATATTAACATTTTATTTAGATAGTCAAAGAAAGTAGCAGGAAATCAGTGCATAGCATACTAAATCTAGTGTTATCAGTAGGTGAAATTCTAGGACTGTATCTATCTTGTTTTGATTCTTTTTACAAACTGTGAATCCATAATCCTTGGATAGAAATGATTGAAGACTCAGATTATTAAACTTCATGGACTGTGCAAGCCCTCAACACATCATTCTGTAGCGTTTTTAATTTTAAAAATGTGGAGGGAACAAAATTGACTCCAGTTTGATTTGTTTTAATAAGATAATTTACATATCTTTCAAGCAAGAGATTTTGAATATAGGTTAAAGTAAAAAATAAACAAAATAAGATTCTCAGAATTCTACAGAATATGCAAGTAGCTCTTACTAGGTTTTTGCGATTTTACCAACATAGGAGAATTTCCCTTTGTCATTGTCTGGATTGCTCAATTCAAAACTTACCAGGCACTTTTCTACAGCCTTCCTAGGATTGGGTTAGTCGCCACTCCTCCGATGCATTCGTTTAGGAATCGATGGGCTCATGCATGTCAGGGCAGTCAACAGACTGATATTCTCTATTCATTTATTTCTTGGCAAGAAATTAAACTCTTGTACTTGGTTTATTGTTCATCAAGTATTCCCAAAGTCACCAAGAAATTTCAATATATAGCAGACATTTAAAAAATATTATTCATGATATAACACAAATTAAAATCTATAACAACTTGGCAGATGTTCTAATACATTATGCAATAACCAAACATTTTTAGAATGTGTTTCCAGCATTGCAACTGAAATGGCCTTAGGCATAATCTGGGTTCCTAGGCTAATAGTTTATCAAAAATTAAACCAGAATTTATCCTTATTATGCTTTTGCCAACAAGTGGTCAATAAGGGAAAATGACAATCACACCAATGAGCCAACTGAAAATTAGGCAAACTTAAAAGAAACTAAAGAATGTGTTTTTAAAGATAATCTCCTTGAGAAAAGAGGATGTGTTAATGCTCAACATTATAATTACAGCCCCATCACTGTTCCTATCATGTTATAAATATGTAAGATGTGTTTGCAAAATGATTTGTAAACAAATTTAATTGATTCAATTGAAGACTCAGATGACATGTGGTGTGAACCCTTTCATGAAAACTAGTCTGATGTTTTCCAGCTATTTGTTTTGATATTTGAAGTGAGCTTCCTTAGAAAGAAGGAAGGATATGAAAACAAAGAAACTCATTACAGCTAACATTCAAAAGAAATACTATTAATTAAAGTTGTGTAAACCAAGCAGAAAGAGCTCTAGTGCCTGTTAGACTTGGTGGTACCACTGCAGATTTTAATCTTACTGTTGAAAATCACATGGGTGGCCACAAAACCTACAATTGTAAAAAGCACAATTGTGGGAATCAATTACTATACTTAGATCCTGAGACTATGCTATCTTTCTTGATCACTTTCAGGAGTCTTGTTGCGAGACATTGGGGTTTTCTAAGTATAAGATCATATCATCAGCAAAAGGCAATATTTTGACCTCTTCCATCCTGACTGGATATCCTTGATATATGTTTTTTGTCCAATTCCATTGGCTAGGACTTCTAGTGCTATGTTGAATAGTAGTGAAGATAGTAGACATCTTTGTCTGGCACACAAATCAGCAGTCTCCATATATGCCAACACCAGTCAAGCTGAGAACTAAATCAAAGATAAGATACACTAAATAGTAGTATAAAAGAGAGCAAAGTACCTTGAAATATACTCACCAAACATTTGAAGGATCACTACAGAGAGAACTACAAAACACTGAGAAATAGCAGAAGAACTTATCACGTTCATGACTTGGAAGAATCAACATTGTCAAAATGTCTATACTTCTCAAAGCAATCTACAGATTTAATGCAATCCCCACTGAATAACCAACAACTAATTTATTACTAATATTATTAAACTAATTGGCTTGAGAGAAGAGTCTGAGAAATCAAGAAGGATCACTTTTCTGAGTTTCTATGATGTTCAAGACACAAGCTAGATTGTTACATTTATTCGATCAATTAATCTTTCCCTAAATTTCTCAAAGGATTTTTGTCTATATTTTAGTGTTACATTTTATTAAAAAAAATTCAGCTACAGAACTTTATTCTTCAAACAAGAGTTAAAAATCAGGCAGAAAGTGTGGATAAAATTTACTTAGTTGTCTATTGCCATATGTATATGTCAGCTTTATATAGTTTTATTAATATTTACACATAACCCAGTTTCTTTGACTTGATAAGTTAATAAAAATAGAAAACATGAATGTTCATATTCTTTTTGAAATTAGGCATAGCTCAGTAAATCTTAGTAAATGAAGTCTGCTGAACATGTTAGTAAAGTATACAACTTTTCCGAATTCAACATTGCTGGATGGTTTTATAGCTTTGAATACTTGTTTTCACATTTGAAACTGAGCTAGTTAACAAGAACATCCACTTGAAAAAGGTACCTCAGGTTTGCAGGGGGTGTCCATTATTTACCTTTTTAAATGCTCAGCTTCTTTCAAAGTCCCTGACAAGCTGAATAAGCGAGCTATTTCTCATGCAGGAGAGTATGTGAGTATTGCTTTTGTTCTTTCGATTTCAAGAGGTAAATGGAAAAAAAGAAGATTTATTGAAAGCTTTGTGAGATGTGGGTTTTATTTACTAATCAGACGCCATTTTAACTGAATAGAAAAAAGAGTACAGCAGTTTATACCTTTTATGTAATCAGAATATTTTCACCTTTCTCATCCCAAGATGGTCAGTAATGTTAACCAAGTAATGCACCAAATGAATTAAGGAATTCATAAAGATGGAATGCCATTAGCTTTTGATTTCAGTTTTTAAAAAAAATTCTGGAGTAATGAAAACTTCCAATGTACTAAGTACTTTTAAACTGGTGATAATTATTAGCATTCTTTTATATTCTAAAAATTGATTCCTTTTCTTTTGTTGGCAGGTTTATAAGGGCATAATTTTTTCAGTGATCATTGCTTGTAACGTTATGAACAATGGGAACTAAGGTATATACTTTGGTTTATTGAACACCAGTGGGGCACCATGTACTCATAGAAGCTTAAAATTCTATTGTTGATGACTATTTTGATGGCTGATGTCTTATTACCTGTACAACAATAAAAATCTCTTATTGCTTTACTCTCAATTCAACAAAATGAATCTAACAGGGAACCTTACGGAATATTCATGCATGCTCAACATGAGTGTTCATTATATTTCATACAATATAAACAAAAACAATTACAAATTATCCTCAAAGGTTAAAATCATAACAGAAATAATCCATAAATCCTACAGCATTTTAAAAAATAAATCTGCTCTCAAAGCCAGGAAGTTTTATGCTGTATTTATTAGTAGATTATCTGTCTCTTGGTTCACTGGGAATCACTTGGATAGTAAGTGAAAGAAAATGAGTAGCATATAATTAGCTTTTCACATGAACCCAATTAGAGGTAAAATTGCCACAGAATAATGCATGTGAACATACTAATGAAAAACAATGGTGTAGATAATTCTAAAAAAGTTACAAAGAGATTTGCTAGAAATTTATTGTTAATGAAATGAGGCATGACTAAATTTTAATTTTTGAGTTTCATAAGAAGTGGTATAATACTATAAAATATTTCTTACTCTGTGGAGGTTATTTTAAAAAATTTAAAACAGACTTTAAAATCACAATATTAGATCTTTTTAAAGTTCAGTAAAGGCATTTTTTTTTTAAATGAAATGGCATAAATTTGAATTTTAATCAGCTCATATATCATGAAAAGGATTAATTAACTCTCCTCCACCACATCCCCAAGAGCGCAATTCCTCAAAATTCTAAATGCACAGATGTAACTTGAAAATGCAAAAGGAAAAAATATAGGGCATAAAGATTTCTTCCTTGAGCACCTCCACTACGAGGGGGTTGAATGCCAAGGGCCTATTTGGAATAATTTGGGAAGAAAACAGATAAGAGTAACTGTGTTTCATCTGTAGACACCTCTTGCTCACTGTTGCTGGGAGGTATTATGGTCTCTGTACCATTTGTCTGTGTGTGTCTTTTGATTTATGCTATAACTCCCTTTAACTGATCTGATTTACTTTTGAACTGACAGTCACCAGATGGCAGAGGAGAATACTTTGAAGGTGATGGTGACCATAGTGATATTGAGCAATGAGGTATGCAGCACTTTTTCTAGGATGAGTTCATGAACTTATTTGTCAGGCTTTGTATAAACATTACTGAAGGTAATGC
>NW_003852429.1:47798-49757 GCF_000181295.1 Otolemur garnettii | reverse complement strand
AGACTGTGCACATGCGTCTGGTTGTCCTCCTTGTAGCACCACTTTTACCTCCTCTGTAGGACAGCACACGATTCTTCCTTAGGGACCTCCTTTGTCTATCTCTAATTCAAAGCTTAATTTGAAAGTAAAAGCTAGAAGTAATTTCATAAAATTTCTTAGACTAAAAATATATTAGTGAGGCCAACGTTTGTACCCATATTTAAGCTCTATGTCTCCTCTGGAACTTCCCTTTTCAATTACAGAATAACTCTTATGCTTGTTTTGGTGGCAAGTATCTCTTAATTGAGAGAACAGCCTTTTAACCTGTCATTTACTAAACATCCTTTAGAATATGCAGAAAGGCCTATGACATAAAATTCAAGCTCTCTATGAAGAGTTTGCCAAATAATGAAATGAAAGAAGAATGTGTTCAATAATTGATTTCTTATTACCAACCCCCCAAATATTTGAACCTTCCTAGTGAGATTTTTGGAAATGAAATACAAGATTGTGACATAATGTGAACTAGAATTTGACTGCGGCCAATTTTATAAATTTCCTTTAGTTCTGACTACTTCTTAAAAAAGCAAAACTGTAATTGACTTTCACCAAAACAAATTGAGAAAACAGATTTTCTCTGGCCTTTGCCTCATTTTGTTCTATAAATCTCTTCCAAAACCAAGACAATCACCTCACATGGAAGATGTGTACCCTCACATTTTACTTATCTTTGTACTCTAAATTTCATAACATTCTCTTATCCTTACCACAAACGTATCACCTCACATTCTTACACTGATTGCCTTTCTTCCTATTTTTAATGTCATCTCAATAAATTCCTCTCGTACTCTTCTAAGAGCCTGCTTTACCATTCATTCCTCCTCCACTGAAATATTTCCTTCACCTGTAATTGCCTGTCAGGATGTAAATATTAGTTCAATAACATTTATGGAAAACTCACAATGTACAGTCCTAATGCTAACGTTTCTTTCATCTTTAACAACAAAGGTAACAACAGAATCATCATCAACGCTATCATTTACCCTTATTCTTTTTGTGGTAATGACCCACTTCCTTTGACCACACCCAACATATTGAAAAAGAAACTCTCTTAAATTCTAATTCATGTTTGCTCTCAATATTACATGTATAGCATATCTCACTCTCCAGGGTTTACACCCAAAGATCTCATGTTACTCTTGAAATTTTTATGATGAAATATCTCTTTATTGAAATGCTTTTCTTCCTTGGTTACCATGAGACCAGTTTCTTTCTGGCTGGTCTTCCTTATATGATGGGACTGTACTATTCACAGTCTAACAGACAGCGTTTTTATTACTCCTAAAACATTTCTGCCCCAGGTTTTCTCCTAGCTCCCCCTCTCTCTTTGTGTTCTGTGTTCCCATCTTGTGCACTCCAAAAAAAGTATCATTAATGAGGATCTTGGAGAAAATCCTGTACTTTCTTTTTGTACATTTCAAACAGAGTAATCAGAAGTAAATATAATGTAGTAATTTTGCTTTTACTTGTTAACAGTAAAATTCCTTAAATAATTATTCCTATCATGCCTTTTGAAATATATACATGAATGCTACTAACCATGAAGGTTTTATACAAGGATTACATTTCCCTAATTTTTAATGAGTTCTTACATTTCTTGCCAATTGTATTGGCAGTGACTAATTTTAATTCCCACATTAAATATAGACTGTGCCTTTCAAAAGAGAAATGCTTAGTATCTCCAATTTTGGCCACTCACTCTTAGGTACTCATTTGTTTTCTGCTTCTGCAGATTACTGAATTGGCTAATTACCTACAAAACACTGTGTCAAAAATTCGTTTCTGGTAAAGGCTGATAATGTCTGAGTTGCAGTAAGTGTTTATCTACAAGATGTTTCTGTAGAACCAAAATGCCCAGTATGTGTCTTTTCTGAACCAATAGAAGAAAAGAATAAAAGCCCCAAACAAAAGCTCTAAGTG
>NW_003852429.1:43471-47153 GCF_000181295.1 Otolemur garnettii | reverse complement strand
GGTTAAATGATATTTACTTTGATATGTTTCTGCAGGTTGAATCAATATTTGTCTGAAGCTTGCAGTTCACATTTACTATGGAGGGCACTTTTAAAAGTGTATTTAAAGCTTGCAAGAGCTAGAAGGACTCAGTCACATAACGCGTTTTGTATTCTTTTGAACTAGGGAGGGAAGGGAACTTATAACCTGTTATTGAAGCATGTGCACAAAGACTCAAGTAAGAAAGATGTAGCTGTGTGAGAAGAGGTTTAGAAAATTGGGAATATTTTCTATGAATGCTAATAACTGATATTTTTGGAATTTTATTCATCTAAATGCCATTAAGCAACAAGTATCACTCTATGCATAAAGAGATTAACTGAAACAACTGAACCAAACTAGGAAATAAAGAAAAATCAATCAAGTAAATAAGAAATAGTGCTCTTATTTCTTTGTTTCTTTTTTTTTTTAGTGCTCTTCTTTCTAATAAAGTCATAATCATAGCCTCTCATTTTTAAATGAAGAAAGTTTTTATTCCAATATAAAGCCCTTACTTCATTGATCCCAGGTATACTTCATTATGTCAGATGAAGATGATGGCGTATAGGTATTAAGATCTGAAAGAATACAACCATTTAAACCTACTTTCTTATTAATTTTAAGTCAAAGTTGAAATCATGGCATTAAAAAGATTAATAATATAAAATGGTTTAATATGATATATGCTATGATATAATGCAATGTGATACAACATAATATAAAACAATGTGAAACATATCATCCTCTACATTTTGGATTAATTGTAGAATGGACAACATATAAAGGAAAAAAATGTACTAAAGTTGAATTGAATTCTTTGAAACAAAGCTATATGCCTCAGAAAGAAAGAAAGTTAATAAATTCTAGGGATAATCCCAGGAATTCTAAGATGAGTTATTATAGATAGGATATAAACATTTTATTCATGACAAGATGTAATTAAATATACATAAAATCATACATATCCCTGTTCTTATGTACAGTGTTCTGAAGTTTTTTTGTACTTTATTTAAAAAAATCCAGTGCACTTGGTGTGACTTTTGTACATGAAGACTCTTTTCTTCATCCCCATGACATCTGCTGTGATACTTTCCAATGAACCTGAACAGCTTCATATGCCTGGGAAAAGAAACTCCAGCATTGCAGCTGTACACACAGAATACTCAGGAACTGAAGCGGGACACTATGTTCAGTGCCTTGACACAGACTAAATACACAGCAAGAAGGTGGGAGTTTATACCATAAAAAAAAAATTAGAGTGTGCAGCATTATATGAATCTAAATACGAATTTAGCTCTATAAGTCACAGATTTTTATACTTTCTTCACCTGTCATATTGAAATTATATTACTTATTCATGTGACATTTAAAATATAAAGCACTATGCTTTGCACATGGTAGGCATTAATATTTTCAAATGAGGTACTTATATCAAGATAGTACTACTTATTTCAGTCAGCTGTATCTTTTAAATAGCTAAACATCCTATCTGGGGTTACTGAGGTCCCCATACTGAGGTCAGGACCATTTTAAAATTCTTCTGGAAGAGTTTCAGGTTTATAAGACTGAGATTCCATTTCTTTAAATTTATTACTCCCTGTAAGGTTAATACTTAAGAATATATCTATAATATTTTGTTTTGTTTTGTTTGGGGGCAATAATTGCATTAATTGCTGGTACCTAAACATTTCTCCAAAGAGAAAAAGATCAATCTTATTTTAACAAATACATGAAATAGACGTGCGATTGGCCTGATGTGGAATCTGTATATTCCTGCAAAGATACATGTGCCAGGCCAAAAAAGAAAGTAGAGAATCAAATCTTTGCAAGCATTGCTGTCCTTTTGACACAAAATTATTGATACTGTGAACCTCATCAAATTAGTTTCTAATGCTAAACATTAGATTGGAAGCAGATTTGACATGGAGTTGTCCAATGAGACATGGAGCGGTGGTTGCTCATTATACTGAATAATGTAGAAACTCTTCAGTAGAATTTGAAAAAAAAGAAAAAACTAGGTAGACTACGAGGACAGAGTTAAGGTCTTCATTTCAGGGGAGATATTATGGTTATGACCAAAATGAAGGGAAGCATAAAAGTCTTTCTTTGGAAAACACTTTCAGATGCTGTCATCATCATACCAGTTTTATTTTTTTCTTGGTAACTTCCAGCTTAACTTCCAAATAGGTAAAAATCATTGCTGATTGTAACGTGCTCAGAGTAATCAATGAGCCAAGTACCACTGACATAATTTAGGGCTTGGTGCCAAAAGAAATGTGTTATAGTTGATATATCCATTGTCACTATTGAAGAAGTTATCTATCAAATCTATATCTGGGAACATCCGCCTCGATGTAGAAAATTTTGATAAAAGGCTCCTTCATCAGCAACTACAAACCAAGCATACAGTGACATCACTGAGAAAACTAGGGCTGTCAGTCTTCCCTCCATGGTTTGTAAATTTGCTAAGCTCAGCCTTTGTTATAGCATTTGGGCCACAGCTTATACTGTGATTCTCTGTAAAGGGATTTACTTCTACACCTGTTATCACTCCACCCTTCTCCAATTCTATGTATTTCTTCCACTTCCTTTCATTGTTTTGGTGGCAATGTCACTGATCAAAGAGAACAGCATTCCTTATATTCCAAATACAGAATGCATGAAAATAACCTTACCTGCCAGAAGAATAAAATGGAAACTCATTTTCTGTTTGAATTAGCCAGTTAATTTCTAGCAATTAAAAAAAGTGACCAGAGTTTTGTATCCAGATATCTGTGAGAAACTGTGATATATTTTTCCTGGAGAGACATACTACACCTCAAACTCTGATAAAATATCAACAACTAATGTAATTGCGGACTGAAATTAGCAAAAGGGAACACAGTGATGCTTCTTGAAGGTACTTCTTAATGCTTCTACAACGATGTGTGCTGTGCGCGTGGAGGGCCTGGTGCAGTGGTGCAAAATGGTCCTTCTAGGCCTGTGTTAGGTCATCCACACCCCTATGATTTTATAGTTGTCCAGCACCAACTTTGTAGGAGATTCTTTTCTTTCATTATGTCTATCTTTTTTAAATATTAGGGGATTTGTTGACATATTGTCTGGAATAACCACTGGCCCTAAATATTACTAATCTTCCGTTCATTGGTAGGGTTAGTAATTATTAAAAGACATGTTTTTCTGAATATTTTTATAGTTTGTTGGCCTGTTATATATCCAACATACTTCACTGTAATATGACCCATTTGAAAATTACTATGTGACAATTAAAAATATGCTTTTTCCCCCAGATTTATTGATAATGCTTTTCCAACTCCGTTCAAATTCAGTTAACTTTTAAAGATATACCTGCACTTCCAGGCAGTTCCTATTCCTTCAGACAATGAGGCAACCTAAACATTAGTGTTCACAAGGAGGTCTGAGTTTCAGAGAATTTTTTATGGCACCTTTGAATTAAAAACAAAAACACTGGACAGAGGAACGTTTTTATCTACTGTCCTAATCTGAGAATATGTGCTAAACCGAAACTAAACTAGCTTGTTACTAAGCCTTCTAGGGTAATTTGTATATAGCAGAATTTAAGTAAACCAATCTTTTGCAATAATCTGCAAACATACTAATTCTACCTGATTTTATCTACCCTAAACCAATATTCAATTAACAT
>NW_003852429.1:40134-41050 GCF_000181295.1 Otolemur garnettii | reverse complement strand
AGCTAGGCACTACATACGAAGTTATAGACCAAGTAACAAACTTATTAAGCAGGATGAGTCTGCTAGACAGTTTTAAGGTGTATAGGAACATAATTGTTAGTAGCTTTTAATTAAACCACTTTGTTTCCCTCAGAAGAATTATTTTATTTTATTATAAATGTACTACGTGTTTTAAATTTCAGGTTAATGTGGGGGTCCATATAATAAGGTTATTAGTTTGCTTTTGTAAGATTAAAATCCTAATCATAATTGTATTCTTCACTCAGAAAATGTTCACTATACTCATGCACTGTGGCCATCAAGTGAGAATTTACCCACCCCCTGCCTCCCCTAACTCCTACTTGGATTTCACTGAGTTTTCTTATCAGGTGAGTATGTGGTTCTTTATGTGATAAATTGAGTCTAGTATTGAGTATATAAGGACCACCATTTCTGCCAGCTTGTTTCAAAAGATACATAATCTCTACCTTTTTTATAGCTGAAGAACATTCCATGATATATATATATATATATATATATACACACACACACACATACAACAATTTATTAATCCGTTTATGTGCTGAAGGGCACCTGAGCTATTTCCACATCTTTGTAATTGTGAATTGTGCTGCTATGAACATTCAAGTGCAAATGTCTTTATGATAAAATGTCTTTTTGTGGAGGAAGGGTAAATACCTAGTAATGGGGTTGCAGGATCAAATGATAGGCCTACTTTAAGTTCTTTGAGGAGTCTCCACGCTTCTTTCCATAACTGACTGAACTGGGTTGCAGCCCCAACAACATTGTATAAGTGTTCTTTTCTCTCCACACCCAAACTAGCACTTGTTGCTTTGGGACCTTATGATTTTGGAGACTACCAAGAGTTTTGATTTGTATTTTTCTGATAATTATGGACAATGAACATTTTTTTCAC
>NW_003852429.1:35300-40114 GCF_000181295.1 Otolemur garnettii | reverse complement strand
TGTATCACAGTACCATTTTGGGGGTCTCCTTCATAAATTCTTTCCCTAGGCCTATATAATCAATAGTTTTTTCTGCATTTTCTTCCAGACTTTTTGTAGTTTGTGTCTTAGGTTGAAATCCTCTATCTATCATGAGTTTATTTCTATGAACGGTGACAGGTGTGGGTACTGTTTCAGTCTTCTACATGTGGATATCCAGTTTTTCTAGCATTATTTGTTGTAATAATTCTTTTCCCTTATATTCTTTGTCCAAATTAAGATGGCTATATAAATCTTTTTTCATCTCTAGATTCTCTGTGTCCAAATTAAGATGGCTATATAAATCTGCTTTCATCTCTAGATTCTCTGCTCCGTTCCGTAGACTGGTATCTCTGTTTTTAATGCTGATACCATGCCGTTTTGATCACTATAGTCTTGCATTATAGCGTGAAGTCTGGTGATGTGATGCACCTAGATTTCTTCTTATTTTATAGAATGCCATTAGCTATTTGGGCTCTTTGCTGGTTCCATATAAAGCATCGATTTTTTTTTTCAAGATGTATAAAAAATCTGTAGATTTCTCTGGGTCATATGGACATTTTAACAATGATGATTCTTCCAATCCATGAACATGATATGTTCTCACATCTTTTAACATCCCCTGAAATTTCTTTTCTCAGTGTTGTGTAGTTCTCTCTGTAGAGATCCTTCACATCCTTTGTTAAATATATTCCAAGGTATTTCATTTTCTTTGATGCTACTGTGAAGGGTATGTGTCTTTGCTTTGTTGTTATATATGAAAACTACTGATTTATGTACATTACTTTATATTCAGAGACATTGCTAGATTTCTTTATCCATTCCAGGAGTCTTGTGGTTGAGTCCTTGGGGTATTCTAGTGATAAAATCACATCATCAATAAAGAGTAATAGTTTGACTTCTCTGCTCCTATTTGGATGCCCTTGGTATCCTTCTTCTATCTGACTGCTTAGGCTAGGACTTCCAACACTATGTTGAATAGCAGTGGCAATAGTGGACCACCTTCTGTGGGTTTCGTTCTAAGAGGGAATGTTTACAGTTTTTCTCCATTCAATATGATTTTGGTGTGGGTTTGTTGTAGGTAGCTTCTCTCAGTTTAAGAAATATCCCATTTATGCCAATTTTCTTAAATGTTATTATAGAAAAAGGATGCTGACTTTTGTCAAATGCTTTATCCCTATATATTGAAAAGATCATACCGTTTTGATTTTTACTTTTGTTTATATGGTGAATAATGTTCATTGATTTGTGCATGTTGAACTGGGCTTGTATCCCCGTGATGAAGTCCACCCAATCATGATGAATTTTTTTTTTTTTTTTGATCTTTACATGAAATCTGTTTGGTCAGATTTTTTTTTAACTCAGATTTTATTGAATATTTTTGTGTTAATATTCATTAATGATATTGATCTGTAATTTTCTTTTTTATTGTGTTATTTTCTGTTTTTATTATCAGAAAGATATTTGCTTTGAGGAGGGAGTTGAGGAGGGTTCCTTCCTTCTCCATGTTTTACAATAGACTCTGCAATTCAAGTTCATGCTGTTCTTTGAAGATTTTTTAGAATTCGGTGTGAAATCATCTAGTCTGAAACTTTTCTTTGTTGGAAGCTATTCTATTGTTGTTTCAATTTCAGTACCTGATACTGGTATGTGAAAGAGTTCTATTTCTTCCTGGCTGAGTGCAGAAAGATAGTGTAATTTCAGCAATTTGTTCATTTTCTTCTTTTTTTCAAATTTCTGGGCATAGAGATTTTTATAGTATTCAGTGATAGTATTTTGAATTTTCATGGCATCTGTTATTTCTCCCTTTTCATTTCTGATTGAGCTTGTTAGAGATCATATTTTTCTGTGTCTAGGTTAAAATGACCAAAGGCTTATCAATTTGGCTTATCTTTTCAAAGAACCAACTTTTTACCTCATTAATCTCCTGAATGATTCTTTTGTTCATAATTTCATTTAGTTCTCCACTGATTTTGGTATTTCTTTTCTTGTAAGGGGTGGAGATTGTATTGCTCTTCCTTTTCCAGTTTCTTGAAATGATTCCTTACATTGTTGATTTACACTGTTTCCAAATGTGGATGTGGGCATTTAAGGCAATAAATTTCCCTCTTAGTACTTCTTTACTCTATCTTACAGGTTTTGATAGCTTGTGGTCTTGTTGTCATTTTGTTTAAGGAATCTAATAATTTTCTTCTTTATCTCCTCCTGGATCCAGTTATTGCTCAGCAACAAGTTGTTTAGTTTCCAGCCAAATTGTAGGGCTTCAGAGCTTCTGGGAAGCCAAGCCATTTATGTGTCAGCAATCAAAGGCTGCGGAGATCCCGGTGCCTCTCCTGCGCCCCCTAGCGTGGGGGCGATGGGCTGCTGTTTTCCAGGTACCAAGTATCCAGATGAGCAACGCCCTCTTCCCATGCCTGGATCCACCTGCGCTCTGCGAGGGAACTGTTTTGCTATAGAACACTGATTATGGCTCAGAGAAGCTAAGGTCAGCGGCTCCCTGTCCAGCCCACCGCAGCAGAACCAGCAGGATTCACCTGAAAACTGGGGGTGGGAATTGGAGGACGGCTTTTGTTCCTTCTGCTATGCATCCTCGGTCTGATGTGGGATTGATCCATATGGGATTCTTGCTAATCCTGCGACAATCCCAGCAGGTGGCGGTGGAGAAAGCTGCCAGCCTCCCAAGGCTCACACTGTACAAGGATCCATCCCCAAGAGCAACCTCTGCCTCAGGCCAATTACCTCCCTTCGCCTGTTCTCTTTGTTGACTTACCTTCCTAAGGTGTTCCAAGAAGTCGCTGCGCTGTGCAGTCTAAATGGTGGTGACCGCTCTTACTTCTCCCTAGTTAACTTGTAAGAGGCTACCCAGGACGCCTAGACCACCGTCTCCCAGCGTCCTTGGGTTTGAACTTTACGCTAGCGCAATCCCTTGTGGGAGTTAATTGCTGGAAACTCAAAGTCTTCTTTTTCAGGCATTAAACTCCAAGCGTAGTTTTCTGGAGAGAAAAAAAGACCGTCATACTGAGTTAATGTTAATTAAAAAAAACAAAAAACAAGGTTCGTATGTAAATAGGATATTAATTGGTATTTGTCATCTAATGTCTGTTGTCATCATAGGTGCATTTCATCCTTTAGACTTTATTCTGATTGTTCCATACATGTTTCTATGATAATAACACTTTATTATCACAATGCTTATTAATTATTAAAAGCAACATTTTGACTGTGGGAATTGAAAGAACTGGAACTTAAAATCAAATGCACATATTCTGTTTGATAAGTTGTTAACACATCTGAGACAAACTGAGACAAACAAGAAATGGACACACAATAATAAAAGCAAGAGATGAGAAGTCAAGATAAGCAAAATAGCATGGTGCATGTGGAATAAACAAAGGTTTATTTAAGCAAAACTTTCATAATGAAGATGAGAGACTAAAGTTTCTTCTGTAAGTTAAATCTAAGGAAGCCCGTAAAGAGTGGTGTGAGAAGTCATCCATAGTAATAAACATAAAAATAATTCTGGAACGTGAGGAATATCATGTTGCAAAAATAGTGGAGGTCAGAAAGTGAGTGTGTTGTGAATGAGAAATATTTAGAAAGAAATATTCCAGATTTGTGATAAAACAATAAAATAAATGAAATATATAAAAGATACCATTTGTGGTCCTACTAATTTATAACTGTATTTATCTTTCAAATGCTGAAATAGTTAGTGGGAAATATCAAGCACCTGAGCAGATTTTTTTTGAAGGAATCATTCTGTCATCCACGTGTGACATCAGTTACTCTGTCAGCTAGGTGTGAGTGCAGTGGCATCATCATCACTCACTTCAAGCTCATACTCCTGGGTTCAAGTGATCCTCCTGCCTCAGCCTCCCAAGTGGCTGAGACTATAGGCACACACCATTACACTTGGCTATTTTTTTTTTTTTTTTAGTAGAGATGGGGTCTTGCTCTTGCTTAGGCTGGTCTTGTATGATTGAGCTCAATCGATCCTCCTACCTCAGCCTTCCAGAGAGCTAGGATTACTGGCATAAGACACCGTGCCCAGCTCTGAGATGATTTCTAAAAAAACTTGAGATGAAGTCTGACATCCATTTCAAAATGTTAATATACCTAAGCTGTGTGTACATATGTGTGGGCGTGTGTGTAAAATACAGAGAAAGTGTATATATACATATATATGAGAGTATATATCATTTATATATAAGCGCATTGTATATAAATACAAATGCATATGAATTATACACATGTGTGTATGGTATAGAGAAAAGAGACTAAAATCTAAAAAAGGCCAAATACTTAATAGTGTGTGTGTGGGGAGGGGTTGAAACAAATATTTTAATTTTGGTTAACTACTGAATCACATTCCTCTGAGGGCTAGATAAGATACATATCCGCATCATTATAAGATGTAGCATTGCTTTTGGCAAAATGATACCTAGGGTAAAATCGCATCTGTCTAGAAGAAGCATAAATATCCAACAGTAGGAATTGCTTCAAGTTTCTCTGATTATGGTGGGTCCTTATAACAAGGCCTGCCAATTTTCAAATAGTTAGAGCTGGTTTTCAATAGTAGCTTCTCTTAGAAATAAGACAGCTAAATCAGAGCTCTTCCTGAGAGAGGAAAATTATTGGGATTACTGCAGTGAATATTGAAAAACACCCTAAATTTAGTTATCATGTACATTTCACTCCGTAAGTACTAATAAAGAGGAAAACATACATCTTAAGAAATTATAGCAGAGAACAGTAGAAACAAACATTCAACAAATAGTTACTAAATCTCTGTGTCA
>NW_003852429.1:33809-34774 GCF_000181295.1 Otolemur garnettii | reverse complement strand
TAAGTGTTCAGCTGAAAGGCAGAGTCCTACTTCTTTCACTTTAAATCAAAAGGCAGAAATGATTAAGGTTAGTAAGAAAGGCATGTGCGAAGAATAGATAAGGCAAAAACCAAGTCTTTTGTGCCTAATGGAATCCAAAGGAAAAGTTCTTGAAGGAAATTAAAAATGCTGTTCTGGTGAATGAATGATTGATATGAAAGCAACATAGTCTAGTGTTGGTATGGAGAACATTCCTGTGGTCTGGATAGAAGATCTAGTGAGCCACGTTACAATTAAAGCATAATCCAGAGCAAGGCCTTAACTCTCTTCAATTCTATAAAGTCATGGAGACACGAAGAAGCTACAGAAAATTGTTTGGAGCCAGCAGAGATGGGTTCATGAGATTTAAAGAAAGAAGTCATTTCCACAAAAAAGTTCAAGGTGAAGCATTAAGTATTGATGAAGAAATGCAGCAAGTTATCCAGAAGATCCAGCTAAGATAATTTGTAAAGATAGCTACAATAAATAACGTATTTTCAAAGTAGATAAAACAGTCTTATATTGGAAAAAGATGCCATCTGAAATTTTTATAGATAGAGAGGAAAATTCAATGACTGATCGGTCAGCAGCTGTAACATCAAGACAATACTTTCCAACAGCAAAAATACTATCACTTACTGAAGGCTCAGATGATAGCATTTTTTTACAATAATATATTTTTTAATTAAGCCATTGCACACCTAAAAGACCACAGTACAGTGTAAGCACAAATTTTGTGCTCACTGCATGGAGAAACTAACAAGGTCCTGAGATTCCCATTGCTTTATTGTAGTTGTCTGGAAGTGAATTTATACTATGTCCAAAGTATGCCTATTTATACAAGGTATTTTCATTTAAAATAAAACTAAAAGGAAAACAACCACATGTCTATAATGTTATTCTCTGGTTGATGAGATTAAAAATAGCTATAATTTTTGTATTTATTC
>NW_003852429.1:28420-32306 GCF_000181295.1 Otolemur garnettii | reverse complement strand
AAACTCTGAAATAAAGTGTCCAATCTTGCCAAGGAAAATGATCTTCTAAAAGACAATGGAATAGAGTGTAAATTCGTACAAAAATATGCAAGAAAACATAAGTGGATAAGATGAAATGTGTCTGTATGAACCATATAATGACAAAAAACTAATGTGTATATATATATGTGTGTGTATATATGAAATAGAAGAACAATAAAGAAAAATGAAATTTATCATGTAGGATAATTTCAGTATTAGACAAAGTGGAAACCAGAAATGTTAAAATAGTACCTATAAAATACCTATAAACGTACCTAAACAAGCAAAGAAAATAAGAGTTAAAGCATGAAGTTAAAGAGCGTACACTGAGTGAGTTAATCACACGCCTAGTAGGATTTTTAAAAGAACACTGAAAGACTGAGGAGAAATGATACTTAAAATGGAAAAACTGTGACTGGGAAGTTGGTTTCCACATGTTATGCTTAACATAAACAATGCAAACAGCGTGATACTTCAGTACTTCAGGGATCTGAATATTTCACCCCCTCCAACAGTTCTATTGCTTAAGGAATTTCTACACTGAGAAATGAGGGTAAAATAGACTTATTTTTGAATACAAAAGAAACAAAAAAAGTGGAGAAATGATCTTTCACATAACTTGTAGAAATATACTCTAAAGGAATATAGGAAAAGAAAACTATACTCAGATAGATAAAGTAAGTGAGATTGAGCATGTACATTGATAAAACAGACTGAAAATCAGCTTAATTTTTAACTGATAAGACATTAGAATGAAGTGTGGCAACCCACACCTATAGTCCTACCTATTTAGGAGGCGGAATTGGGATGATTTCTTGAGCCCAGGAGTTTAATGCTGCAGTGAGCTATGATCGTCCACTGCACTTCAGCCTGGGTGACAGAGAAAGATCATGCATAAAAAAAGTCAATGAATAAAAAGAGAAAGAGACAGAGGGACAGGACCAAACAAAGACCTTGATAAAGTTCTTCTCTTAGGAAAGGAGAGCAAGCAAAAAGTAATAAATAAACTTAAGCTTACATATTTAATAAATGTATAATTATTTAGTGTGATACCTATATTTTATCTATATATTTTTCTTAGTTAATACTAAATACATTTAGACTTATGTGTTTGCATGTGTTTGTGTGTGTGTGTGTGTGTGTATAATGCTATGACTACAAGGTAATGGAATTAAAAACCATCAACAGTATAAAGACAAGAAACAAAGAGATCACCACAGCAATGACAACCAAAATAATAGAATAATAACTTCCATAAAAATTAAACACATGCATACACTTCTTTTCAGTGTGTCAAAAGTTAAAGAGAATATAAAAAATGAAATTATTTTGCTTTTATTCTTTGATTGACATATGATAACTGTGCATTTTCATGGAACCTGGATATAAATGTGTACTGATTAAATCAAGGTCAGTAGTGTATCTATCATCTCAAATAGTTATTATTTCTTTGTGTTTGGAACATTCAAAATCTTCTTTTCTAGCTATTTAAGAATATTCAATGAATTCTTGCTAATTACAGCCATCTTACAGTGCTATAGAACAATAGAACTTATTTCTCCTGTCTAGCTGTAATTTTATATTCAATAACCAACCCCCTGTTCTCTCTACTTCTCCCACCATTCTACTAGCCACTTCTGAGGGGTCGACTTTATTAGCTAACAGATTCTGTACAAGTGTGAGAACATGCCATATTTGTCCTTCTATATGGCTGGCTTATTTTACAAATGCAATATTGACATATTTAAGCCAAACTACATATAAAAATACTCATACAAGACCTGTGCAATGGAAGTTAATAGTGTTTGAAGAGAAATACATAAATTTAGGCTTATTCATTAAATAAATACTGAAATTACATCCTTAAATTTTTAAAAGAATGGTAAATAAGGAGCATAAATACAGTAAATAATATTTAAGATTAAAAGTAAAAGAAATTAGTAAATCATATTGAGATATGGAAAGACTTTTTACAAGGCAAAAAAGAAATTCCACCATGAGTAACCAAAAATGGACAAATTTTAGTGTGTCAAAGATAAAATGCATGTAAATAAATACTATTTAAGGATTCAAGTGACAAGAATAAATAATTTAAAAAACTCTATTCAATGGATGAAAAAATTGAAGACCATGGAAATAATATCAATAATAAATTTCCAGAGAAGGAATTATACAAAAGGCCCATAAATATGTTTTTTAGAAATGTTTGCAATTATACGAACATGATATAGAACTCTGAAATGGATTGGGGATGGGAAGAAATAAGAACTCAAGCTCCTGGGGAAGTAACAACGTAAGCCCTTCTTTATTAAATCATAACTGTGTACAACAATGCATTTATGGGGTACAATGTGCTGATTTCACATACAATGTGGAATGCTTACATCTAACTGATTAACATAACCGTCTCTTTGCTTACTTACTTGTTGTGGTAAAAACATTCATACTCTATTCTTAATAGTTTGGAAATGTAGCATTTCATTATGCACATTAGGTTGGATCCCCCTACATTGCTTCATTGACTTCAAGAGAAGTTTTCCGCTTTGTATGCTGTGGATCTTCCCTTTCTTTACGGTACCTCTCCAGGTACTCATGTTTATATTTTTTGCTTGTTTCTCACTGTGGTCTTGCTACCATCAAAATGTTCCACAGTCTTTCTTTGGCTGCTGCTTTCCAGAGAATGTAGAAGATTGATCTTTTCCTTCAGTGTGAGCTCTTGAGTTCTTTCCTTTGGGCCATAACATGTCTTGATTAACTGTATGTTTCGCTGATTGTTGAAAACATCTTCTGCAACACGTGATAAACAATAGGACATCAGGCCTAAATGGACATGTGTTAACAATAAAACATGAAGAAAGAATTTATACAGAAGAAAAAATAATACAACTAAAGGGCAAAGCTCACATCTTCTACCCCTTGGTATAGAGGGGACTCAACTGGTCAAGTTCTAGAAGATAAACTAATGTGGTGAGTTACAATTCAAGTGGTCAGGATACAACTTAAGAGGTGGTGAATACATGAAGTCAGTCTTGGACTGAGTACATGTGGTGCGTGTCCAGCATATGAAAATTAGCTTAACTTACGCAGGTGGTTAATGCAGGGAGCTGATCAACTGTGGAGGGTCTACTGTGCTGTTTTCTCCCTCTGCCTGCTCTTTTGTAGCTCTCCTAATTCGAAAACGGGGAATGGAGAATAGAAAAGGAAGATAACAGACGGTCTTAGATGTTTACTTTGCTGCAAATTGTTTATCACAGTGGTAATTTTATATTTATTTCACAAATCTACATAATATTTCTCTTTAAGGGAACAGAAAGTTTTCTGAAAGCTTACTGTAATATTTTCTTTTACCTGTTCTTAATACTTAGTAGTAGCTCAATAAATTTTGTTAAATAAATAGTCTTTGTGATTCAAGATACTTTATGTGAAAGCTATGAAATAGAAAATAATTACAATGTTAGACTATTCTTCTTCTTTTCCTTTCTGGGAAATGAATCAACAGACAACCTCATTATTAGTCAGAAAATAAACAACACAAAAGAGCAAAACGGGCAAAAGAAGCCGTTACACTTTGTATGCTTGTTTTAGACAGTGGGTTTTTAAGATTACATTTTCCTCTAGACTTTATTATGTAAGAATACTACTTTAAAATATTTATAACTTAGTAAATGGTATAGGTAAAAGGACCTTTCCTGAGTTTGTATATACAAACTAACCAAAATCTGTTTCTACTCTTGCAGTTTGGTGTCTATAGCGAGTTTCTTTTGAAAATTTTGTCTAGCAATTCCTTTTTTTCTCTCTCCCCTTTCCTTTCCTTTCCTTTCTCTGTATTTCTTTCCTCCTTCCCTCCCTCCCTCCCTCCCTCCCT
>NW_003852429.1:24240-27857 GCF_000181295.1 Otolemur garnettii | reverse complement strand
GCTAATAACACATTTATGTCCATATTTCTATCAACAGATAGTTTTTAATGATTAAGTTTTTTCTCTAAAATAATACAAGATTTGTTCCCATGTTCCTCACTTAACTTTGTACCCTCACTGGCAGTCTTTAACCTCCTTACTTCTACTGACATCCTGATAAATGTACGCTTTGCAACAATACTCAAAATTCCTTCTGCCTTTATTTCTACATTTTACGTATTTGTTATGTCAACACCCTAATTATGATGCCAAATCTGTATTAGTTTCCTATTGCTGCTATGCAAGTTACCATAATCCGAGGACACACATTCTTAAAAATTCTTAAAAGAACACATATTCTTAAAAATATGAATTTGTTATTTTATCATTCTAGAGAAAATAAGTCTAAAATTAGCCTGATTGATTCCTCACTTATGATCATCAGATGGCCTTTTCATAAAATTAATTATATAATTTAGGAAAAAAAGAGGATTCTGTTAAAAAAAATCAATATAAAGTAGACTTAGCACTCATCCTCAAATCCACAGATACTCATGTCCTATCTTTAAATCACTTTTATGTCACCTCCAAATTATACCTCTATGAATGTCCATGTTTCAAACTTCACAATTCTAGCAAAGCCTCACTCGTCTTTTGTTTAAGTGAATGAGCTGGCTTTCTAGTTACCATCCTTGTTGTCTGTCTTCATCCTGTCCACTGAGCAGATAGAAAAATCTAACTTAAGAATGAAATTATTTTATTTTTTATCTTAAACTACTCAATAGTTTCCAATTATACTCAGAAAGCAATTGAAAACTTTTTATAATGGCAAATTTTATGGTCAGCTTGACTAAGCAGCGGTGTAGTCCTACAGCTGGGACTGTCTGTGCTGTGTGTGTCTGTGACAGTGTTTCTGGAAGGGATTAGCATTAGAATTGATGGGCTCAGTAAAGAATATTCATCTCATCCTTTTTGCTGGGCACCATCCAATTCTTCTTGGGTCTTAGTAGGACAAAAAATGGAGGAAACAGAAATCCACTCTCTGCTTGAGTTGAGATGTAGATCTTTTCTCAGACCTTTGGGCTCCATCTGAATCACCACCACAGGATCGCTTGGTTCTTCAGTTTGTCAAAGGCAGATTATGATTGTGGAGCTTTTTGGCATCCACAATTTCATATGTCTATTCCTCTTATGTGTCTATGGATATCCTTTTGGTTCTTTTTCTCTGGAGAACCCTGACTTATACCACATATACTTTTACCAGGACCTGTAAGTCTTTATACTGTCTTAACTCAAATCTAGGGCTTCCTTGCTAAGAACTCAGTCACTCTTTTATAATCACAGTGACTTTTGGTAATTCCTAAAACAAACATCCCACATTCTTCAAAGGCTTTTCACTTGTTATTCAGTCTCTGCCAAATATTTTCCACTGCCACCTGGCATTGCTGGTCCCTAAGATCCTGCAGGTCTCCACGGAAGCATCATCCCTTCTGAGAGGCCAACCTTTTTTATTATTCTGTTTTATACACTCCCAGCACTTCTCTCATAGTGCTTAAATACTCTACATTTATTTACTGAGTTCTTTTATTTTCATATTTTCTACCCCAACATGTAATTTCATGCTGGCAGGTATCTCGTGGGTCCTGCTCATTGTATTACTCAGAATTGGAACAGTGGGTCTAGTGTCTACATAATGTAGAATGAATAAGTAAAGAGCGAAGAGATGTTAAATATTTTCTTTGCATGTTACACTATATTTCATGCTAGAAAATACATATCTCTTTCACGGATAAGAGAAAGATGAACCATTAGGAAGGAAGCAATTTTAAAAGATTTTTGATCTAGGGCAGAGCTCCAGAGGCAGAGGAGCAAAATTAGGCAAAGATGAAAAGTAAATAAACACATTTCCCTTTTCCTATTTGGATGCAATAAATCTATTCTATTGACAAATATGACCTAACCCTGGCTAAAAATGACAATGCATTTCTTGCTGTATCAAAAGCTTTAATAAAACTTGTTTAACTAACAGATTTATGTCGATGTTAGATATGAATTAAATTACAAAGGTCCCCGAAAGGTTTATGGCTATTTTATTAGTTTTAGCATATTTTTGTGCTTTTCTTTTTAATACAAATTGTAACTTTATAATGTTTTGAATATTGTCACTCAACAAATACAAGTTACAAGTGAATTTTTTAAACGCTGCAGTTGAAAACAACCCTGATTTTATTATTTCGCTATTTAATTTTTTCATAAATTGCCAACAATTAATACACAAATTCCTATGATAGTAGGTAGTGACTATCCTTTAATGACTGGCTCTTATTCCCTCTCTAAATGACTGAGACTGGTTTATTTCTTTGTCCTACAAAGAGAGCTTTTACATTAACTATTCTCCTCCACTACATCTGTTCATAAGTTTCTCCTCATCATTCAAGATTCAGAGCATGTTTAACCCTCTTTGCACAACCTTCTTTGAAGTCTTTGGGTGAAGTGGCCATTCCTCTCTCTGAATCTTCAATTCCATTTTGAATTCTACTTTATTCCTATCATTCATGTGCTTTCTTATTTTTACATTTATCTGCCTTGCAATACTTTAAGCTACTTGAAAACAGGAACCAATGTTTTTCTTATCCTTGTGTAATACTTAGGAAAGAGCGTGTTGAAGAACAGGTTTCAGAGTCTGAAAATATCTAATTGGCTTCAAGTGAAAACTAGTTTCTGGGTGTGAGGGGGTGGGAAATTCCCAAATGCTCGACTGCACTTCCACAACTTCAAATCCATATAAGCTTTAGAAAGTTTTGGTTGTTTGGATGTTTCTTTTCTCATGATTTTCAATATATCTATAGTGCCAGGAAGAACAACATGGCAGACTGGTTTTCAATAGGGCCCCCTCACTTACCGGCAGCCTCCACAGAGTGACTCAGACACCAGCCATTCTTGGCCTGAAAAACTTCATGTTCTCTGTTATGTTCTAAATTTTCCCAGATATACAAATTGGTTTTCATGTGTAGGCAATAGTTACTCAACAGAAAAGTACCACATCTGATACATGTTTTGTATGGTTGTTCTGGTTCTATAATTCATTTGATATATGCATTATCTTTAAAGATAAACACTAAACCAACATAAATTTTAAATAGGTCAATTCTTAAATATGATATCTATGCCATAAAGCATGTTGTTGAAAATTTAATAAGTTAATAAATGTGAACAATGCTGTCACAGCTGAGGGATAGCATGGGAAATAAATTCAAATTAATTGAACACAAACTTAAAATAAAAAGGTAACTCATATGGCATAGACTGAAAGTATACCTCAAATGCTTAAGAGTAAATGTAGTATACGTAAAAGATAATCAATAATAAAGATGCAAATGTTAAGATTAAAAATATTAAAGGCTTAATTAAATTAATGAAATAATTTTGTTTTCAAATTATGTAGAAAAATAGCTAGAAATTTCTGATTAATTAGAAATGCAAAATTATACTGCATGATATTAAATGTATCATGTATTACTTATGTCCAGAAAGTATATGATTACAAAGAATATACTTTAATCTACACATCTAATTTGATGCCAGGAATTTGAGACCAATGAGGGTAATGTAATAAGATTTCATCTTTATCTTTATTT
>NW_003852429.1:21337-22483 GCF_000181295.1 Otolemur garnettii | reverse complement strand
TGATTACAAGGTGGGTAATTAATAAAACAAGGCTGGTGGCAATATGATGTTTTATTTCTCATCTTGAAGTTCGCTGTCAGATATGCAAGCTTAATAATTATAGATGAAATTTAAAGTAGGCTTACTAAAGACCCAAGAATGATATTGAGTTATATTATAAACAGACCTCTCA
Organism: Otolemur garnettii; assembly: GCF_000181295.1. Taxonomy (NCBI): domain Eukaryota; kingdom Metazoa; phylum Chordata; class Mammalia; order Primates; family Galagidae; genus Otolemur; species Otolemur garnettii. The sequence goes on along the minus strand of NW_003852429.1, from coordinate 22,311 downwards.
TTTTCCACTTATATCTTATGGCTCACATTTATTATTTTGGGTAATAAAAAATAACAAATAGTTACAAATTAAGTTACACTTTTATATCTATTTATAAGACTGGGCCTTTGACCAGGGCCATTTAAACTTGGTATTATTCATTGGCTCTATTTAATAATTTGGTTTTGTTGGTTTAGGTAACAATATGTGTGTTCACCATGTGTAGAGGTGCTCAGTAGCTCTTTCAAATGGTGCCACAGTTTACTCCACATAAAAAACTCAGAGTTATTCTTAAATTATCTTTTTATTTCACATCCCTCACCTATATGATCAGCTACGTATATTAGTTCTACATCACAAATCTCTAAGCTAAGAGTAATATGAGGTCACAATATATTTTTCATAAGATTACTATGTTAAAACAAAAATTAAATCTTTGTCTTATATTGAATTTTTAAAAATATATACCCATTATAATCAGGATATTGCAGTTGTCTGGAAAAGAATATAATACAAATAATGTCGTAGTTGTACAATAACAAATATTGTCAAAATCACCATGAATTCTCCAACAGAATACATCAAGTTTACAGTTATTCTTGTTGCTACTGATTTTGCCCACACTTCTCTCTCTTACTCCAGTCAGTTTTCTGGAGGACAACCACAATGGTACAGAAACTAATTAATGCTTTCTAGGCTTTGTTAAAAGCCGTAGCGCTGCATATAAAAACGAGTGAACTTTGCTATATGGAAACTTGACAAAATGAGCCAGGATATTGGGAGATCTCAAGAGGAAATGCAGACTGTGAAAAATAAATCTAATTATATTTCTAATATGGCATAATTTCACCAAAAGGTATTGGGGAAAGAGGAGGTAACTGAAATAACATGGGAAAGGAGTATTTTGACTGAATGTCATTAGATTAAAAACAATAAAAGGGACATAAAGATTATACTTTAGTAGTTAATTTATTTTTTATAAGTTTAGGGGGTGA
>NW_003852429.1:12894-19559 GCF_000181295.1 Otolemur garnettii | reverse complement strand
CTATTTCTTTACCCTAGCTTGAATTGTCCCTTATGTGATAAAATTACAAAATCAATTAATTAATTTTAAAAGTCATGTAGGTATTTTACTATATTGATATTAAGTAGCCCATCTGAAAGTTTCATTTTCACAAAAATTTAGGATAGCATCAACTTAATGAAAATAATTTTTTCGTATATGTTATAAAAGGAAATATGCTTGGTGATGGCTTACAAAACTAATTAGAGCATGATTGAACTGATTATGTATATGCCTTTTGTAACAGATGTATAGAAAATCTATGCGGCTACAAAATTTAAAATATACATCTTATGGATAAAAACTAGCTCAACCTACCAGGGGCTCTTTATTTTATACATAAAGCAGCAGACATCAGAAGAGTTTGTGACAAGGCTAGAAAATATCTTACAGGCAACTTGTGAGAGTCCCAGGGCTTATATTTAGCTTCGTAGATTGTCAAGATGGTTTACTATTCACAGATTTCCTCAGCTTTTTAAAAAACAATATTCTTCTTACAAAGGTAGCTATCTGCTCTGCATAGTTTGCATTTGGGGCTGAGGAATTGATTTAAAAAGAAAGTAAAGGTTATAGTCATATTTAGCAAAGAAGTAGGGCCAATCTATGTCAGGAACATTTTATTGAGTTAAATGGGTGTAAACCTAGCAGAACCTCCACAGCCTCCATCATTTGTCCCCTCCCTAAACTGACTACCTCCTTAAGTTGACCTAATTTCCATAAACTGGACATGCACCACATGTATGTATCAGTAAATCTGCCTAGTTCCTTATGTTGACCACCTCCATACATAGACCAGTTTGTTGCAGTTCTTTGAGTGATCTACTTACGGAGGTTCTGTTGCACTTGGCTTTTTAAGCAGAGAAATTTCACCAAAGTAGAATGTCTCCTTCCATGAAGAATGCTTAATAGTATTCACGAAATATTAGAAATGATAAAGCTGATAACGGAATATAGGGCAAAAACTTTGTACTTTGTATTGATTAAACACAGAAGCAATGACTGCTTCTTTCAAACATTAATAACTTCTTAAATTGCACATTAAAATCCCATCACATGAATTTATTATTTAAAACCCTAGTAAATTTAATGTTATCTCTAAAGCAACTATTATAGAGACTTAATGGATTTCTTAATTAGGGTATAGTATGAATGGCTATAGAACACTAATTAAAATGGAGGGTTTGAGAAACAGCCAAAGTGTGAAGAAATTATTCAAGCAATGATTTTATTAAAAATAAATGAAAGAACGCTTTATTCAAAACAGTGGAAGGAAATGTACAAATCATACACTTCATTTGATCAACAGAGTGTTTTCCATGAGTATTAATGTGTACTGTTCTCTTCTAAATATATGTTCTATTTTAGTTTTATATCTTGGAAATTATCTGTAATAATCAATCCTGTTTTATAAGCAGGTTGTATAAATTTTGGGAAGTGGAAGCACATTTAAGGTACTGGCCAAATTTGTACCTCTGGATCTATTTCATAATTTTACTTATATAAATATAGCACTGCACAAAGATTTGATCTGGGTAAATTTATTTAGAAAATGTTCCTGTCTGTAAGGGTCAAGATGATCCAAATGATTTGATTTTGAAATTAAGTAATATTATAATATTTTACATCAATTAACATAATTCTGCTCAAAGAAAAAGCACCTGCAGATATTTTAATCTATTTTTACCCATGTACATTTTAGGATTCCTTATTAGATAACAATTATTTCTATATATTTTACTGGATTCTGGTTGGATAGACAAGATGCTTTGAGGTTCAGAAATGGGTAAAATCAGGACTGACTTCAGACCAGAAAGTGCCACCAGAATTTAGATGGGCTATTGCCTGGAACAAGAGAACATTTAGGAACAGGAGAGAACTGTTTTGACTTGCTTTCGTTGTAACTTCCATGGAGTGGTATCTCCGCTTTTCTTTATGAGTCTACTTTCTTTCTGTGAACTGAATTTCACCTTTTCAATATTCCTGTTGAGAATATGTCCACTTTACCCTTCTAGATTTCCCGTGTCTCCAATTGTTATAAGCCAAAATGGTTAAAGTGATTTACTTTACCCAAATTGAAATTCTGACAAAAAGAATTTTACTGTATTGGCCTGGGCCAATAGTCATTCTAAGTAAAGTCAACCAGTTCTCCAAACCTGGGGGTTGGATCTAATAATATGAAAGAGAGAGCCATTGTCCAGTTCTCTGCTTAAGAAAAGCAGGTATAAAATCACAACAGCTGAAGTCACAGAGAGGAAACATTCTTCAGAAGTTATAAAAAATGGCATTAATTATTTCTTGTAAATTAATTGTAAATATATTTATAAGAATCAACTCTTCATCAATGTCCAACTGGCATTTTTGACTTCATACAATCTTGGTGATTTATACTTAAGATATTATTATATTATAAGTATTAATAGCTCACTATTTAACTTGTTTGTGATGAAGGGTAGAATTGTTTTAAATGAAGCCTAGTTATCTACACTGGAATATCTTTAAATGTTTAACTAATGGATCCCCACAATTGATAAAGAATGTATCTTAATTATTTTTGATGGGGAACCCTGCCCAACCCTGAATGGGGGCACTTTATGTCAGTAGGGCTGCATTGTAGAGGAGGCCAAGAGTCAGACGACCTCTGAGCAAGATGATTTACAGCTGAGGGGAGGACTCTCGGGTGACTTGTCCCCAGGTGCCCCTTATGGAGAAGGAGCCTGTGCCCTCAGCACATTGTCATTGTTAATTACTCCCCTTACCTGTATCATTCCGTTTCAATAAAAGGCTGGTGCGGAGGTTGCTCCGGGCTACCTGAAAAGTAAGGGCTAGCCCATCTCCAACAAGCTTGTACTTCTAATCTGCATCATGCCCGGTTCCTTTCTGCAGGGATAGAGACCTGGGCCATAGGGGCCCGATGGGTCGCAACACTGCATGTTCAGAGAAAGGTAGGGTAGGGTGCAGGTGAGCACCTGCAGAATATCTCTGAGTCTCACATGCAAAGTCGTCTCTTGTTGAAAGCATATCACGAGTGTTTCCCTGTATACTTTAATTCTTACTGTGTTGCCAGTTTATCCATTATTTCTAAATAGAAACATGTAACAATTCTTAACCTCCAATAAAATAGTCATTAAAACTTTCAGCTATTGAACAATATATTTTGAAATAATATCAATCAATGGGCTTATTAACCATAGACCCTAAGACATTTCTGAGCGATTTCTAAAAAGTACATAATAGTTTACCCTTAAGAATTCAACTAAAATGGAAATAATAGTATATTTCATTATTTTTGATTTTAGCTTTCATGCTGATTTACTTAAACTCTCATCAAACATAAGAGGTTTCCTTGATACAACATATATCCTCTAATAAAATGTCCTCTGCACATAAAACCCCAAGACAATAGAGCTCCATAATGTTCCAGAAAATATCAAACTATATTTTTGCCTTCTTGATATTAAGTATGGCCTGCGTCTCGTCTAGTCACTGAAATCCCCACAGTGATATATTGTAAGAAATTCCAAAATGAACAGATTGCCTCTGAATATCTCTAGAGTGGCCTAACCTTCTATATTTTCCAAGTATAATGTCATTTCTGGCACACAAGAAATACTCAATAAATTTCATTGAATAAATGGATGAGTGAAATGGATGTGGGAAAAAAGCTAAACTTTAAATCAGAACAGGGATTGAATCAGTCATTAGGGAAGGCCGTTGAACCTCAAATTCATTAACGGGAATAATCACTTCTATAGAGTTGATCTGTGAAGAAAATCAAATCCTATTTCTAAGCACTACATTTCTTTTAAGCACAAGCTGTTTTAGGCTCACTTACTTTTCTTGACTCGGCCCTGGAATCAGCCATCTCTCCAAAGAGCACTAGTTCATTATAGTAGAGAATGGGATTTAGAAGACAAAATTGGCTTGCTAGATTTACAATTTCTCAAAATTTAAAGATGGGAAAGAAAATTGTAGTAAACATACAAAGGAGTTATTCTAGAAAACTACAGTGAATAAATAATAAGTGGACATTGTTATTAATGCTTAATTGTGATATATATCTCACTTTGCATAAAGCATATAGAAATTGAATATTCATTACAAAAATAATCTTAATAATTTAATGTATGTATGTAATGGGTAAAATATTTTATATAATTTATGTAGGGATTTGGAAACTAGTTGTAAAAAATTGATTATTAAATGATTTTAAATTTGTAAGATTTGGCCCTTGCATATGAAATTAGTTTTTTTGCATTAGAAACAGCATATTTTCTCAAAATGTTAATAAAATTTTAGAAAATAGAAGTGAAATGCTTAAAAATATCAATAAGATAAAATGGAGAATATATTTTTCACATTTGATAATTCTGCTAATTTTCTATTTAATCTTAATTATATTAAACATTTCTCAGACAACAATTCATTATACTACACAGTATTATATACATCTGAACATTTGTACATATATATACAATAAGACTATGAGAAACCTAAATAAATTGGTGAATATTTAAAAACAATTACATCCTATTCTGCCTTAAAGAGTTAATAATTAGATAACATCTTTTCATATGAAATGGCCCTTTAGATAGTCTCTGTTTTTGTTCTTTTTTTTTTTCTTCAAACTGTTATCAGGAAATTTTATTTTTTAGGTTTTTCAACTTCATTCCAAAACTAGGAAAAGATTCAACTAAAAAGGAGGACTAGAGACATATTTCACTAATGAATACCAATGCAGAAATACTCAACAAAATCTTAGATAATAGATTTCAGCAACACATTAAAACAATTATACATCACAATCAAGTAGGCTTCATCCAAGAAATGCAAGGCTGGTTTAATATATGAAAATCTATAAATGTAGATGTAATGTGTCCATAGAAGCAAAAACAAAGACCATACAATCTTCTTAATAGATGCAGAAAAAGCATTTGACAACATTCAGCATCCCTTTCTAATAAGAACACTTAAAACAGGCATAGGTAGCACATTTCTTAAGCTGATTAAAGCCATCTATGACAAATTCACAGATGACATCATACTGAAGGAAATCAAACTAAAAGATTTTCCACTCAGAACTGGAACCAGACAAGGATGTGCACTATTGCCACTACTATTCAGCTTAGTGCTGACAGTTCTAGCCAATGCAATCAAGAGAAGGATATAAAGGGCACCCAAATGGGAGCAGAGGAGGTCAAACTCTCCCTCTTTGCTGATGATATGATTTTATACTTTGAAAACCCCAGACACTCAACCACAAAACTCCTGAAATCAAGAAATAAGGTAAAGTCTCAAGGTATAAAATCAATGTCCACTAATTAGTAGCCTTTTTATATGCCAATAACAGCCAAGTTGAGATGCAAATCAAGCGCATAATTTCCTTCACATTATCTTCAAAGAAAATGAAATATGTAGGAATACATCTAACAAAAGAGGTGAAGGATTTCTATAAAGAGAATTATGAAACTCTAAAAAGAAATAGCAGAAGACATTAACAAATGAAAGAACATATCATGCTCTTGACTGGGAAAATGCCTACTCTATACAAAGCAATCTGTACATTCAAGGCAATTCCCATTAAAACACCAACATCATATTTTGAAGAACTAGAATATATAGTACTTCGCTTTATATGGAAACAGAAAGAACCCTGTAAAACCTATATAGTTAAGGCTATTCTTAGTAATCAAAGCAAAGCTGGAGGCATCACCCTACCAGAGTTCAGGCAATATTACAAGTTCACACTGATCAAAACAGCTTGGCATTGGCACAAAAATAGAGACATAGACATGTGGAACAGAATAGAAAGCAAAGAGATGAAACTGGTCTCTACTTGCCATCTGATCTTTGATAAACCAGACAAAATCATACAGAGAGGAAAAGAACCCCTATTCAACAAATGTTGCTGGGAGAACTGGATAACCAATGTAAAGGACTGAAACTGGACCCACACTTTTCACTACTTACAAAAATTGATGAAGATGGATAAATATTTAAATCTAGGACACAATATGATAAAAATCTTAGAAGAAAGTGTGGGGAAAATCTTGATGCTGTTGGACTGGGGAAAGATTTTATGAAGAAGACGTCTGTGGCAATTTCAACAGCAACAAAAATAAACAAATGGGAGTTAAACTAAGAAGCTTCTGTACAGCTAAGGAAATAACAACCAAAGCAAGCAGACAACCTTCAGAATGGGAAAAGATATTTGCATACTATGAATTGGACAAAAACTTGATAACTAGGATCTATAGAGAACTCAAATTAATCAACAAAAAGAAGAGTAAACAACCTCATCTAACACTGGGCAAAAGATATGAACAGAACCTTCTCTGAGGAAGACAGATGAATAGTTAACAACCGTTTGAAAAAATGCTCATTGTCGCTGATCATCAAAGAAATGCAAATCAAAACCACCCTGAGATATAACCTAACCCCAGTGTGAATAGTCCACATCACAAAGTCTCAAAGCTGCAGATGCTGGCATTGATGTGAAGAGAAGCGAACATTTTTACATTGCTGATGGGACTGCAAATTAATATAAGCTTTTGGAAGGAAGTATGGAGAATCCTCAAAGAACTCGAATTAGATATCCCATTTGATCCTGCAATTGCATTACTAGGCATCTACCCAGAAGGAAAAAAAAA
>NW_003852429.1:10779-12745 GCF_000181295.1 Otolemur garnettii | reverse complement strand
AAAACATCACAAAAATGGAGACGCAAGTATCCAATGTATTCAATTCTAATATGAAGTCAGTAGATGATCTAATACATACTCTCATAAGATAAAAACTCTAATCAATTCAGGTGCAGGGGAGCAAGGGATCTGGGAAAGGGGCACAGGGAAATGGGGGTCATGGCGTATGGCACTCCTATAGGGGATAGGACACAATTATAAGAAGGACTTTGCCTAACAAATTCAATCAGTATAACTTAACTTTTTAATACCCTCTATGAACCCCAAACAATGAAAAAAATTACTATTGGAAACCACTGAGATTTTTCTTGTTGTTTTTTTGTGTAGCATATGCAGAGGAAGAAAATAAACCTTAATTAATGAAACAACAAATGTTAATCAATAGATGAACATATGAGTAACTTGCGGTATGCCCAGCACACCATGGATGGATCTCATATTTATAACGTATAGAAATGGCATGTACACATGATGGAACACTCAAAGAAATTCAATAACAACAAAAAGAAAACCTATTTAAAATTTCATCACCCACAAAGAATCACTATTAGAAATATCCCAGTCCTCTTTAGATGTGTATATAAATGTAAAGGTGAGATAAATGTGTAACAGTCAGGACATGGACAGAAAGCTTGTATTTTATAAAATGTAATCATATCCTTATTTCAAAATAAAATATATTACATTATGTCAGTATTTTTAATCTTTTAATCTCACAACATACTTAAATCTATAGTTAAACTTCTGCAGCACACTTAAATTATATCGATCAAAAAAAAGATTAAAAAAAGAACATACGGCTTGGCACTTGTGGCTCAAGTGGCTAAGGCGCCAGCCACATACACCTAAAGTGGTGGGTTTTGAATCTAGCCCGGGCCCGCCAAACAACAATGACGGCTGCAACCAAAAAATAGCCGGGCATTGTGGCGGGCACCTGTGGTCCCAGCTACTTGGGAGGTGGAGGAGGGAGACTCGCTTGAGCCCAGGAGTTGGAGGTTGCTGTGAGCTGTGATGCCATGGCACTCTACCCAGGAGGACAGCTTGGCATTCTGTCTCAAAAAAAAAAAAAAATAAAAATAAAAATAAAGAACATACTTACTGTGCATTTAACTTCTTTTGAAAATAATTTAATTAATGATCTTTAAAAGTTTTTTCAGCACACCTAAAATTCTGTCACGAACACCAGTGTGCCGAGGCACATGGGTTGAAAACCACTGCATTATGTTGTACTTAATATTATTTGAAAAAAAAGACTCAAAGCCAAAGATACCTGTGAAATTCTAGTAGTTATTTCTTCATAATGAGTTAAATTTCTAAAATCCAAATACATTTAAGGAAAATTGCTATGAACGATTATTAAATGGTTGGAGTAGTTTGGGATGATTAGCATGATTCACCACTATTTCCCTACTACAAAAAAGCTGAAATTTAGTACTGTAGCTGTCCTCCCACTTCCCATTAAGTAATATTAGTAATAGCTCTACCATTAAACATTAGGGTGTTAACCTTTCTCTCTGTTCTGTTACCACAACCCTACAGCTAAATCATACTAATTATACTTACCATTATTCCTTTGTTACCGTCTCCATTTCTGAGTTTATGGATTTATATTAGTATTGGTTTGTGAGAACTTTATTTAATACATGTTTTGTTTTTTTTTATTTTCCCCATTTTATAGAAACCCTGAGGCAATCGTAATGCTGTGCTCTGACAGAGTTCTGCAGGTTTGTGTCCAATACCTTAGAGAACGCTTCATTTCTGCCGATAATTCTAAGTCTCTCTATTTGTCTTGTTTATCGTTCAGAACTCACCTTTAAATTTTTGCTTTTTTAAAACTCATTTAAAAATTAGAGCGTTTCAGGGAGGTAGGTTATTCTGAGGCCAAGTTAGCGAAAGACACTGTTACCTGGAACTGTTAAACTCCAAGCAGCCAGATCACCATCTCCAATACTCAAGTTAGCATATG
>NW_003852429.1:9795-10759 GCF_000181295.1 Otolemur garnettii | reverse complement strand
TGCTATTTGAATATCATCCTTCCTTTTCCTCAGCAGTTTCCATCCTAACGTCTTTCGTTGTCTTTGAGGATATTTTCTGATTCCAATCATTTCCTTTGCTCCTCCAAGAATGTCAATCACTCAGGCTACAACATCTCTTACCCTTCATCCTTTCTATGATCAGTCTTAAAGTTTTCTTCTTCTCATGGTCCTTTTAGGTGATTTCCTCAAAACTGTCTCTTGTGTCTTCATGGGTTTTATATCATGCTTATTCTACATGTGTGTGTTTTATCTTTTTAATTAAGTATACACTAGATCATGAATACATTTATGCATATGTGGGGTACAATGTCTTGATTTCTTTATGCAATCTGATGTGCCTACATTAAACCAATCAACATAGCTTTCGCCTCATTTACTTGATTATTGTGTTAAGACATTTATTTATGTTCTTCACTTGACAGATTTGACTTGTACCCTTGCAATATGCTTCATAGGCGTGGTCCCACCATTTACCCTCATAAGTTCTATTTCTGTATTTTATTTTTTTCTACATTGGATTCTAAATTCTACCAGATATATTATTTGTAATTTTTTGAGCTTATGGATACTTCTCTGTCTGAACTCAGTTTTTTGGTATTACACTTCATTTAATATTCTTTATTTACTATTTTGTGCCATATAGAAATAGGATCAATGCTGATTATTGTTGTTTTATTATTTTTTAATCCTTGGGATACACTCTGAGGAAAGTTGACAATTAGAAAGCTTAATCAGCAATTTTACTAGTATGTCAATTTATATATGTCTCACTAAAGTGAATCCTAGTTTCTAGAATATTGTTCCACTGCGTCTGTTTCATTTGCCTTCAGAGATTGGAACCACTCTTTATTTCAGTGAAAAATGCTCTTTAAATTATTTGTACGTGCCATGCCATATTTTATCTCATGTTTTCTTCTTTTATTTATTTTCTCCTTTTTTTTTT
>NW_003852429.1:4020-9624 GCF_000181295.1 Otolemur garnettii | reverse complement strand
TTTTTTTTTTCCAGCTAGGGTCTCACTCACTCTGTTGAGGCTAGAATGTAATGTCATCATATCATAGTTCACTGAAACCTCAAAGTCCTGGGCTATAGCCATCCTCCTGCTTCAGCTGAATGAATAGACATGGGACTATAGGCACACACCACCATGCAAACCTACTTTTCTATGTTTTGCAGAGACAGGGTCTCACTATGTTGCTTAAGTTTCTCTTAAACTCCTTGGCTGAGGTGATCCTCTTACCTCAGCCTCCCAAAGTGCTAGGATTACAGGTGTGAACCACACTGGGCCTGTTCTCTTTCAGCTTTAATTGGTTATTTTTATAGAAGAAGAGTAAAAAAAATCCCTTTACTATTTTTAGCCAAAAATATCTGTTATCATAAATTAGTTTTATGTAGAATTTTACTTAAAATAATTACTTCCATTATTGCATTTGATTCTTATATTGGCTTAAATATTTTTTTCTCAATGTGCTAAAATACTCTATATACCTATTTCTAATAAATTCTTGAATAATATGTTCAAGGTTTTTACAATTAGATAATTATTAATTTGGAGTTTTTAGTACATTTTGTGATAAGCCTTTAAAATATGTTTAAATGTACCAAATTAATAATGAATATCTTTATACTAGATTCAACTAATTTTCTACTGGTTTGAATGCACTTACATTGTTAACTTCTCTTTGGACAATGTGAAACTACTAAATTTTGAGTGAAAAAGTGACCTTGTTTAATTTAGGACTTTATTTTATTCAAATAAACAAAATTGAAGTGTGGTGAATCTGAATATATTTTTAAGGTTTATCTAATAGAATTTTCCAGAATAGGAAAAAGAGAAGAAGAATGAATGACCCCTTAGCATTTGGCCTAAGCAAAATACACCTATAATGTTATACATTTTTGACATTATTGATATTAAGGAGTTTTCAATGTCATTACATCACAAACCCAATCCATTTTAAAATAAATATATAATATAACATTTATATATAATAAGATAAGCATGTGCATTACTTTATAATCTAATGACATCTAATATATATTTAAAATTTTTAGCAGGCATTATCTCTAGAGTATAATATTATAAATGATTTTACTTATTTTTCATGTATGAATTGCTCTCTATAAAAGCAGTGATGACTGGGAAATTCAATAAATGAATGTCTATTTAGGTACATCCATATGTCACTATCAACTGTAAATCATGACAATGTTAATGTATTATCACAAAATATACACATATGAATTTATAAATTACATGTACAAATATAGAGTAATTATTCTGTATCGCTATCCACTGTCTATCCATTAGACAGACATATCTATACAGGCCCACTTCTACTGTAAAAACCATGTTTGTCTCGTCATTATTCATCAGTGTCTATTCAGAGACATATTGTAATACTATAAAGAATAACAAATGTAAAAGTATGCAGTTTTTGAAGGAAAAACTTTTTGGACAGGATTAACAGGAAATGTAACCTTGGGGAAAGAAGCAAAACACAACGTAACTTTCTTTTCATTAAATAAGAAAAATGACAAGTGCAGCTTCAACTACCTTGTGGCTCTAAGCCCCGAATTCATGTAGACTGAACCTGACAGAATCAGAACTTTCTTTTGTATTCTGAAATGAAGTGCTGACGTATGGAGAACTGCATTCTGATACAAAGCGTATGATAACAAAATAAAGCCGAGTTCCTACATTAATCCTATCGCTATTCATTTGCACCATTGACCTATTTCAAATAAATCAACTTAGAATAAAAGCATTCTTCACTTTATCAGTAGTATATCGTTTAGAGGATTTTGTAAAAGCATTTATTTGTTTATAAAATGAAAAGGCCCAGCGTAAGGAAATGCTGACAGTGAATTAAACAGAAAATTTGCCGGGTCATCCAAATGCATGCAACACAGACACATTTCAACCACCAACAGCCTCAGCTCCAGCAGCAGCAATGATAATATTAACCAACCTTATTAAGTGCTGACCATAAGCCACTCATTGCCCTCATTTACAGTATGACAGATCTACTTAATGCTTAAAACAAACTCAAGGAGTTGGTACTGTCACTATTGAGATTTTAAATAATGATTTTTATCATTATTTCCTCATTTTATTTGTATTTTTGAAATAGTGCTTACAAGAGACTAGTATGAGCCTGAACAATATAAAAAATAAGCGAACGATCACTAGATTTGTGCTCAAAATTATGTATGATGGGTTCTGTTACAAAACATTTTTTGAGGGTCATTGTCAAAGGTAATGGACAATATTAAAATTCTTAATTAAGATAATTTATATTTTAGTATTTTCCTATTTCAACATTTTTTTACTATGCTGACATTCTTGTTGACTACATTTCTCTTTTATTTATTCATTTATTTTTATTTTTTCAAGATTCTATCTGGCTTTGTTGCCCAGGTTGGAGTTCAGTGGCCCAATTACAGCTCATCGTAACCTCAAAACTCCTTGGCTCAAGCAAGCTACCCACCTCAGCCTCTAGAGCTTCTAGGATAACAGGCTCACACAAGTGTGCTATTGAGGGGCCTGTCTAGTGGTTGGCGATTTGTTCTGGGTTGTTGCTGTGGTGAAGGTGGTGTTTTTCGTTCTCTTTGTTTGCTTGTTTTGCAAAGACAACATCTCACTTTGCTGAGGGGCTGCTGGTCTCAAATCCTTGCCACAAGTGATCTTCCTGCCTCAGCCTCTCAAGCTGGCATTGCAGGACATCAGCCTCTATGCCCAAACAACATTTCTTTTTAGAAAGAAAGATATGGCAACCCATAATACGTTCTGGCTTATAGTAAGACACAGTTCAATCAGTTTCATGTACAAACGTGTAAGGATAGCAAAAATGCCTTTTAAGCATTTTTTTCTAGCAAACTGAAGGATTGCTTGATATTTATTTCAATCGTTTTCACAAAAAAACAGTTAACTCTTTGTTATAATGTGGTTTTCGGTCTTGGGGAGATATACCTAATAAAGGAATTGCAGGATCAAATGGCAGTTCTATTTTTAGTTCTCTAAGTGTTCAAAGGCTATGTTAACCAGTTTGATGAAAATATTTCAAATTGTATATGGAAACACCACACTGTACCCCAAGATTGCATTAATGTACACAGCTATCATTTAATATAACTCAAAAAACATGTGGTATAGAAAAGCAGACTTAACCCTAGGCTTGAGTGTAAATCCAGTAAAGACAAAATAAAATAGTACATAAAACTGCTGGCCCAGCCTATCTAATTTGTGAAACATCCCAACATAATGAAAGCTGATGCATGGGAGAGGCTAATCTCTTCCCCAGGATGGCTCAGGCACTGTACTGTGCTGCGTCAGCCACAGGAGGGATACAGTACCTAACTGCACTTTAGGCACATCAGTGAAGCAGCTCTCTCTCTCTCTCTCATTCTTTCTTTCACTGCCTCTCTCTCATGTAACATGTAGATTGCAGTGGACTTTTATTCTAAGAATATCTCAGCTGCCTTTGCCCTGTTTTTTTTTTTTTTTTCAACTGAAATATTCTTTTCCTACCTACCGAGTGAATCTACTTCGTCTCCAACATCAATTCAAATGTCGCTTCTGCTGAGAAGATGAATGGCAATTGTCCGTGCTCAACCAACACTGTCTTTACTTTGCTAGAATATCTTTTAAATCACATTTTATGGCTCGGTAATTTCTCGTGTATTCTCTTCTAGGCTGAGTTCTTTGCACAAGCTGCTCCATAGGTTCTTGCTGTCATGTTCCCAAGAAACACGTAAGTTATCCAAAACCAAATTATGAAAATTAAGTTTCAATGCGTCATAGACTAAGAACTAGAGATATTCACACTCTGAAATTATTTTTGCTAACCTAGTTTATGTTAGTGATTTGGGTTTTTTTTTTCTTTTTCTTGTTTTTACTGTGCTTAAAAGGCTTAAAGCATTCTTACCTGGCAACGCTGAACCAACTCAACATTTGATCATATCTCGATTTGCTCAAGAGTAATGTCCTGTCGCACCTTATCACCACCATTAGCGGTGCACAACTTCTTATTAGCCTTATCACCCATTGTTATGATAAACAAAGCACCAAACCACTCCACCAAAGCTGCTGTCTTTAGAGGGTAATAGCTTCTTTATCTAACTGCAGCAAGACTCCTGACTTTGAGCAAGGACTGAAATTTTATTCTTACCACGATCGGACAAAGCAACCGCAAAGGTATTTCTTAAATTCTTTTCTATTTTTTACCTTAAATTCTGTGAGGAAAACTTATTTTGTACAATAAAGGCCAATATAAGAAAGATTTAAAGGCCAATATAAGAAATATTTACCACTTCACAGAGCTAAATCTGAAAAGCTTTCCAAATTATTAAAGTCTTTGTTATGCTTCTTTGTTTATGTGTTTCAGGAACAGCATGTCAAGTATTAATTTCAACTAATTGAAAAATAAATAGTTTGGGTAGGAAATTATTAACCTTAAATTAAGTCTTTCTTTGGTACATGTTAAATACACAGGCTACCACGTGGATGTCAACATATGTCTAATATATTAACATCTATATTTATAATTAACTTATTCTAAAATAATTTTTCAAGGGGTAGTATATCCAAGTTATAAAAGTCTAACAGCTTTGAATATATAAGAATCATTGCTAAGACCACAGAACAAAGATATACCAAGTCTATGTCAACATATGTCTAATATATTAACATCTATATTTATAATTAACTTATTCTAAAATAATTTTTCAAGGAGTAATATATCCAAGTTATAAAAGTCTAACAGCTTTGAATATATAAGAATCATTGCTAAGACCACAGAATATATTTAAAGAGAATAGTCAAAGAAAGAAATCTTTATCTTTTTCTCACATATCAAAAATACAGTTCTATAATTACAAAGCACAAAATTAAGATATAAACACTTTGGTAGATGCACGGTTACACTTTTAATAGTATATCTTCTAATTTTTGGCTGAATTAATAGGAATTTTATCAAGCAGAAAAAAGTATGTCATTTGCTGCAAGAAATGCAAATAATTTATAAAAGCGCATGAAATCAATGAGAACTCCCAGTGTTAAATACCAACATATATTAGTTTTCTGCCTGTATAAAAGTTAAAATTGATGTCAGAGTAATAAAATGATGACAAAATGTAGTTGCAGAAGTAGAAATTGATGCAAAAATATGGAAACAATTTCAAATTTGGAAAACAGTGTGTATGTATAAAGCTATAAAAACAGCTTTGATATGTTTTCTAAAGACAGAAAAATAAGGAAAGCAATAGGTTTACCCAGATAAAGACTATACGCTCAGTCGTTAATGATGAGAAGTGGAGAACAGTGGTTTAGTCGATGAAACTAAGACTAGGTATCTATTTCCACATTTGTAGAAGTTGACAGTGATACTTTTGAGAATTCATCAAGAATTTAAAACAGTCTCTGACACAGTCCTTCTGATACAAATTTATTTTTCTTTTGTCCTTTCCAGAGTTTCTGGTAGTGAGTGTTATAAAGAACTAATTTTAAATAATGCATCACTGAACGAGGGTGCAAAATAAAAACAAACAAAAAAAAATGCCTACCACAATCAAAACAGCTGAAAATTCCTTTTATTCA
>NW_003852429.1:0-744 GCF_000181295.1 Otolemur garnettii | reverse complement strand
ATGCTCAAGAATAGGAAGGACAAAACTCTGGGTCAGTTACCATCTGAGAACAAATTGCAAAAAAGTGTTCCCCCTGTGTATCTAGTAGATGTTGTCACTTAGAATTTATACAGCTGAAATATTTCAAGCATTTAAAATAGTTTATAGTCAAACTTTCGAGATATGGTCACTGACCTTCCTGAAATATATCAACTGATGTAATCATATATCTCAAAAGATAGCCATGACTAACTCACTGCCATCACCACAGCTGCTATCATTTTCTTGTTAGTCTGAAGTGTTTAATTCTGTCTTTCTCCTTTGGGACCTGGTCTTTATGTGCCATCATATTTCCTTACCCTCTACACTGCAGTACAAAAGCTCCTGGCCATACTTTTCTTGATGTATTTTCCCTAGACAGCTGTCCTCTTTAATTGGCTGATGCAGTGCGGCCTGGTCATATTATTGTCTTTTATGCCTTGCCACAGAATTCTAGCTTCTATGATATTCTTGTTTTATTGGTTATATTTACTTGTTCTGAATCCTGTCTTTAACTTGTCTTGCTAGAAACTCATTCAGCTTCACTGTTTTGTGCCCTTGGGTCAAACAAAAATTTAAGAAGAAATCCTGCATGCATCACATTATTTCACATTCCCTAAATACCTCTTCCTGACCTTCCCAGTGGCTATTCTATTTTCCATCAGTAGACAGGTATTTGAAGACTCCACCCATCTGCAAAAGTTGAAAAAATTATTGGTTTGCATA
>NW_003852428.1:17470720-17479008 GCF_000181295.1 Otolemur garnettii | reverse complement strand
CTCAGATAGAAAAGCACATCTGTCCTGGGCCAGGCAGGAAGAGTCAGGAGTCTCATGAAATTCCCAGAGTCACATCAGAATAGAGAGAGCTGGCAGCCCACGGCTCATGCGCAGGGTGCAGGGGACCACGGGGAAGTCTGAGGTCGGTCGCACTCCACCACAAAGCACGGGAGAGAGGCAGGCCACGCAACAGGTAGAGGCCAAAGAAAACAGAGCTCAAGGACCATTAGGGGACTTGTCATAGGTGAGTCATGTTGTGTGACAAGCTAGTCACACATGCATTCAAAGAAATGATGGCTTAAGAACGAGAGGAATAAAGAAGAGAACGCGATGGAGAGAGAGAGGGTATGCTCAAGGCAGCACATTTAAGGAATCAAATATTCTTATTAAAATAGTAAATACTGTGGGAACAGTGAGGACAGGAATTAAGACCAGTCAGACCACATCATTTACCAGGAAGATTTGAGATGATTAGAGATTATCAGAGGGTAGATAACCAAAACAAATATTTTACTATAGTAAGAGAATGTCCGTAATTACTATAATAAAAGATACGGGAAAATGGACTAAAATGATCTAACTTAATTGCTGTCCTTGAGGTTGAAAACACAATAAAGTTCAAAGGTCCCTGAAAAATCTCCAAAATGGAAAAAGAACTTTATCTCCAGGTGTGATGAACACCCTGGGTTCATAAAAATTGCCAAGCAAACTTCAGCACCACGGTGATTCTGGGAATAACTTCCAGGATGAAGGACAAGAAACAAGTGGATCGTAAGGACAGACATGGGCTGGGCCCAGACTACTCCAGTGCAAGAGTCAGTGACTGTGATGTGCCCGACTAAACCGTAAAAGCTACCCAATTAATACAAAATCAAGGTCAACAACTCAAGTGTAGAAAAGTAACAGGAAAAGCATGAATCCACATGACTCTGAGCAGGAAAGACACACGGGCTGGAGCTGGGATGAGGCATGTCTTCACTTCAAAAAGAATCTTGTCACGGAACACAGTTGTGGGAGGACAACTGTACTATTGATAAGGAAGAGTAGAACTTCCCCTTAAGTTATTACTTCTCATTTTTCTGCATTGCAAGACGACTGCGGTCCTGCCTCCATCTGCTGCACTATGCTCCCTTCCCGGCCAGGCTGCGATGTGTGGATCCAGCTTGTCCCTCTCCCTCTTCCCTGATGGTTGTCCCAGCCCAAAACATTCATCCAGATCTGTACATATCTTCCTTGCATTTTTTGAGAGGAAAAAACAAGCTTGGTATTCCATTTGCCATCTATCGTAATACCTTTCTAAGCCACCCTTTCTAAGTATCTGCATGGCTCATCCCCTAAAAGGAGGATATAGCAAGTCTAAGACAATGACAATACTCAAATCTAAGCTTGTTTTAAAATTCCAGATTCTTAGGCATCGGTTCGTATCAGTTCATTATTGTTCCAATCCCATGGTCTAGCGCACAACAGGCTTGGTCAGGGAACATTTCAGAGAGTGATTACGTTGGGATGTTCTACAGCATTACAAATGATCCCTGCTGCACTCCCTATACTGAAATGTAGTCGTGACATTCCTCGGACTTGTAGCTCATTTATCTTAGCAGAACATATGGTAATGATGGTTAGGGGAGGCTGAGGGGGAGGCCTAGGAGGTGGGCTTTCTCTGCAGCACTCATTAGGAGTTCTGGTAACTGAAGAGCCGTAAGAGAATATCTCATCCAATTCCAAATATTTAACCTCTCTATCACTTTTTCAACCATGCTGAGTGTGTGTTAAAAATATATCCACATTCTTTCATTCATTCCTTGCTTACTGAGAATTTGCTACATGTTGGGCAGTAGGAATACAGTGGGTCATCAGGAATTGTCCTTATCCTAAGGAGCTGAGAATCCAGCATGAAGCCGAATCAGCTGGCCGTATCACAAAGTAGAAGATTTGCAGCAGGGTTATCTTCAGGTTATCGTGGTCAATCTCCCAGTTCAAATCCAGGTTTCACACTTGCCATCTGTGTGATCTCAGAAAACATATGTAGCCCCTCTGTGTCACAGAGGTTTTATCTGTGAAATCAGGACAATAATGCTATTACCTCATAGGGTTGTTGAGAAGATTAATTAGAGTGACACCTGCGTACTACTTAATATACTGCCTAACGTATAGCACAAAGCAAGAACTCGATAAATGTTTGAAATAAAAAATAGTGATTCTGTGAATCTCTGCATGCTGCCTTCTAGAAGTATTTCAGGGCCAACACAAATATTGGACACCATTTGGTGCAACTCTTTCCGTTCGCATCTGGAGTTCAGCTGATGTCAATGATTTGCTCAAAATTGACTGATTCATTTGCTTAGTGGGTATTTAGTAGGGAGCTGCTCTGTTTCAGAAACAGCACCAGTTGCGGGAGGTCCATAGAGCCTTGGTGCCCAGTGGATAACGTCTGGGTACTGGCCTGTTTCCCAAAGGCACTGAAGCTCCACTGCTGAAACAGCTGCACCACGTGGAGATAGTTCTGTTCACTCCTGATCCGTGTAATGCCTTAAATTACTTAATGCTTATGTCCCAGAGAGTTTCACAAACATTATCACATCAAATTTCCATATTTTATTCTGGGTGGTGCAATGGTTTGTTGTGTTAATTTTCTATTATTAACACATATCCTTAAATTTAGAGGCTTAAAACAATGTACATTCATTATCTCACAGTGTCTGGGATCAAGAATCTGGGCGTGGCCCCACTGAGCGGTTCTGACTCCGCGGCGTCTGCCTTGTTTTTGTCATTGTTTGCTTCTCATTTTTATTCTCAATTTAAGATTTAATTATTACTATTTTCTAGTTACTTTACTCAGTATTTGGACCCATAGGATTTAATTCTTTCTTATGATCTGCTGTGATTTGTTCCTCTGAAGATGTGGTTTACGGACTTTGTCAACCCACGAACTCTTGAGCTGAGCCTAACCCCTGAGCCAACACCGTCTAATACAGTTCTGTAAAAACAATCTCTCTCAATATCGTCTGGAAGAATCTAACAGTTTCTGATGAGACTAAATATAGAATTATTGTTTTTCAAATGCCCAGCTAAGTACTAAGTAAATTCCAGAAACAAACCTGTGATTGTATTGCTGTATTATTATTATGAAAGCCTTCAGAGAATCTTTGCATAATAACGTGAGAACAGCTAACCTTAGAATGTGAATATGAGACTCACAAAAGGTGGCTTATCAGAATAGCCAGGGTTGAACAGCTCTGCCAGGGAGCCCAGCAACAGTGGGACATTAGCAATGGGAATGGCATTTGGATATCTTGAATCCACTTTTAAGAAAATGCTTTTGAGCTGTGTGTGTGGGCAGCGGCAACTTCAGTCTTAACTACTTTCTCCAAGAACGCTAAGCAATAGGAGAATAGCATTACAGTTAGATGTCGTCAGATCTGTTTATACATCTTCTCAAAATGTTTCTTTTATTTTATGTATTTTTAAAAATATCTTTACAAACCACATTTCTTGTAGCTTATCAGCTGGTGACAGTCTTGGAAGAAGGGCGACTGTTACGCTCTGGGATTTCAAGTTTTGTCTCCTGTCCCAGTCATGGTCCACAGAATGTCAAGAGCTACTGGGTCTGAACGGATTTTGTGTACAAAGCATTGTCACTGTTAGCAGTAGTCAGCAACATTGCTAAGTTTAAAAATGTACGAAACATGCAGTATCTATTTGTGTTATCTTACTATGATAAAATTCCTTACTTTTTAAATTATCCTATTATACCCTATTGTTCAGAATTAAGTTTAGAATCACTGATTTCTATTTCTCTGTCTTATATCTTATCAACTATTCAGAACTATTAGATTCTAAACAACTTTTTTTGATGTGTACGTAATTTTTGTTTTAATATCTATATTTTCAATTAGGATCTATTTAAAAAATACAGCCTGTATCAATCAATTTTATATTCCTTTCTGAAAAGGTCCACTAACTAAAAATGCAAAGAATGGAACATTTTACTCTATTGAGGGATATTTTCTTTAAGACCGATATTCCAAATTGTATGAAGATCTTTCACTGAAGTTTCTAATTATAAAGTGATCCAATGTTTCAGTTAATGAAGTGACATCATAATGCTTTAATGATAACTGCTTTCATGTGTGTATTTTAACTTTTCTGTTTCATAGACAACCAATCACTTTAGCAGCTACTATTTAAAAAGTAAACTGTAGTCATGGTTAAATTACTACATCTATGGCTCAGTGAAAACAAATGCTCATAGTGTATTATTTAAAGTACTGAGAAAGAGTTGGGAAACTACTTTGTAGCAAACTCAGTAATTGTTTTGTTTGTTTGTTTTACTAAATAGTCTTGCCCCAGCAGTGCATGGTAACTAGATGCATCATCTCTTCTGACCTGTAAGGAGATCAGATTTCATCTATGGAAATCAGTCATCCTTATGAATTCATCCTTTCACCGAAGATTCGAAATTAGAACCAGCGTTCAAACCAGGATACTAACATATTTTTCCTTCACAAATCAATTTGCCTGAATCATAACTGTCACCAGCCTTCCCCACATTTTTGTAATTTTTAAAACTCTAAGTTATTGACTATTCTTACCTGGTGATTCATCATTTAGCATGAATTAGACATTTTGTAGGTCCTAAAGTCAAATTCTGTCTAGTAGAATTTCATTACAAATTTTACAAAAGCAATCTGTTTAAACAGCACAGAGTTGGGGAAAAGGTAGTCTCACTGTTAGCTGTCACCAGGAATATTTATAAGAGTACAAATGATACTACACTTGAGATAAACAAAGACTAAAAATGTAATTATTACTAGTTTTATCTGACACGATTTCCTTTTTCTCGGCTTCCTCTGTGTGACCCTTGCCTATAACAAACATAGCTCAGATAGTAAAAAATAAAAGATGACTTCTTTTATTTCTTTATATCTCCATAAGCTACCCTTGCAGTGGAAGCTATGTGCAGATAACCCAGATCAAAATTTTGAAAAATAAAGTGAAATAAATATTGCAAGGGTACAAGTCAAATCTGTCAAGTGTAGAACATAAATGTCTTAACACAATAATCAAGTAAATGAGGTGAAAGCTATTTGATTGGTGTGATGTAAGCACGTCAGATTGTATAAAAAAATCAACACATTGTACCTCACATATGCATAAATGTATTCATGATCTATGTGTATATGACTTAATAAAAAATAAAATAAAAAATGAAAAAAATAGAAAACTAATTTCTAAACTGTGAAAAGATAAAGTCCTAGAAGTAAACCATTGCAGTGAAAGAAAAATGACATGCAAAGTGGGAATCAAATGTGTACCATTTGATGGAAAACATAATTTTAATTATGTTCTAATTAGTGTTCTATTTACAGAAAAACATTTCAAAAATCAGTAGCCCCCAAACCAGTAGTGTTTAAGACTGGCAATTGATACGCCAGTAATATTTTTAGGATCTTTTGTCTTTTCCATATGTTACTGAAATTTTTGCATTAATGAATTAAAAACAGAGTTAGAAAATCAATTTGTCTGTAATTTGACTAAAATACAAGTTAAAATTTTATTTTGCTATTAGTATTAAACAGTGTTTAGTCTGGAATAAAAAGAAAGCAAAAGGACTATGTATATTGTTTCATGGGAGAAATGTATGGCCTATATATTTTATCTGTTAAAGTATTTTGTTTCCTGTTCAGGCTGGATTTTATTTCTATTTCACATTTAGTGTATAAATCTGTGTTGATCAATATCTTCTTTAATTCTCTCATATAGTTCGGAATGTCCACTCTATGTTCTGTTTTGCTACTTTTTTTTTTTTTTTGGGGCCAGGTTTGAACCCGCCACCTCCGGT
Organism: Otolemur garnettii; assembly: GCF_000181295.1. Classification (NCBI taxonomy): domain Eukaryota; kingdom Metazoa; phylum Chordata; class Mammalia; order Primates; family Galagidae; genus Otolemur; species Otolemur garnettii. The sequence continues at coordinate 17,473,166 of NW_003852428.1, read as the reverse complement.
ACACGGGGCCGGCACCTGCTCCTTTGAGCCACAGGTGCTGCCCATGTTTTGCTACTTGTTAATAATTGTTCAGCTATATTCTAAACTTTACTTCTCTACCACAATGCCAAAACTATACATCTCCTCATTTCCCTTACCCACAAATCATGAAGTTTTAAAAAATAATTTGAAGTTAATCACAAGCTATTTTAGTTCTTTTTCTATAATACTGCTTTAAAATTCTTATAATGTAAAACATGATTTATGTTTTTTTCTTGACTATGGATTTTACATGTTCCATCCTTATAACCACTTTTCACTTCTTGGAAAATATTTGCTCAATTTACTGTTTATCTGAAAATATCATGCAATATTTACAGGTGCTATCCTATTTTGAAGTGTACAACTAACTGCATGACTATTAATTTTCATTTATTTTCAACTTACAAACTTTTTCTGTTGAGTCTCATCATTTAAAGCAAAGAGAAGTCCTTTTGTAGAGTACAGCGATATAGAGATACAGAGATGACTGATAGATAAATTCTGTTCTCTATTCTCTATTAAATCATCTGGGATTTGTATAATAATTTCTTGGACATGATCTCATTTTGCAAGTGCAAAAATCTTTTGATAATTGCTGATAAATAAATAAAGAGAGATACTATTATTTTCCTAAAACATTAACATAGCCAGTCTGTCATCAAGCACATTTAGGTCTCCTATACCGCACAATTTCCACTCAGCGGCATTTAGTTTAATTAAAAATAGTTTTCGCATGAAGGCTGTAATCCAAGGTAATGTCGTGGGCAGCGATCTGGGTATCTCCCCTACTCTGCAGCTGTCCCTCCACTCCATTGATTATTTCCTTTTCTGTGAAGAAGCTTTTTAACTTGATGTAATTTCCCACTTTTTTATTTCTGATTTTCAAAAGTCTGTGCTTTGGGGGTGATATCCAAGAAATTATTGCCCTGATTGATGTTATGATCACTTTTCCTCTGTTTCTTCTAGTAGCAATACAATTTCCAGCTTTATATTTAAGTGTTTGATCCATTTTGAGTTAATTTTTTGCATATGGAATGAGATAAGGGTCCAGTTTCCTTCTGCTGTATGTGGCTATGGAGACCCAGCCCAGGAGGCTCACCCTTCCACTCCTCTCTCTCTCCCTCACATCCTGACTGCCAGGGACAGCTGAGTGTGGGCCAGGTGGTCCAGTGCCATCCATTTACGGGGATAGCTGATTTGGCAGTGAGTTGTCATGCACTCCTTAGTGGACTGGACTTCCATCGGCACCGTGGCTAAGGGGCTTTTATTAAATTACAGTCAAAATGTTGGCTGGGCTGCAATTGTGCAATAAGCTACGAGAGACTTGACTTAGGCTGAAGGAGCTGCTTCTAAGGGTATCGCTCCTACAGCTGCTGGGCAGGTGGCCGCAGTTCTTGTCTGTGATTCCTTCCCCCACAGCATGCTGGACAGCCTCACTAGACACATCATCTTTCTCGCCATTCCAAAGAATCCAGCATTCATCTCGATTGCTTTAGGAAAAATTCTTCTGAACACAATTGCTCCTTCAACATTTCTGTAACTTTAAAGATATTTCCACTCTAAAGCAAATAGAAAAACAATTTGTTTTAAATTTGTCATTTTAAACTTTCCTAACTGTCCATTTTGGAGTTTTATCCAGGAATAAAAGCTTTTCCCATCTTGCCTCTCTTCCCCTTTTCTCTGACCCTTCCAAGTCAGCTTTTAAGAAGATTATCATGTCAACGAATCATTTTTATTGCCAGGGATATTTGAGTTTCTTTTTTATAAGAATTTTAAAACATTTTATGTTTTATGTATGAAGAGTCTTAAAATGATCCAATACATTTCCTATGCCAGAGAGAAAGCTAAGCTAAAATAGAAAGAAAGAAGAATAAGGATGTCTAGTTATAATCTGGACATTTCTTAATCTGGAAAAATCTTAATTGACATGAAAATAATGCAATGGGGAAATTATAGATCTCAGACTGTAAAATCTCGCCCAAATTTCCATATTTCTTAATATCATCCTTGAATTATGTTGCTTACTTTTATCCAAGAGTTTTGGAATAGATTTTTTCATACTAACTATTCTGAATTTAATCTTTAAAGCATCAATAAAACCAAAGAAATAATAAAACGTTTGCTTTTATAAACTCTGCAGATGGGCTAACACTCATAATCTTTCTCCAACTAAACTCACTTCTTTGAAGAAATGGAATGGCTGACTCTTCAGGGGATTTTGATATTAAACAGCCACAGGCCTGGAGAAAAAGATAAATGGCATTCCTGACGTGGAGGGACAGGAGCTTCGGGAGAGAAGTGCGGGCAGCGTTTCCGCGAGGCTCCTCAGCCGTCCTGCTCATCTGTGTCCGTCCATCTCCTGTGACTCCCCCACTGCTTCTCATTCTCGTCCTGCTCATCTGTGTCCGTCCATCTCCTGTGACTC
>NW_003852428.1:17468247-17470373 GCF_000181295.1 Otolemur garnettii | reverse complement strand
GGGATTCATTTTTTCTCCTCTTTAGTTTAGAGTAAATTTTCTGACACTTATCTTCTTTTTTATGAACATGTCTAGAATGACAAATACTCTCTTCCAACAGAAATCCCTGTATGGGGGCTCTTGGTTTAGAAAAGAGGATTGTCACAGCTTCTCTGTGATTCATCTGCATCTCAGCAGAGAGAACGCCTGTAGGAGTTGTTTGTGACTTTGGGGGGTAAAGTGTGTTAATGGGCCAGACAGGTACTTAAGAACCAGTTGCTAAACATACGCTTGAACTGCACTGGAATCGTTTTTTCTTTGTTTATTTGTTGTTTTACAAAAGAAGAGGTGGTATGTAGGGTTTTTTTTATTTCTCTTAGGGAGAAATAAATGTAGTGTATTACATTGTGTTACACTGCCCCAACAATGTAATGGGGGCCATGGGTAGATAGTAGATAGTTTTACTAAATAAGTGGTGAAAATACTTGTTTTTGTTTCGTGGACAACTTGATTCCATCAGCTCCTGGTTATACTTGATCTCATTGTCACCTTTTCACGTTTCTGGAAGGTAAGAGTTCGTTCCCTCTGAGGTTGTAGATCACTGCTACTTCATAACCTCTGGAGAATAATCTCTGACCTACTCAGTACGTTTCCTCTTCTATAGCAGAGTTTCTCTACAGAACTGTAAAATCAGACAATTATACCAAAGGCAACAGGCTCATATTTCCCTTTTGCTTGGAAGACAAAAAATCCTTAGAACCATTTCCCAATTAACCACTAAATGTCTAACAGTTTGTACCATAAATCCATGTGATTTCCTATACCAAACTTATGCTGACAGCCTCAGCGAACTGAATCTAGGATGGGAATGCTTTGCCTTGTGTGGGTACATGCTCCCTAAAAGTTTCTACTATGATTTACCCAGGGAAGGACAATGCCCAGCTGGGTTCCTTTTTATATTATTCCATTTATGTGCCCAACCTGGAAACCAAAATCTATAATGAATGGAGTCCACTTATGTATTTATAGCAATACATATATATAACTGTGATTTTATGCAACAATCCATAAATAATATACAATATTGGCTTCATAGTAACAACCAATTTTCTTTTACTTGTTTCCTGAAGAAGCGTCTAAGCCAGAGATGACTGGTGCAAATCCTACTGAACCTGTCTCTCCACATCTAGATTTTACTGAACCTTTTCTTCCTGCCCCAGGCGGTGTCAGATGCTAGTCTGGTGCATGTGAGGGTTTCAGCCTGTTTCCTTTAGGAAGGCAAAACCTGGAACAAAGATTAAAGTGGGAATATTATACCTGGGAGGTTCAGGGGATAGGCAAGAGAGACAAGGGAGGATGTGAAGACATTGGAGGCTGCAAGGCCTCCGAGAGATGCTGACCCTAAGGGAAGTGGACACTCCTGGGGCATTTCTTAAGGGATGGAATGAGGAATATTTGTATTATGCTAACGTTTCCTAGGCCTGGTGTAAGTAGGCTCTGAGTTTCACACGTTGGTTCATGTAATGCTTTCAACAGGCCATTGAAGGTTAGTTCCTATTATTCTCACTTAAAAGTAATTGTCTTACCCAAAGGAGTAGAAAACTTATGTCCACAGAAAAACCTTCCCACAGATGTTTGCACAAGCTTTATTCATGATTATCCAAATGGAGGTAACCAGGATTTCTTTCAGTAGGTGAAAATAGACTTGGCACATCCATACAATGGAATTTTATTCAGTCATAAAAAGAAATGAGCCACTGAGTCATAAAAATACAAAAATAAACTAAAACTCATATGACCAAGTAAAAGAAGCAATCAGAAAATGCTACATATGTGATTTCAACTGCCTATAGTCTGAACGTGTCCTCCAGAAATTCATGTGTGGCAATACTCACCCTCAAGGAGATGGTATTAGGAGGCAGGGCCTTTGGGAGTGGTTGGTTGTTAGGGTGAAGCTCTCAGGGATGTGATGGGTGTCCTTAGTAGAGAGGCCCCAGACAGCTCTCTTACCCCTCCACTGAGTGAGGTTAGGATTAGCAGACGGGTGTCTGTGAGGAGGTGGGCCCACACCAGGCAGCAATGCTGAGAAGACGGGGCGTCCGGGAGGAGGTGGGCCCACACCAGGCAGCAAAGCTGAGAAGACGGGC
>NW_003852428.1:17449185-17467980 GCF_000181295.1 Otolemur garnettii | reverse complement strand
GGGCGTCTGGGAGGAGGTGGGCCCACACCAGGTAGCAAAGCTGTGGGGGCCTTAGTCTTGGTTTTTCAGCCTCCAGGACAGCAAGAAATAAATTCTGTTGCTTATGAACCACCCAGGGTATGATATTTTGTTATAGCAGCTGGAATAGACAAATACAAAACTATATGACCTTCTAGAAAAGGGAAAACTATAGCGACAGTACAAAGAGCAGGATTGCTAGGGATTGGTAAGGAGGAAGGGATGGACAGAGCACAGAGTATTTTCAGGACAGTGGAACCATGCTGTGTGGCACTGCAAATGTGGGTACATGTCCTTGCGCATTTTTCTAAAGGAAGAGAATGTACAACACCAGGGGGGAACCCAGATGTAATCTACAGCCCTTGGTGGTAATGAAGTTTCCCTGCAGGTTCATCGATTGTGACAAATGTACTCCTCTAGTGGGGACTGTTGACAATAGGGAACGACTGGGACGAGGCCAGGGGACTTGGGGATACTCTGTAACCTTCACTCAATTTTCCTGTGAAGATAAAGATGCTGCAAAAAATAAAATCTATGAAAATTGTCCAGGAAATATCAGTTGGAAACTGAATAGAAATGTTTGTCTTAAAAACACATCATAATTGTTGTTTTGTTTTTGTTTTGAATCTCTGTGCAATTCACAATAGTTAGCAATTTTATACACCGTATAATGTACTAGGTATTTAAGAGCACTCATGCTCTCATTTTGTCTTTGGTAGTGTGAAAAGTATTTCACAAAACCATGACGACATGTTTGCAATGTAAGTTTCAAGATGTTTGCTGAACAGTAAATGCCTCTCTTGTCCATATTTTTTCACCTCCTAGCTTCCTACTGTTTGGGAGGCTCAGAGATTTCCTTTATGAGACATCACACAGGTATTTTAGGAGACATTAAATGTAAGAAATTTCCCTTGAATTGAAGCAATATGTTTTTTTAATCACTCTGATGGTCTAATTTAATTGGTGGTGGAAAACCACAGCAGCGCCCTTCCCAGTGTGTTAGACAAGTGAGCTAGATCGGCACTGTGGAGAGGGTGAATTCCGAAGCTGTAAGAACACAGTTTAAAAGCACCTGAGAACTCAGCCTCACAGGTGAAGAGATCTTCATACAAGAGATGAGCCAATTGGTCCAAGGGGCTTTCCAGGTCAGCCATCAGCAGTCCCTAAGAGTCCTTGCCCAGATCCAATCACAATGTGCAATTTATAATAGTTCGCAATTTTATATACCATATAATATACTAAGAGCATTCATGCTCTCTTTTGGTCTTTGGTAGTGTGAAAAGTATTTCACAAAACCATGATGACATGTTTGCAATGTAAGTTTCAAGGTTTGCTAACTATTGTGAATTGTACATTGCAATTCCAACTGGGCAAGGATGCTTAGGGACTGGCTGATGGCTGACCTGGAATGTCCCTTGGACCGTCTTCCTGTCCCTGAGATCTAGTGTCCCCGTTAAGTGCCAAGGAAAATTTTTAAGAGCAGAGTGGCTTCCCACAGTGGGAGATGGATATTTCTTGCTGTTAGATCTGTTTTCCGAAAGCCTCTCTACATTTCTTCAATGTCCTGCCCCTTTCCTCAAGTTGCTTCTGTGTTTTCTCTCTCACAAAACTGTCATATTTTCTGTCATTTGTCCATTTGTCTTTTTTTGATTTGTTTTAAATTTTGATTTGTTAATTAAATGATTCTTCTAAGTCTGGATAAAATCCAGTCCCCCTTTTCAGAAATGACTCAAGGGTTTTGTTGACTTTTCTTGTTTGGGTGACAATTTCTTTTCGAGAAATTGATTTTGTCATTTTTATCCCTATTTCCTGAGCATTTTTCTTCACTCTTCTTCTGTTTCAGATGAAATGTTATTAAGAAGCAATACATAGTATCACTAAGGGATGTTCATTAGCAGCTTTATTTTATTTTTTCCTATCTCATACACGAATGAAGACACTGTCAAGCAGAAATGCATAACTGACTCAACTCTGACAGTATTACAAATTAAATTTGGGGGTTGCACTTGTTTTATGCAAAAGCAGTAATCTTCCCATAGCCCCCTTCTTAGCCTGTGTGTCTCCACAGTGTTTGCGTCCCACCGACCTACTCCTTGTGTCGTTTATGTGTCTGCCTATGAAATATAAGGGGTGGCCTTCTCTGGGCAGAACGGGACTGATGGATGTACGGTAGGTGCCTCCCAAACCTCCACAGAGAACGAAGGAGAGAGGGAGGGAAGAAGACAAGAGCAATAAAGGGACATTTACAATCTGTTCAAAGTAATGCCCCACGTGGGACACACACACACACACACACACACACCCCTAACTACCTAGTCAGTAAAATAGCAATGCTTATTATACAAAATTTTCAGTGTCTGTGCTTGTGATTTATTTCTAAGTCCATGGTATATAAGGCATCAATTACTACAGAAAAGATCTGTCCCTTTTTTATTAAAAAATTATTTTATTATAGTAAGAACACAACACAAAACACACTGTCTTAAATTTTTAAGTGCACAGTGCAGTCTAGTCATCTGCTGGGATGTGTGGCTGAGCAGATCCAGAGTGGACTCATCTTGCGCAGCTGAAACTCTAGGCCCACTGGCTGGCAGCTCCCCATTTTCCCCTCCCCACTCTGGCAACCATCATTCTACTCTCTGTCTTTAAGTGTCCGACTGTGGGACAGCTTCCCAGCAGTGGGCTCATTGTTGTAGCATGTGTCAGAAATTCCTTCTCTTTTTTAAGACTGAATAATATTCACTGTATGTACAGATAACATTTTCTTTATCTATTCATCCATCAGTGACTATTTAGGTCTGAGAACCCTGAAGGACCCCAAGCAGGGAAGGGCTATCTCCTGGTGGGTTCCCCTCACTGTGCTCTGGCCGCAGACAGCCTTGCAGGTACCTGGTGTCTGGACTCAGAAGCCACCTCCCTTTCCATCTGAGAACAGTAGGCTTGATTTCCTGGGATAAATAATATTTAAACTTAATGTAAATGCTACCAGATCCCAATTTTTACCTGTAAAGTGAGAATTGAAAAATATTCCTTCTGACACAAATTTGAAAATGGCTGACTACAGCCAGCTTTCCATAGAGGTTCTCTTCCAGAAGGAGAGATAAGGACAAAAGTTTAGAAAATAAGCTGATGGTCTGGAGCTAAGCCAAGAGAGAAGGTTGAAGAATGCACATCAACCCTGCTAAGGTGAGCTGCGACCCCAAGGAAACAGTTGGTACAAAATCCATTGCCAAGTGGATGGGAGTCCCCTCCCTCATGAGAATGGTTCACAGTATATTTCCTACAAACAAGTGGACAGAGTTCTGATATCCTCCTATTTTATCCCATGGGAGAGACCCTCTAAAAACCATAACTCCTTCCCCAGAGAGGACCCACTAATACTAGAGGCACTCTCCCACCAGGCATAAAACTGTATAAATTCTCTACCTGCAGTTATGAACTCCCAGCATGCCCCTCCACTCTCACCCCAAGGCCTGGAAGCCTGTCCCTCACGGAGTCCAGATTCTGGGAAGTTTTCTCGAGAGGTGTGGACAAGGCTTGGGCTGTTGCAAGTCTGTGCTGATCCTGTGACACGGGGGTAAAGAGAGGACTGTGGACTGACAGGGAGAATCTGTGCCCCATGGCACAGAGCAGCAGCAGCAGCAGCAGGTAATATAGGGCTCACACTCCTGGGGATATTTTGGAGATATACTCTCCCCCCCCCGCCCCCGGGCAATTGATGGCAGCCTCTAGTGGAACAGATCTGGGATGGGAACACAGCCCCATGAGTAAAGGCTGAGACTTTAACCCAGAGTTACTGATTCACTACAAGTGGACAGAGACCAGCTGAAAACAAGACAGAGCTACTTAGCCCCACCACACCAAGTAAGTCTCCAGTGTCTCAGGCCATAGCACTGTATGGGTCCTTTTCAAAGCTCTAGGAGAAAGGGTATATTTTTCTGTCTTCAATGAAGCTGGATTCTACCTTTAAATATCTAGTTATATGCTGCTGTGAATCATAATCCACTTGTCCATGAGTTCCAGATGTCCTGTCCATCCTGTGCTAAACTGACATGTATGTTATATTTTTCACTGATGTATTTGTTCAGGCCTGTGCCAATAGCAGGCTGTGGTTGTGCAGGTTATTTTGTGATTTAGGATGGCAGCTCTCTCTTCATCGGCTTTCTTTTTAAACGCCCCTTTTCTCTTTGGATACTTTTCTTCTCTGATATGGTAATATACTTGTTGGTTTCCCCCACAGTATCCATTGCCCTTTTCATGCCCCCCTGACATGTGCCAATCTTCATTCAATGGCCTCCTCTCGTCCAGGCAGCCCCTGTTCCCAGGGACAATCCCAGGATCTGATTGTTTCCAGAACCCAGGGGTTTGCTGAGGCCTGGACATGTGTCCCGTGCAGCATGAGGAAGAGGAGTTTTCCCTAAGAAGCCCTAGGGACAGGGATTTCCTGTCTTTAGGAGAGAGGACCCTAAAGAGTTGTCTTCCCTCCTCTGGGCCACACCCAAATGTTCTGCTGTGGAGTTGGGGCAGCAGCACTAACTTTGTGCCCAGGGAGCCAGTTAGAGGATGAAGACAATGTCTAGAGGAAAACACAGCCCGGGAACTCAAGGCACAAAGAATCCTGATTTAATGAAATACATCAACTTAAAGCAGCCCCATCGGTGAACTTTTCTGATAAATGATGCGGAAAGTATTCCTTTCTCCTGAACTACTTTGGGTTGTCTGTTACTTGACATAAGCACATGTAACTTTCAAATTAGTTGCTCACATTCCACAGAAAATCCTTTGGGATTTTGACTGGGGCATGAATTGATAGCAAATTTAGAGGGAAGTCACATGTTCATAATAATATAACATGAGCAAGATTTATCTCCACATTATCCATGATTTACTTCTATATATAGCTGCTGTTTATGTGGTTAGGGCTTCCGAATTTTTATCAACAGCACCCAGCAACTTGTCTTAAAGACACAAACCTTAGTCTTACAGACCCATCGACCAACTCATGATCTCTGCTTGGAAGTCAACTAGGTATCTCAGACTTAATGCGTCTTTAAGCAATGAATGATTTTTTTCCCTAAGAAGTAGTTGTTGCTTATCACAGTGTAAGTGGATTCCATCCAGTGTAGCTGGTTATCTTCATGCCCTACAGGAAGTCTGTCAGTCAGGTGTGCTGATTTAATTACATAGTCTCTAATGAACTAAATATTTTTGCCCTCTCCCCAAAGAAAACATGTGCTGAAATCCTAATGCCCAAGATGATGGTATTAGGAGGTAAGGCCTTTGGGGGGTGATTAGGTCATGAGGGTGGGGCCTTCCTGGATCAGATTAGCGTCTTTATGAGAGAGGCTCAGAGATGTCCCTTGCTGCTTCTGCCCTGTGAAGACACAGCTAGAAGGCAATTATTAAATCAACTAATAGTAAATTCTTAATGGGATTCTGGCTTTTCTTTCCGTCTGCAATATATTTGTTTTGAGCATTTTCATCATAAGCTGCAGCAGTGACTGGTGATATCATTTTCTATATGTAGTCCATTTTTTTCACCATTAGGCTCTGGCTATGATTTAGGCTTATATATCTTGAATGAGGACCAACCACAGTATCCTTTTTGGGTTTTATTCTCCCCAGACATTCTACCATGCTCTCTCCTGTTATATTGGCCTATTACAATGTTCCTGGGCACTGGGGTTCCAGTGTGTCACTCTATGTTCCCTTAGGGAGAATTCAACCTCATGTGTATTTAGAATGTTAAATCCATTGGAAAAACAGCCATGCTGTTTGCATTAAATCCCTGCTATTCTATGTTTTCCTCTTTATGTTTTAGTTATATGTGCTCTTTTAATGATGCCTGTAAGTTTTAGGAAAGTGTTGTCACACATTATACAAAAGCACTTATGTTTTCCTAAATGACAAGATATGCAATGTTTTTTCCCTTCCTATTGGGGGTAAAGGACGGCTTTTGTAAACAGTGAGGCAGCTATAATGCAAAATGTCTCCACCTCTACTCTGCCACTATAAGTACACATATGTGTGCACATATGTACACACACACGTACATATCCACTTAGAGACAGTGCAAGCTGAGATGTATTTTCCCTGTGTGATACATACACACAAGTCTATGTTCTTCACATGAAGTTTATTAGGACTTTTATAATACAAAAGGTAAAGGAAGAGAACCATCATCCATTGCAAAATCTTACCACAAAATGTAATCATTTCTACCTTCAACTGTATTATTTTCCATCTTTATTACAAGGAATTGTTTTAATAGACTTACTTTCCATCATGTTGGGAATGTTCAGCATATTGAAATTTGTATCCTAACTTTTAAAAAATTATTTATTAGTTAACTGACAAATAATAATTGTGTATATTCATAGGATACAAAGGTATACTTTAACACACTGAAGGTGTCAAAAATGTATATGCATTTTAAGAAAGCAAAAAATGCTATTAAAATTGTAATACTCAAGTCACATCTGACTTTCACAATTACAAGAGGTGCTCAGCATGACACTAGTTCATCTTTTGTTATTGGTATGCAGTGAGTATGCAGGTGTCAGCAGAACAATCCACAGATCTGGGGGAACGAGGGTTCCTTGCCTCTGCCACCTCCAACAGCTCCTGACATTCCCTGGCTGGGGGCTGTGTCATGCCCATCTCTGCTCCTGTCTTAGCACTTGGACAGATCCTTGTGGAGGACACAGTTGAACCAACTGCCTGGGAACCACCTTGCTAGGGATTTCTGTGTCCCTGGACCACCTGCAGAGTGAGGTCTTACAGGCCCTGTGGATCTGATGGGAACTATCATTTCCTGGAGGAGGACGCAATAACAGTGAGCAGAGCCTGAGGCAAGGCTAAGCGCAGGTGTGCACCAGACACCATTTCCCTGCTGTCTGGGCTTTTTCATTGAGTTAAGAGAACAACCACTGCAGGTCCATGTTCTAATTCCCTTTCCATAATTCCTATTTTCTTTTTTTTCTTTTTTTTTTTAGTGAAATGAAATAACTTTAATCAAGGTCATATAATTACAGAGTAGTGGAGTCAAAATGTGTGGGATGATCCTCTGATTCTAATGCTTACTTTCTTAACCAGTTCTTATTCTGTAATTTCTTCTGTAATCACAGGAAGGATTTTGGTTAGATAGAATTGTGTCCATCTTCTCTTTTCATCACACTAGCTTAATAATAGTCGTTGCTGTGTGATTAGTTAATGTAAAAAAGAAGTAATAATAACTTAGAGAATTTAGCTGAGCCCACTGCAAATGATTAAAAGGGTAGAATTATAATTTGAAAACTTAGGGGAGAAAATTTAGAAGAGAACGCTGAAAAATAGCAACAGTAAGAAAAAAGTGGTATTTAATAGAGATAAATGTCTGTCTGTTTCCATAATTCCTGTTTTCCATTGAACACTAAGAATCCTGCAAAGGCCTACAGTGGTGCTACAAAGGTGATGAAGGAACAGTGGTCACGCCCCCGACGCTGGCTCCTGCACAGTGTTGAGGGAGGCTGTGGCCTGGGCCCCTGGCAACCCCCAGTATGTGTGATGGTTCTGGCAGGCCAGGAGCCTAGAGCCGTAGAAGGGAGGTGTGCACCAAGGGAAGGACCCACGGCAGCCAGCCACAGCCTTGGGAACACCCAGGGACACCTGCTTCTTAGAGCCAGACAGACCTGAAAGGCAGAGAAGGCTCATGTTTGGACAATGAGCACATCTGCAAAGGGACACTGCCCACGCAACCTTGAGCTAGGTCAGCCGTAGGCCACCGTGAGCACAGGTCACGCACTGCCCCAAACACAGGCGGAATCTTAGATCTGTGACCAAACGTTCTCAGGGCCACTATGGCCTTTGCTTACTTTTGACAGCAATTTTCCAGGTTAGTACCAAGATCAATTCCCATGTGACTGACGGCAAGAGACGATGTTATACTACGGCAGTGATTTGTTGTAATTTCCACTGACTTGCTCACTATCGTCTGGAGTCTTAGTGCTTTCACGTGTGTTGTGCAAATCTGACTTTGATAACAATAGCCTCTCCCAGAGCCCGAAGGCCTGTGCTCCCACGGCCTCCATTCACCTTCCTGCCATCTCTCCTCCATCCCCACAAGCTCCTTGCACACTTGGGCTACTTTTCAGGTAGGGTGGCATTTCCTAAAAGCATCATGGTCTTTCTGTCCCCATGGAAGTTTTACTGCTCTCCCCCTCTGCCTCTGTTATTTGCCTTTTCTGTTTGGGGACAATGAAGTGCAGGGTGGGACCCTGGAATTCAGTGCCACTCCTCACAGCAGGAGTGTCTGCCCTGAACCAGACTGAGGTGCTCCGTTCACCTTTAAACACCCACCCCCTCCCAGGGCTGCGTCTAGTGGTGATGAACAGAACAGGGTGCACAGCTGAGCCGACCGGCCTTCTCTGTAAAAGTAATGACTTTGCTGCCGGGAAATATTCTGAAGATTAATATCCTGGAGTGAATGAGAGAAAATGCACAAGGAATTGCTTCCAGTCAGCTCAGATACAGAATGGCTCCACATTGTTCCCTAATTACCCTCTTTATTAAAAAATGTATTTAGTTGCAAGGGCCTTCTATGCTGAGAATTTGGTCATTTTCTTAAAAAATTTCCTCCTTTCGTTTTAGCAATCTAACTCCTTTCATAAAAAAATAATGGAATGATAAAGTAGTTTACCATTGTACTTACATGACTAATTACTTTTTGATGAATCGTTTCTACCAAGTTACCCTAACGGGTTTACATCAAGGCAACATACACTTAGGTGTTTCTATGTTAATAAAGTGATAATATTTTAAAAACAGACAAGTCAAAACAGAGTAAAGTAAAAAATAAATCAGTAGGGACTTTCTTCCTCCTGAATTTTGTTCCAGGAAATAAAATTTAAAATACTACAGACTTTAAAAAATTTTGATATTATGCAGCTTTTTTTGACAGTACAAAATTCATTTTCAATAAATTTTTTGGCTCATTAGCTAAAAGTAATTTTCTTTTTAACCATCTTGATCTATTGTACTTAGCACTCTTTCTAGAAAGAAAAGAAGGAAGGAAGGACAGAAGGAAGGAAGAAAGGAGGGAGAAGTAAAACAACAACAACAAAAAGCCCAGCTAAACCTCAGGACAGGATTTGGAGCAAATAATAAGCCCCAGTGTAAAACTCTGTCCTCTGTTTTGTTGTTTCATGAGTTCTAACCCTTTAGAATTATTTTATTAAAATTATTATTGCAATAGGAACATTGTTTTTTAATTATTAAAATGATTATTATTGCATTGTTAAAATTGTTATTATTTTAATTATTCAAATAATTATAACATTATTTCCAACTTTAGAAGTGGAAATGTGCAAAAATATTTCCCAAGGAAATGCTGTTTATGACTTAATTGTTCGATAACTTTTGTCTAGACTGAGAATTGTCAATTAGACCTTAAGGAGTTTCCACCACCCTTTTTGCTTTAACACTAGGATGATGTGTCTCGTGAGGGTTGGCACATAGTGGATATTTAGCAAATGTATTTTTGTGGAAAATACAGAATAAAGGATGCAAAGTAGATTCTCGGTGATAATGGTGCATATGTGTACTTACAGTCTATTCGGCATACGTTAAGGGCCATCCAGCGGACAGGTGGGACGCAGGGACATGCTAATTAAGGACAATAACATTCACAGTCCTGAGAGGTGCTTAACTGGACAAGGAGGGTCTGTGATGCTTCTGCTGGTTACCTTGTTAGTTGGAATTTTTCCCACAGAAAGCCCAGTAATGCATTATTGTTACATTTATTTTTAATGTGATGCGTACACTTGATAAGTAATTGGAAAAAAACCTGTCAACATACAGAGAAACAGCAAAGGAAAGTGAGCCCTCCTGATTAAGGAGTCGTGTGGTGTTTCATTGAATACACATGATTTGCTTCGCCAGATAGGTGTTGATAGTCCTGAGATGTTTTCTAGTCTGTGCCCTTCTAGACGGAGCTCTGGGATGGATTCTTGGGCACACGTTCTCCCCCCATAAACGTCTGTGCATAGGAGGACGGCCTGGGAGAGAACCACTGAGCTAAAGGACTCCGCTGGCTAAGTCTTGATAATGCAGTGTTGTTATATTACCCTTCATGCAAGACATATTAAGGAATGTCTCAACCAGCAATATATAATAATGGATTCCTCTATATTTTTGTCAACACTTACCGAATTTAATTTTTTGGGGGAGCCAATCATTGATTATTTATTTATTTATTGCAGTTTTTGGCTGGGGCTGGGTTTGAACCCACTGCAAAATGATGATCCTTTTAGTTTCCATCTATTTTTTTTTTTTTTCACTTTTTGGCTGGAGCTGGATTTGAACCTGCCACCTCCGGTATATGGGGCTGGTGCCCTCCTCCTTGAACCACAGGCGCCACCATCCATTCTATTTATTTTTGACAAGCAAGGTTGAGCTTCTTTTTATGTATTTTTAAATAGTTCCTCATATCTTTTGCCCATAGTTCTTTTTTTTTTTGTATTTCAGAATGTTCCAGGGATACGGCTGTTTTGGCTGCCTGGATTGCTCTTGAATTGCTTGAGGCCAAGTTATAAATGTGCCCCGCACCCAGACAGTGTACACTGTACCTGTCGGTGAGAACTTACTCCGCCCTTCCTCTCCACCTCCTTCATTTCTGTTGACTTTTACTTCCATCTGTGCACAGGAGAGCTGATGGGTTAGTTTTGATTTAATAGTAAGTACGTGTGGTGTTTGGATTGCTTTGTTTTTGCTGATTTGTGAGAGCTCTTTATGTTTCAAAGATATCAGCCCTCTACACGTGATATGTGTTATAAATACCTTCTTAGTTTATTATTTTTAAACTTGATTTATTTTTGCCAGGCAGTACATTTACATTTTAACTTCTTCTGTCATCTAATCTAACATTGTCAGTATTTGAACTTTAGATTGTGCCTAAACAGCTCCCTCAATGCTGAGATTCGTAAAATTTCCATGTTTTCTTTTAGAATTTTTTAAGGTTGAGTTTTTACAGTTTCCTTTTTACATTCATCTAGGGTTTATTTTTATGTGAACAATCAACTACAAATCTAAATTTATTGTTTTTCTTAGGTGCTAGCTAGACACTACACATACCGGTGTATTGGTACACACGTGTGTTAAATCTATAACAGCCATGTAGCATCACATGTTTAAAAAGACGTGGGGAAACTACGTAAGACTAAGAGGGTCATTAATGATTTTTTTTTCAAAGAATATAAAATAAGTCTTCTTAAATATTTAGGATTTCAGAATAATTAAACCCACTGTGGGGGGAAACAATGTGAGATAGAGGATATTATGGAGTGAATGATTGGGTCTCCCCCAAAATGTAGGTGTTGAAGCCCAAACTCCTGATGTGATAGTATTTAAAGATGGGACCTGTAGAAGGTAATTAGGGTTAGATGAGAGCAGGAGAGCGGAGGCCTGGTCTGGTAGGACTGGTCTGGTAGGACTCGGCCTTGTACAAAGAGACCCCAGAGAGCTTGATCTCTCTGTCTCCACGCTCCTGTACAGAGGAGAGGGTAACTCTGCGGGCACCCCGACCCCAGACTCCAGTCCCCAGAACCATGATGATTACGTCTGTGTTGTGTAGGCTGCTCAGATAGTGGCATCTTGTTATGGTTGAGCAAACTGAGACAGGTGCCGTGTGTTCACCAGCTAATGTAAGTTTAAATAATGTTTGAATTAAAATATAAAAAAGTATCAGTTAGACTTAGGGAAGAACTTTCTGGTTGATTGAAATATTAGAAGGAACTGCAGAGGATCTCCTGACGGTCATGAGCTCAGACAGGTAAGTGGAGGAAACCAAGCAACTCCTTTCACTCCTGGGACGTTAAAACATGCAACTGTTTGCAGGCAAAGGATTTCACTACCTGAGACGTCTTTATTGCTGACGTACAGAGCTGAATATTAGATGCTGCCCAATTTAACATTGTTATTCAGGGTCTCAACATGAAGCTGTTATGTTAATTTATGACTGTCTTTTACTTCATGATTTAGTATTTTAGAAACACTTTATGAATATGGTATCTGTGGTACCAAGTTCAGGGAGGCAGATTCTCCTTCAGTGTATTCAAATCCATTGAGTGAAGCAAACTATGGCTGAATTTGGTCAAGAGATGGGCACTTTTTAATAGCTGATTTCCACCCATATTGCTTGGGTGTTAGAGAAATTTGAGTGAGATGGCTTGCTAAAATCTTGGTGTGTACCTGCATTCCAGACGCTCCTCTCTGATTACACAGGACCGCTGGGAGTGTGGCACTAAACTCTCGGCCTCCGTCGGCTCATCTCCAGGCACCCAGCCTGGCTTTCTTTCTGTAGGAAAATAGAATTTCAAAAAAGACAAAGTTCCGCAAAGAATTTTGGGATATGTTGATGCTGTCATTAAACGGAGGTCACTTTTTTGCATAAGCTCATCAGCGTTTTCTTAGCAGCTTTGGGAAGTGATTGAAAAATTAGTTACTCCCTCACTGCTGTGCGGAGGGCTGGAAGAGACCCTTCTCACCATGCTAGGAAATTCTGTGATCCTCCCAACTGCTCACACACGTTTAGATGGCAGTGGGGGACAACCTTTGATTTATAACTTGTGAATACAGAAAATCATTTTGAAGGTTGCCAGAAAGGGAACAAAAAAAAAAAAAAAAGATTCAGATGACCTGCAGGTTGATAAGCTGCAGCTCAGAGAAAAAAATTAAGCAGCAATTATGACATATGAGTCCTTCAGTTTCCAGCTGCTGGGAGCAAAAGCTGCCTGCAGTCCTGACGGGGTCTTCCTGGATGATAAGCCTCTGACCTTTCAAACACCAGCACACTGACCAAAGATCACAGGGGTTTGAGACCATTGGTGCATACCAAGGAGCAGATGCAGCCAAGGAAGGCTGCCGGCTGCCAGTGTCCTAAGGAGACCGAGTTGGCAAAGGAAGCCTGTAAAAGACACTCAGGCTGACAACACGGCCACTGCCAAGGTCACCCAGAAACACCAGTGCTGCTTGATGTCCTTCTTATGTGTAGTCAGGAAAAATCCCATTATGAAGCGCTGGTCTTGGAATCTAGGGTGGTTTGAAGGAGGAGGCTGACCTGCTGGCCATTAGCGGGTCAGCTCTGTGAATGGCACGAATGGGCCACTGAAGAAATAAAGTCAGGATGGAATTTCAGCTACTTTGTCAGGGAACACCACAGGAAACACGGAGATGATTGCGGAGACCCCTGCACACTGCTCTGCTCAGGCACACCCCTGTCCGTACCCCCGTTGCCTCTGGTCACCACTCTCTCACTCTGCTGGGGCACTTCAACCAGGGCACAAAAGTTCCAGTCCGTCACTGTTTCAAATCAAAACCATTTTTTTTTCTTAAAGCCAATGCTAATTGCCTTTTTTTGGAAAAGTTTTCATCTCTGGCTTTCCAAATCATGCACTGGTAGGTTGTGGCTGTGTATTTCAGGGTTGTTTATTGAGAGTAGCCCAACCGAGGGGGGAATATTTTATTTACAAAAGGGCTACCCCTCAGGAGGGCAGGCTCAGGTGACCAACAGGCATCCCTGAAGGCCCAGAAAGCACAGACCCAGGAGCAGAAAAGCGGAGCGAGCTGGAACTCTCTGTGGAAGCCGAGGGAAGTTTTGAAGTGCAGGATGGTCTGGTGGAAAGTCCTCAGGACCTGGGAGAGGAGGCTGAGCAGTGAGATGAGGCTGTCCGGGCTCGCTGGTTGGTGCTCATCAGAGCCAGGCTAGTGGACTTCCATGGAGACTGGGAGATGGGTTATCATTACATCCTACAGAGCTGGGTCCCAGGTCCTCGAGAAGGACAAAACTAGGTAGAAAAATCAGCAAGAGGCTGGGGGAAGGCTTATAGTTCCCAGGGGCAGAGGAGGAACTCACAGCTGCAAGTGAGTGCTCTGAGTGAAGACAGGCCAGTGGTCTAGCACCAGGAAGAAGCTGTGTACAGTTCAGTCCAGCTGGGGGAATGTGGGGCAGCCTCCCTCATTTTCTCCTGGTAATGAGGCCTGGTCTTTCCTCCTCCTGCTCTCTGATCATAGGCCAGACTCCCTCCATCCATGGCCCTTCAGCCCCAGCTTCTGCTGCTGGGCCGAGGCGGTGTGGCTGTGACAGAGCTCTCCTGTTAGGTGGCCTTGGGATTCACAGGCTTTACCCATTTTCTATTCCTTTTCTTTCTTTCTTTCTTTTTTTTTTTTATATCAATTTGAATGCCTCTGCTTACTCCTTCTGCCATCTGGAATAACCATACGCTAAGTACATCTTCTCTAATGACCAATTTTTCTTTCCTTTTGGAAAATTTAGTCAATGTTTATTTCCTTCAAATTGAGTTATTAGATTGCTCTTTATTTTGAAGCAGTTATAAATCAATGTCCATTTATTGATAAGCTTGATTTCTCCAATAATATCTTTTCTTCATTAGAAACATTTTCTTTTCTCACCATTTTCTCTGTACAAAATATCATCATCCATTTCCATTTAAAATTTAATTTTAAAGCCAATATTCATTTATTTGAAGATAAGGCCATTTATCCTCCCATAACGTCCTGGAAAGATTGAACAATCAGAATGTGGCATGTAATATTTCCTCTTCAAATAAAACCATAAGTTATAACATTGCACATACTTGAGTTTATCCTGGGCACTAGAGCTAAGAAAGATATTATAAGTTCTGTATGTTTATTTGCATTCACGGATTAGAATGACTTTGCCCAATACTGCGACTGCCGACATGCAAGGGTTTTACACAAGCAAGGTGGAAATGGAGTGTTTTATTCTTTTTTTTTAAAGACATTATCTGCTAGGAGCATAGATTTGGCTGAAAATCATTAAAAATGCAAGAGAAGACTTTGGCTATAAAATTATGGCTTAAACAAGATATTTAAATTAAACTGGTTTTCTTAAAAAAAATTAAAAAAACTGTTTTTCTTTCACACATTAGATGACCCAAAGTAAGTAGCCATAGGCTTCTCTGCTGTCCTCAGGCCCCAGACCTCTTCTCCCCTGACCCCTGTCCACCCCTGGGACACTGCCCACCAGTCTGAGCAGTAGGAAGCAGAAGGCAGGCAGAGGAGGAACGAGTGTCCGGTTTTAAGAACACTTCTGAGATCTTGTGCACAGCATCTGTCCTACCGTCCCTTAGCCGCATCTCAGCTATGTGGTCCCCCAGCCTGAGAGAGGCTGGGAAGTGTCGCCTTTTAACTGGACAGCTGTGTAACCGGCTTGAGATCACAGTTCTTATTGCCAAAGACAAAGGACCAGATCAGATGTTGGGGAGACTGAGCACCCTCACCAGGCTGACCCTGTGTCTTTATGAAGACACGAATGGCTTCCTTCTTTGTTTAAATATATAAATAAATAGTTCCAGACAAGCATTTGTAAAATGGAGGATGGAATTTTTATGTTGTTGCCTATAATGAGGCTTTTAGTAGTTAATAAGAATTAAGCACGATTGAGGTAGGGATTTTTAATATCTACATTAAACAGACAAGGAAACTGATGCACTGGCTCAGAGCCAGGCCTTCTTTGTCCCTAAGCTCACGGCTTTCTGCCGGCACACAGAGAGCTTTGGATATTTTGATTTGACAGTCAGTCTCTTTAACTATTTTTGTGTCAAAATTTTTGAAAATGATGCAGTGACTCAGCAGAATACCCTTCTCATCTAGCTTTCGAGTGTTCCATGCACAACCTGCTCAGAACTGATATCTCATCAGCACCACTAAAGAAGCGTTGAACATGCACTTCTGAAAGGCGCACGAAATTCATGTTCAGCATAAATCTTTAGTAATGGACATGCTGTGTCTACACATAAAAGTGGAAGCTTTTCATTAAGTTTCAATTGTCTCCATTCTCTCCGGTGGTTCAGATTATCAAGTTGTTGGATAATGCAGGCTTCTGTGGGTTCCAGAAGACTCCAAGTTACAGACAGAGCTGATAAAAATTCCCCGACCTGCTTCTAAACACGGTTTCTACAGAAGCTCCTCTTGCGCTTCTATAAAACTTACTTCTTAACAAGCTCTTTTCCATTTTTTTTCTTTCCTTCATGTTGCTTCTAGAATCTTTACTGCCTCCTCCTAAACGGGACTGCCCAGGATGCAAATGTAGATCCGCGATTCTTGCCCATTTTTAACATTTGGACTGAGAAGTTGTGTGTCGCCTACGGGCTTCTCAGCTAACCTGAAGTACACACCTGTGGATACTTCGCATGCTGGATTTTCCTTCTCCTAGTTAGAAACTGGATTCTAAGGGCTGCTAAATGCAGGAAGGCTGGGTAATAGCGTGCAGTCTCTAATTTCACCTCCTAGTTTGTTTTCTCCTGATGATTCCAGTCATGTTTTGCCAAAGCGACACGGCTCCCAGAGCGGAGCTGTCAGCCCGGCCCTCTCGGTTCTGGTCTATTAAAATGAAGTGGTGTTGATATATGGACAGGGACTCCCATTTTCTAGGACTGGGAAAAACTGGCTTTTCCAGGCCGCCCTCTCCAGACATAAGCAGGACCAGAGGAAACCAGCCTGCCAGGGTCTCACCTGGGTGGCCCTTCCTGAAGAGAGAAACATGCTCCGTGCCCTGCCGCTTTGCCGGGTAGGAACTGTGCAGCCTGCACTCACTTGTTAATCCACTCATTCCCCGATCAACACGGCCAGGCGATTTCTGTCTGTCGGCTCCTGGTCAAAGGTGACATATGTGCTTGAGGCCTCCTGCTCCCAGGCAGTAGAGCAACCCCTAGACAAAAGCCCCCTGGGTTTTCTCACCTGAGAATCACCCCACTTTTTACCTTTCTTTGTCCTTCTCTGTAAATAAATTTTGTCCTGCAGTTACTCACACGGTCCGTGGTTTCATTCTTGAATAGGAGACCACGAACCCACCACAGAGAGAAGATTGTTGGTGACAGTGTGCTCTGCACTGCTGGTGGCCAAACATCTCTGGGGGCTCAGTGGGATAATGTACTTAGCAGGGGTCCAAGGCATGGCCAGGCATGTCCCTCTGACTTGGAGGAATAGGACTGTCCTATGGAACACCTGCCATGCAGAAGGCGGCTCCCTGCGGACACCAGTTAAACGGTGAGAAAGACTTCATTCAGGACTACTGCAGTGGGAAAGGCAGATTGAACTCAGTACCACTGAAACAAAAAGTGGGAAGGATTTTAAACACTGAGGTTCCAAACAGTAGGGGAAGGACTGGTCAGGTGACTAGGCCTCCTGCTCACTCACCGGCCCTCAATGAAGCTGAGAGACAGCCCTGCCTTTCTCAAGATTCCACTTCAAAGGGTTGGCACCTGAGCTTTGAGAAAGACATTTGCTGGACTGTAAAACTGGCAAAAGGCTCAGAACACATACTTCCCTAAGGGGCAGAGAGAATTTACAGAGGCAAGATTTCCAAAGTAGACCCTTGGAGGAGAGGGCCAGAGGCCTGGAGCCAGATAGCAGCCTGTCTGCAGCCGAGCTGAGCTAAGGGCTCACTGGCAAAATGTTCCTGCTTCTATGACAAAGGAAAATGAGAACAGCAATGGAAAGACTTCAAGTGAAGAGTGAGGCTGGGGAGTGTAAGATTGAGTAAGATGGAGGCTGATGTTAAGGCTGCCTGTGCTTCTCCAAGGAGTCCTAGCTCAGGGCACCTCATTCCCATCCCTCCTCACTCTTTCTCACCTTGCAAACACTGTCTCAGTGCCTGTGTCCAGCCCAGGCCACACCCTCAGCAGTCAAGCCATCTGCTCCATCCCCAGCCCTTGCTGTCTGTCAGCAGAAGCTGGTCTGCAGGTCAAGGGCTTCAATGGCTGCTCTGGGCCCTGAGGAGCCAGCCAGTGCCTGAGGCCTGGTAGGAATTCAGGCAGTGTTCAGCGACCAGCAAACTAGGGGGGATGAAGGGGAGTTTCACTTGTCTTGAGAAACCCCTAAATTTGGCATGTTCTTTTTAGAACAAGAAGCTCATTCATGTGTAAGTCTTTCCAGGAAATGCCATTTTGCAATTACTTACCTTGAATCCACACAAAACAGACAGTGTCAAGGCTGTACGGTGTCACGTGGTATTCCTCCTGGGTTCACATACGCTTCCTAGAAACATTTCAGCTTAGGTAAACATTCCGCATGGCTTCCTTTGATCTTTATAGCTACTTGTAGTGAAAAACATAGGACACTTTATCCCAGTGTTAAGGTTGCAACATTAGCAAGTTACAGACCCAGATGCCAACTCCTGTTGAGAGCTTCATGACTCACTCCGCTGCTCCTTGCAGCAAAGGTGACTTCCTTTCCGCAACTGTCAAAACACCATCAATCTACAGAGAATGTGACATGAACCCTGATTCTGAATTTCTCCATACATAACGACATTTACTATTTTAACAAATCAAGGGTTGAAGGAACTGGAAATAAAGTCTCTAATTCATGCAAACTCTGGGTAATTTAGTCACCTGGTATATTGTTAAATTATTCGTTTCCAAAGGTGTATTTACACTCCCCAGCCTCAATCTTCACTTGAAGTCTTTCCATGGCTTTTCTCATTTTACTTTGTCATAGAAGCAGAGAAATTTTGCCAGCGAGAGGAAGTGTGCACAGCGGAAATGTCTGCTCCTCACCCTAAAATAAGAAGACTATTATAATAATGAAGCTAATGAGATGATTATCCAAAATCATCTTTGATGGAAAGAAAATGAGGAGTGTAGAGTAGAGACAGATGATCTGAACAATACGCAGTGATGTGAATAAGGCATTTCTAGAAATTACATCCCAGAAACTTTCTTGGCATTGGCAAAGCTTGACGTAGCATAGAACCTGCTT
>NW_003852428.1:17445273-17448473 GCF_000181295.1 Otolemur garnettii | reverse complement strand
GAGTGAGGTGGGACTGTGGGTTCCGCAGTCACTGCCAGCTGCCATGTCTTCTCCTCTGCATGGCTACAGGACGCTCCCTGACGGCTGCTCTGGGAAAGGCCAGAGGACTTATATTCTTTCTTAGTGATTTATCACTTTGCAAAGCTCAGAGGAGTTGGATTTGAAGGGCTTCAATGTAAGCCCCATCGTCATCCAGGTAGTGAAAGGGGACACGGATCACAGGGCCCAGTCCAGGGCACCTTGGGGTACAGCAAGGAGACCCCAGGCACTAAGCTCCAGGGGTTTCACCCATGGGAGCCACGAGCTGCTCCCTAGCAGTGATGCAACCACATTCCTTCTGTGTGTGACCGCCAAGACTCAAGGGTGTGAAATGACACAGTAGGACCTGCACAGCAGAGCTGGGGCTGGGACGCGGGTCTGTTTCCCAAGCCTGAGACACAAACTAATTAGTTCTGCTATTGGTCATATTTCTCCTGCTTTCAAATATAAGTAAGATAGTTGGTGGAGGTCACTCTTGGGCGAGCTCTTCCTGCTGTCCTCCCCAGTGACAGTCTAAGGCGGAAATCTGACATGGAGCTACCCTGATCCCCACTCTGCGTCTCATGGAGCTCACAGCCTCCGCCACACCATCCTCTAAGCAGTGGGGACCTCAAGTTTGAGCAGCCCAATAGTCAAGAGAGGAGGGGACAATGGGAGGGTTTCTTTAATTTTCAGAGTGTTAGAGTGAGTGAGACTGTGCATACGTAGGTTTAAAGTTGTGGTGGAAAGCACTCGCACGGCAATATTCATTAAAAAGCCCAAACAGCCTGCTTTCTAAGAAGTGATTTTCTAATTGAAGCTGACCTTCTGCTTCCCATCAAGTCATTTCAATAGGCACAGAGGCATCACTGCATTTTATAGCCAGAAGTTTTATTACAAAGCGTTTCATAGCTACTTCGGATTGGACTTCAAAGATCCGCATCACTGCTAGGGAGTAGCTTGGAGCTCCCATGGGTGAAACCCTGGAGCCTAGTGCCTGGGGTCTCCTTGCTGTACCCAAAGGTGCCCTGGACTGGGCCTTGTGATCCGTGTCCCCTTTCACTACCTGGGAAAATATGTGCACTTTGGCCTGTGTGTGTGTGTGTGTGTTTCCCCACTAGGGAGACAGACCACTAGAGGTTATTATCTCATAGAGTCTGTATCCAAAAAAATACTTCAATCAAAAGTTCCTAGTGATCAAAAATAAATAGATAGATCAAAAAATTACAAAGGGGCCAGAGAAACCTCTTTACATACCAGAAGGCCAATGTGGAAACACAGAAGCAATGATAGAAAATCCTCCTTTGGCAGAGCCCAGCGGTGCCGATTGCTGTGAGAATGATTCATCCCAGGGGACTTAAGTCATTTACAGAGTCCGATGAGAGAAGAGGATATATACTCGGCCCTAAAAGTACCTCCACGTCGAGCGCTTACTACTTGTACAGAGGAACAGGGGGTCACTCAGCAGTGGATACCCCTCTACCCAAGTCACCAAAGTGAAAGTCACCACCAAACAAAACAAACTGGCCTTGGGGCCTCCTAAAGTGGTGTCCGAGCAAAGCAGAACCTCACTCTCATGTCCTCTCAGCTAAAAGGCACAACCCACGTACGTCTGAGCACAAAGACTCGTCAGACTGACTCAAAGGCAGGCTTGTTCCCTAAAGTCTCAGCTCTGTACTCCTCAAAAGGATCAATATCATGAAAGACCAAGAAATGAGAAAAGGTGGCCCAGGCCGAGGACACCAAAGAGGCATGATGACTCCCACCCCGTGTGGACTGGCCTGTGCTCAAGACTCGGAGAAGCTGCCCAAGGCACATACTGGGGTGTTTAGTGGACTCTGGCCTTGGGCAGGTAGTGCCATGTGTTAGTGTACATTTCTAAATTTGATAATTGTCCTGTCATTTTGGAAGAGGTTATTTTTGTTCATTTGCAAGTAAGTATGCACATTTGGCCTAAAAGTTTCAATGTCTCCAACCCACTCTCAAAAGTTTGTCAAACATTAGGAACTCTATGTGACAAAATGCAAACACTCTGTAAACTTAGGTGAATGGGACCCTAGAGCTCAAAGTACTAGATTTGCAACTTTTCTGTTAGGTTGAAATTTTCATATAGAGACTTTTTTTTTAATGGAGACCGAATCCCACTCTGTATCCCTGGGTAGGGTGCCGTGGCATCATAGCTCACAGCAACCTCAGATTACTAGGCTCAAGTTATCCTCCTACCTCAGCCTTCCAAACAGCTGGAACTATAGGCACCCAGCAAAATACCTGGCTAGTTTTCCTTTTTTTTTTTCTTTGTAGAGATGGGGGTCTCACTTTGCTCAGGCAGATCTCAAACTCCTGAGCCCAGGTGATCCACTTGTCTCTGCTTGCCAGAGTGTAGGATTGTAGGTGTGAGCCCGTGCAACCCTCCTCAAATAGAGCCATTTTAAAGAAAGTTGAAAATCATGGGCCTGGTGTTCCTTTCCTATTTTACAGATGAGAGTTTTGGTCCCAAAGCAATTAAGTAAAAGTATCATCTGTTAGTGGAAGAAGCTATATTAAAATCCAGATTTCCAGAGTTCTAAAAAAAAAAATGTTCTGTCCACCTGCTTGGATCATAACAAAACTCATGTATGTGTATTTTTTAAAAGTAATTTTGTACCACTCAGGCCACATTGTAGATAGCCTGGGGCTATTTTTTCTTTTTTCTATAAAGCAGAGCTTTGTTTTATTTTCAGAGGCACAAGCAGAAGGCAGCTGGATCTAAACTTTTCCTACCTCCTTGCTGTAATAATCAGGAGACGCTAGACATATTTTCCTGTACCTCGTTTTTCAACTTCTGCCAACAATATGCAGAACCAGATGAATCTCCTAGGGAAGCAGCAGTGGTGAAAGCAGGAAAGAACGATCTCTCCCTTACAGAGGCTGTGACAGTGAGAGAACTTGGCTCCGAATTGGCCACTCCCACCCCAACCCCTGCCCAGGAGGCCAGGCCACCTGAGCTGTGTGTGCTCTGGGACTTGGAGCATTTAACCCCCAGCTATGCTATGGCCCTCCTGCCTTCTCTTAGGAGGGACAGGGCTCTGGACATCCAGGGAGACTATACATTACAGTAAATCTCTGGCGGTGTTCTCACCACAAGACTGGGGGTTCGTGTAAAACCCTCACTCTTAGGGCACCTAAGGTCTATCAAATGCGCT
>NW_003852428.1:17441193-17444035 GCF_000181295.1 Otolemur garnettii | reverse complement strand
AGGGTGTTTTGCTATCCTGAATTTTGACTGAAGTCTTAACGCTGAGGACAGTGGGTGATGAGTTGCCTCACATTCTGAAGAGAAGATTGCACATCCCTCCCTCAAACCACCCAGGGAGGACCAGCCCATTCTCATAAACGCATTCTGCACAACTACCTAAGAGAAGGAGGCTCGAGTCAAGAGGACCCCTCTACAGGGGAGAGAGGTGGTGTCGTTCCCTTCATCTGCCAATGTTCCTGTCCTCCCAGATGCCTCTCTCCCTCCCGAAGCCCAAAGGTAGACATGGAGGTTGGAGGGAGATGAGGAAGCTTGCAGAGAGGAAGGGAGGAAGGGCAGCCCCCCACTTGCTGGATGCTGCCTGAGCCACCGGTTACCTAAAGCCCACCTGGCATAAATGGTGCTGTTCAAATTTAGCACAAGGAAATAAACAGAAGAGCTGGGCTCATGCTCAGCTCTTCAAGATTGGGGGAAAGACTGGGGCTTGTCCCTCACCTCAAGAAATCTGACAGTGGGAAGCTAATAGGGCTGCTAGAAGGAGGTTCCAAGTGGGAGGGCTCCAGGTGAGGGGACTCCAGATCAGGGGGCTGCAGGTGAGGGGGCTGCAGATCAGGGGGCTGCAGGTGAGGGGGCTGCAGGTGAGGGGGCTTCAGATGAGAGGGGTGCAGGTGAGGGGGCTGCAGATAAAAGCCTCCAGGTGAGCGACCTCCAGGTGAGAGGCTACAACAGAGCCAGCTTCTCTACCACATGTTGAGCCAGCCAGCCAGGGGCACCTGGGAGGACATGTCCATGGCCTTTGCAGGAAGACATTCATCAGGAAACTGCTAAGGGAACAGTGACCGGGAGCACTGCCAGGGTGATGTCACTTGGCTGAGGAAACTGTGTGGGGTTATGGTTGCCGGGGCCGTCCCCAGGGAATCCCATGAGCACCCAGAGAGAACCACTTTGGGATGTGACTCCTGACAGCCTTTAGGCAGCCACGAAAAAATAAATAAATAAAAGCACAAAAATCCAGCTGAACTGACTGCCTTTTATTCCTCCATTCTGCTTTTCTTTTACCCCAGACCCTGAAAGTGGGAAAGAAAAGTGAGCAAAGAGATGAAGCAAGGCAAGTTCTGGAAAAAGCTAAACACCTTCCATTCCCTGGTCCAGAGAAAGGTGAATGGGAGAGGTGTTTGGTTTAGATTTCACCAGCTTTATAGTGTTTGACCGTGAGACTGTTCTAAGGCCTGAAAGGAACCCCAAACCTTCAGCATCCATCCCAGTCACCTGCAGCCTCAGCACAGAGAGGGTTGACGGAGCCTATTGGATTCAGGGATGTAGCCAGCAGGGTCCAGAATCTTCCATCAAGCAGTCTCATGGTCTTGTCAGATCCACCCAAGGCAAAGAATTTGGATTTCCAGACTGAACATTCTTGTTCTGACCCCCGGAGACATGTTCTACATGCCAGAGCTCTACACCCATGCAGGAATGGAAAGGAATTACCCAGAAATCTCTGTGGCCACATTTGAATATTTTTAGTTGATCAGACACCAAGAACCAGTTGTTATTTCACAATAGTTTTGGAGAAACCAAATCTTTCTTGATCTTCCTTCCTCTCATATAAAACAAAAACAAACAAATTGCTCTTTTCATCATCTTTTAAGTATTCCATCCTTTAAATATTTATAACAGGGGTTGTGGCCTATGGTGTATACTCTGTGTTCCTTCTCACTAAGTATCACAGCAAACCAGGCTGAAAGGCTCAGGGAGGTTGCATGTCTTGTCCGAAATCACACAGAACCACAGTAGGTTGCAGCCCACTTTTGCATTATGGCAAAGCCCACGTCCTTCCCAGTTACTTTGCTCTCCTGAGTCCAACTCACATTATTCTCTCACTCACATTTGCCTTCATTCCACGAGCTAACCAGAAGCTTTTAACCTAGCAGGTGTTACTGCAGAGGTTAGAAGCAAAATAGAGCTAGTCAGGCTAAGCCTCCTTCCACTGTTAACACCTGCTTCAGCTGGGAGTAAGGGACACTGGCAAAGAAGCTGGGGACACATGTGAATGAAAGACAAAACAGTCCCAACTTGGTGCTCATTATTTAAGAATAAAAACAGGGGAGCAGGCCAGGTGCGGTGGCTCATGCCTGTAGTCCCAGCACTTGGGAGGCTGAGGCAGGTGGATTTCCTGAGCTCACAGGTTTGAGATCAGCCTGAGCCAGAGCGAGACCCTAGCTCTAAAAAGTATCCAGGTGCTGTGGCAGGAGCCCGTAGTCCAAGCTGCTTGGGAGGCTGAGGCAAGAGGATCACTTGAACCCAAAAGTTTAAGGTTGCTGTGAGCTAAGATGCCATGTCACTCCACTAAAGGTTACCAAGTGAGACTGTCTCAAACAAACAAATAAATAAACAAAACAAACAAAAAAAGCAGGGAGCACTCAGTGTGCAGATGGGATATTTTAGGCACTAGCGTTTTAACAGCCTGTTGACTCTATGATTCTGCCTTCTTTGATCCTGAGAAAAGACTAGCACTTGTCAAGGCAGATTCTGAGAAGATGCTGTCACCTGGCTTACTTACTCTGGCAGCAGCGTGCAGAGGTACCAGGCATGTGCTATGTGAGAGAGAGACTGGTGGAGAAGAGCTTAGTGCACAATGTGAAGACAACAGTGGAAGCATTTGTTGAGTGTTTTAAATCCATGCTGAACATCCCCAGCCAGACTCCTGCATGTTGATTGTGGTGTCCAAAATAAGAGGTGTCCTCACCTGTTCAGGACTGAGAGTCCCAGTGAGGACTGTGTGGAGAGGACATCAACGTTTGTGCTATAGGAGATGATGAGTGGTTTGTGTGGACTATACTATCATGGC
>NW_003852428.1:17420993-17440112 GCF_000181295.1 Otolemur garnettii | reverse complement strand
GAAGAAGAATGTGTTTCAACTGCATCAGATTAACACAAAAGATACACAGTCGCCGTCTTTTCTTACAGCTGCATAGTAGGAAACAGCCTGGAAAGGCTTGTCCAAGGTCACGAGATAGACAAGTGGTGGGTCAGGCCACCGGCACGTGACTTGATGCTGTCAGGATGGATGAACACGTGTTTGGTTATTCCACGCACTGGA
This sequence comes from Otolemur garnettii, assembly GCF_000181295.1. Taxonomy (NCBI): domain Eukaryota; kingdom Metazoa; phylum Chordata; class Mammalia; order Primates; family Galagidae; genus Otolemur; species Otolemur garnettii. Next base: position 17,439,911 of record NW_003852428.1, on the reverse strand, counting down.
AAAAAGAGAAAGAAATGTTGAAAGAATGAAAAGGAAGGAGGAAGAGAAACGATAATTGGGCGCAGAGTGATGATACTTCTTTCCTATTTGATACTCAGGCCCCCATGAAGGAAGCACCAGCATTTGAATTGTGGGATGAATGCCTGGGTTCAGCGAGACCAGTTCTCCTGCCCAGAGTCGCACAGTTACTATGTGACTGAGCCGAAAGTGAAGATAGAGATAGCCTTGCCACAATTCCCATCACACCGAGGACATTGCACTTCATGTAGAAATTTTCTCCCTGATTCCTAAATATTTTTGACATAAATGTTTAAATGTAAAAGTTCCGCCACTGAAGCTGCAACTTCTCCTCTGGACAGTTATTCTGGGGCTTCCCGGAGGACCTGATTGCAATTTTCTCCCTCCACAGTCTATGCCGATGCTTGAATTTATTTATCCCATGAGAATGCTTTCAATGCACCGTCTTGAGGTATTGCAGTGAGCAAGGCAACTGAAGCCCATGGCCTCCTTGGATTAAGTGATGAAAGCTCAGTGTCAGAACCTGGATCACAACAGTTACTGTAGGGTCTTTAACTGCCATAGTACCTGTTAGTTGGTGCACCATTTAGCAAAGATGCTACTTTACTGGCTTGACAAAATTCAGTCAAGAGTCTGTTTATTGTTTGTTCTTTTCTGTGGAGTATGCAGAAAGAAATTATGCTCAAGGTCTGACTTTCAACATGATAAAAGTTATTCCTAACCAGATTTCCTCTCTCTCCCCTCTCAACCCCCAACTAAGATCACGTTGTCAGGGATGTGACTGTCAGGTAGTAATTTCAGTAAATTACATCATTCCCCTTTTTTATCACTCTTTCAAGTAATGGTTGTTTTAGGGTCTTGATGATTTTGGGGAAAAGAACTTCAGGATGCTGCATGTAAACCAAGCAAGCAATCTTGGAAATACTGAAATGAAGAGAGAGAGAGAGAGAGAGATGGAGGGAGAGAGAGGGGGAGAGAGAGAGAGAGAGGGAGAGAGGCTTCAGAAAAGCAGTTGCTTTGAAAGGAAGGGATTGTTGGTCTTACAAGGTCTTACTAAGTAAGGAGAGAAATAGTCAATGCTTAGGGGTTGGCTTTTACTAAGAGTTTAGTAGGAAGTTCTAGAATTGGGTTTCCTCCCATTTCCATGTTTTATATAATTGTCTCAAAACTGTCACAGTGATTCCAAGGGTGGATAAATTTTAAAACCACAATGCAAATGATATTGTAATTAACCAAACTTCAAGTCAGGTGACCTAGACAGCTGACGCTCCAGTGAGAGCCACTGCTGCCTGTGGCGTCCCCCCATCAGTCAGACCTTGATACCTGCACCCTGTTCTGTGAGCCTCTGCACCTGGTCTCAGCCTGGTCTCCTCGGCTCCTGCGTTAACAATTTCACACTCTTAAAATACAAGTTCTGGGATGATTAGCTCACTAAATTACCAACACTTTCGCTGTTCTCTAGACCCTTCAGTTCATGACACCTATCAAAGAGCCTGACGACAATGATGGCTTCAGAACAAAAAGGGGCATGGATAGGGAGTGAATAAAGAAAGAAATACAGTCTTTTTTTCTCTCTTTTATTATTATTATTAAATGATAGCTGTATACATTAATGCAAACATGGGGTACAGTGTAGTGTTTTCATGTACAATTTGAAATATTTTCATCAAACTGGTTAACATAGACTTTGTGTCATTTACTTAGTTATTGTGTTAAAACATTTATACTCTAGTTCTAGAAAAGTTCACTTGTACCCTTGTTAGACAGACCATATAGGTGAAGAAATACAGTCTTAAGTAGTTCATTCATTTCTCAACTCTGGCAGAGGGGAGGAAGTCAAAATCGAGAGAGCCTGTGAACCACCCCTCTCATCTGCACAGACCCAGAGGCCAGAGTCAAAGCCCTGAGTTTGGCCGGTTTCTCCCACCTCATCGGCTTAGCCTTATGCACACCACCTCCTGAGCTGACTGTCATCGTTGACAAGATGAAAAGGCAAAGCCTCTAACACCACTAGTGCTTGTCACTGAATTACGAGCTAATTACTGAGTCTCCCTTTTCTGACTCATTTTGTGATTTTGGTGAGACTGATTTTATTGATTTTCCTTTCTATTTTTATTGTACATAAAGTAAAAAGAAACAATATTGGGACATTAGATGAGGCCTAAAATGCAGAGGTGTCAATGATTGATCCAGGCACAATGTCATCCAGACACGGGTGATTATTCCAGATCAGCAGGAACACACAGCACGGACCATCAAAAACCTCAGCAGGTTTCAGGACATTCTGAGATCTGAGAGTGTCACAAAGGCAATGCCAGGAGCGTTTCTTTTGAAAATATTTGTCCCATTTATTGAAGAAACTGAATTAATCTGCCTTTTCATGTGTTGTGGCAGAGAAAGTTGACTTTCCATGTGGTCTGGAAATGTCCAGGTCTAACAGTGTCACTGGAGAAGCCAGATCTTTAGGTGTCTTATGATTTCCAACTCAAAATGGCAAAACAGAAAGAATGGTTTATATCTCTGAAGATAAGTAGACCTTCTACGGGTGCCTGGGTGAGTGTGTAATTATAAACTTACATGTATGTACAGAAAGTATTATTGGTAATTGTTACCATAATTATTTTGATATCCACTGTTGAGTTATCTAAGATTAAAGATATGGAACTAACTGAATTACACAACTCTCTCTGAATCCATGAGGCATGCTGGTGAATTTCAGATTTGAGACTAATGGTGGAGAAGACCTCCTGGGCTCTCGACAGGGTGGGCTGCCTCCTTCGTGAACAAGGCTTGTCCACAGGCCAGGTGCTGCTTCCGAGAATGTTTTCTTCATCCCACTGGTTGCCACAGAACATTGATAATAATATTTGGCTATCAGGAGTGTTCTCATGATAACCTGTATATTTATCTCTTCCTGAACATCAGGGGATCTCACATCTCCACATGATCGCCGGTGGCTCAACCCCAGTTGTGGTTGCCCTTGAAAATCTGTTGGTTGCAGCTACCAACTTGCCCATCCCTCCTTCAACCCTCCTGCTCCCGCAGGAATATAAGTCTCCATCCCTTTGTTTAGAGGTTGAACTTTAGCTTCACAAGTTCAAAACTTTATTCAAATTCTTATAAGGTTTGATCAGGCACAAGACATCTCTATCACAGTATCCAAAGAATTCTACCTGATAAATAAAATGCCCATCTGTTAGCTCATCACTGGAAAGATTGACCAAACTATTGTTACCAAAGGATGTATTCTTTTTGTCCCAAGTATACATCTCTGCAAGGGAATCAAGCTGACAATGTTGGTGACCTGGAAAATGAGGTAATCGAATAGTTAGATAATCTTTAAGACAAACTGATATATCAATGCAATTTCCCTCCTTGGCCCAGTTGCTCAGGAAGTCGATGTTAAGGTGCTTTAGTAGCGCCAAGGCCCCCAGGGTGGCTCAGGAGGGGGCGCGGGGGTTATTACCCTTCTCCCTCCAATCAACATCACCAACACCCACGTATGCTTCAACCAGAGCACCTCACTTTTTACATGGGCCACCCCATTAAAACAAGGTGTCTGTCTGTGCAAGGAGAGAAGCACTTAAAGGTGACTCACAGGGAACTTTGAGGCAATGTGTTCAGACACTCGTCCTGACATGGGTAGAGAGGGATCATTAATTATGGTACCCTGGATCATTAGAGAGCATCCTCACATGCTGGGTGTATTTCTGGAGACTATTCCCCTAGACTCCTGACAGAGATTTGATAAACATCATAAGTCCCATCACTTCTCCATGGAAATAATCTCTTAGAGCAGGTGACTTTGCAGATGGCTGGATTCACATTTTGCTTATTGCTTCCTGCAATTTTTGTTTCAGAGGAGGGCTGTTTCCTGAGCTTACTGAATCTTAAGGGCTCTGTATGAATTATAGGATATTCACATGCAGAACATGAATACATAGGATTCTTCTTTATAGGAAGGGAAGCCAATTCCCCCTACAATGAAGGCTTAGTTTGGCATATTTTCTGAAATTTGGTATGTAACTTGCATCATAGATGAGGCTTTATAGAAGCAAGATATTAAGGGCTGCTTCAAACATACTCAAGGAGAAAGTCTTCACTTTAAAAATGTTAATGTATTTATTTGTATATAGATGCAATATGTTCAGATATCCATGTTTATGTAGGTGTGGATATCTTCATATTTATTTACTTTTTTGGTTTTTGCATTTACTGTTTCCCCTTGGCTGTGTGCTCTCATTCAAGGTGGCGTATGTTGCTGACAGCAGTAGTGACAACAAGCACACTGATATTTGTTGGCATTTTCAAGGCTTTGGAGAGCAACAGCATAACCTTTAGCTGGGAAGCTGTTACAAGTCTTGGCATAAGCAGGGCCCAGTTGTCATCTCCAGGTTCCACTGGCTTCACTTTCTGATTTTCCCCTGGCAGGCGGTTAAGCTTGTCCTTCTTCTAATCCCCTTGCATCGCATTCTCTCCCAAACTGTGCTTTTGGCTCTATTTCCCTGTCAGTGAATTGCTTTTTATGAAGGAGGACTCTGGAAAGAGATGTACTTGGGCTTTTATGAAGGAGGACTCTGGAAAGAGATGTACTTGGGCTGTCCAAAACATGCCCCAAGTGCCGCTTGCAAAACTAAACAATTACCCACAAAATTATGACCGTAGTATAAAACAATCCCAGGCGCTGCTTCAGTTTGTTTTCCTATAAAACCACTACATACCAACCTCTTAAACGTCCTAGTACTTCTTCTTCTACTTATTATCATAAGTTAATTCGACATTTTAGAGAGAAGCTAATGGGGAAGTTAATGGAATTCAAATGAGTCTTGAAAATTAAATTACTGATTATGGATGCATGTTCTAGTTTTTTCCAAAATAATTATTTCCATTATCATAAATATTTTCATCCACCTCAAACTTATAAAAGGCATAAATTATGGCTTGATCATAGAATTATGCCCAAGTCTTTTGTTTGGGGGATTCCTTTCTAATAAAGGTATATTTTTATTGCCTACTTCTCCGTAAGGTACACACATTTTTAAAAACAAAATGAGAGATTTAAACCCAAACATATTTGGTAGGGAAAATATAAATTTAATATGAGTGACAGAGAAGGAGTCTTTTCTTAACATCTCACCAAGGAATGTCAGGTATGAGCTACTTGTGGAAAGAGCCAAGGACCAAGTTGCTGAAATACTAGACTCAGCAGTGTTCATGGAGCCGCTTCCCAATTCTTAGATACTGTTTCACCAGTGGAATTTGAAAACTAGCAGAAAAAATGCAAAATGTATCTCCGATTTCCTTCTCTGGGGCCTTCCTAGCCGCTCATTTTGTTTATTTAACATCTTCTGCTTTCTTTTCAAACCCCTGAAGAACAGAGCTGGGCATGTGGGTGTTTTAAAAGCCATTTTATCTCCTCTCAGCTCCTCTGAGAGGTATGTGTTTTTCTTCAGAGTATTGTTGATGTTTTTGCTAAACTTCTAAGGAATCCAGACAAAACAAATCTATATTTTTAATAAACATGCTGAAAATTAAGTTGTTCATCTAAGAGTCAGAGTTTAAGTAAATAACCCATGTTACTATGAGGAAATTCATTTTATTTTCCCATTCTATGTATTTCCATATATAGATTTTTCTAAACTTGTGGAAACCCTGGGTGAAGCTGGTATTTAATGCATACATTTAATAAATTCATGCCTAGAATAATCAGAGGGCAGTCTAACTCTTGACTTAGCTATCCAGGCCAGCACATCCATTTACAGACTACAAGTGTGATAGACCCAGAATTACATGCAGGTTGAGGTGATGAATTCAATCGTTAGGTTGAACCATATGAACCTAATGCCATTGACAGTTTTGCCCTATATTGTGGTGATATCATATGATTAAATTTAACATATATATCTTTAATTACAGTTTATATGAATTCCTAAGGTTCATAACTTCTAAAGGGGGAGAAAGTAAGGAAATGTTGACAATGTCGGGGTAAAGCTGAGTCTACTTAGTGAGATGAGAAGAAACCTCTGTTTCCTAAGATGGTAAAAAAAGCTCAGTAAGCCCTGGCAATAGAGGAGGCCCCCGGAAGGAAGACCTCCTTTCTTGCTGTTGACCTTGCATGTTACTGTCTACAGCAAAAGAACATCAATGCCACGGTCACCTGAGAAACGCACACATGTGCTCCCCACTGCACAGTGCACAGCTACCGTGAGCAGCACCCAGAGAGCAGAATGGTGTACCTGTCACTGTGCTGGGTGGGATGACTTTGGGCCAGTGGCCACAAGAGGACAGTTGTTTCAGAAGGGATGTAACAAGGTATAGAACAGAGGGCTTTGTCTCCGGATTTTGGGTTATGTAACATTACTCAGAGTACAAAGCCCGATCACCTTAGCAAACGATAGGTGATCCATTCATCTGCCACCCTCCTGTTCATGGACTAAGTATTGAGGGACAAGTATGAGTCACCGGAATGGAAGGAGGGAATGAAATTCAGGTGGAGGGGACAGCAGGGACAGAGACGGAGCACCTCGGAGAGGCTGAGGCAGGAGAGTTGCTTCAGCACAGAAGTTTGAAGTTGCAGTGAGCTATGATGATGCCGCTGCACTCTAGCCTGGGTCACACACTGAGACTCTGTCTCTAAAAACAATAAAAAATAAATGGATTTTAAACACACCTTTACCACATCATCCAGTACTTCCTCCTGGCTGTCTGACCAAGAGGAGTGAAGACACTTGTCCACAGAGACACCTGCATGCTGATGTTCCTGGTAGTGTTAGTCACAGCCAGTAAAATGCACAGAAGCACAGTCTCCCACCGGAGAGGGAATGAACAAAGTGCAGCTTCAGAACAGGGAACGACGTACCTGCACACTGTAATGTCGATGACACCAAAAATGTTATGCCGAGTAAAAGCCATCACAGAGGCCACAGGTTAGAAATAACCTAAGGTGCATTAATTTAAGAATAGCTAGACGAGTATTATGAATATGAATAGTATTGTAAGAGAAGGAGATAAGTTCTTGTGTTTTAGTCTGGAAAAAATCTCCAAGACATATTGTTAAAACATGCTGAAAAGAGCAAGATACAAATAAAATCACTTAGACAAAAAAAAAAAAAAAGAGCAAGATACAGAACAATAAAAATAGAATGATACCATTCAAGATAAAAATCTGTGTAAATGTGGGTACAAAAGTTAGTAAAAGAATAGATTCTGAAATGCTATATACCTATATGGAAAATGGTCACGAGCTTTAACTTTTTATTTTGCATTTCTATATTAAGTCTTTAAAAATAAGAATATGTTCAACAGCTTGCATAAGGATTAAGATGAAAACACAGCCATGCTAGTCATCTTGCTGTGATCCAATGTACCTTTGTACATAAGAACTGCATGTTACAGCAGAAGAGAATAAGGGCCGCACACCAGATGTGCTCAGTAGGTGCTGGCTTGTTAAACTCAAAGAGCTTTCTTGTACCCTTCCAGGAGTTAAGAGTTCTTACTGAACCGAGTGCCTCACAGGCCAACTTCAAAGCCATGAAGAATAGATGTAAAAGGGGCGGAGCCTGTGGCTCAAGGAGTAGGACGCCAGCCCCATATACCAGAGGTGGCACGTTCAAACCCAGCCCTGGCCAAAAAAATAAAAAAAGAACAGATGTAAAGGATATAAAAAAACATTGGGACCTTAAGCTACAGAGTAGAGCATTTTTTAAACCCTCCTATTTCCCAACATCTGGTAAAAACTCTCCTTTTGAACTGTGTTGCAAGGACAAACTTCATCCAGAAATTAGAAACTGTGGTTAATATTGGAAGAACATTGCTGTCAGCAGTGTGCTTACTGTACAGTGTTGTCCAGAGTTAAACTGGAATCTTCTCACTCATGTGTCGGATAGTCTGGGTGAGGAAACCCAAGGGACAGTGGGGACACAAACAAAGCCCAGCTCCCACTGCTCAGGCTCACGTCTAATTTGAAGTGTTCTGAACAGTAGAACTTCTCTCCAGCTGTCCTCCTTGGAGTCTTCGAATTAATCAAGTATTTCCTATTACAAGGAAACATTTCCTGACATTCAGTCTAAATTTTTATCTTTCTTACAGCACTATGTTAATTATGTTATGAGCAGATAAAAATGATACTCATCTCGTTATCCATTTTCTTGGTTGCGCCGTGCCTGTGCAGCTCCACAGCAGCTGAGAACGAAGTGACCCTCATCATCTCTTATTTCTTTCTCTGTCTCACAGATATGGACAGTCAGATCAATAGAAAACAGAGTAGAGTGTGCTCGCATCCCACTGCGTGATCGGGCTCTATCAATCTCGGCTCCTGATACTGCCTCGTAAGCTTGATTTCCCTCAACAAGCAAAATATTGGGTTACCTGCTTCTGTCTGCCTGACCTTCCCCTGCTGGCATTGGTAATGGCCAAGGGAAGCAGGGCGGGGGGGGGGGCAAAGAGAGAGGCAATGATAAGAGTCATTTGTAAGATCTTGGAACTAGTAGTGGCAAATTCACTTGTAGCATTGACTCATAATACTAATCTACAGCTTGCTAAGACAGGAGGAAAAAGGGAGGGTCGGAAAAGGCAGAGGTGAGCTGTAAGTCCTCTTATTATGAAGCACAAGACAAAAAAAATACCCACCGGCTGTGAGTCATGTGGGCCTTCTGCGGCAGGTGCCTGCAGCAATTATTTTCCAGTGGGTGCTTGATGAAAACTGGAAATGGAAACGTCGATACTTTGGGCCAATACCGGTCGCAGTTCGTTAAGACAGCAAACAAGGGAAGGATGTTCCTTGTCCTCCAAGCATCTGAAGCAAGCTTCCTTGGCTTCCGCCTCCTCTCCTGTCTTGACACCCAATAGCTGGAGAATCGTCAGCAATTAGTGGGCCTCTGGGCACATCTACCTTGATGAAACAATGAAGAGTTAACAACGAGAAATCTTAACACTCAGGGTACCCTGTAAGTCCACCTCATTTTCTACTATACTTCTCCACATGTAAATATGCCTCTTTCCCTGCAATGTAGGTCATCAAAGTTCAAATTCTAGTTTTAAAATTATTCATCATAGCACTAAATGGAAATATGTGGATTTGAATGTATACATGAATTTGAATTTCAAGGTCTGAATTCATTTAATGAATTAAATTAAATGTTAAACTCTATTTGAATACAACTTTATTTGATTAATTATCACACTTTCAGAGAAAATGTCTTGTCTCGTGGTGTGTGGTGACTGGAGCAGGGATAGCCTGGCAGGGAACAGTGACTCCGTGACCACACTTACATTGGCGGGATTTGGTGCAAAACATCAAAGAAAACGTGGCCGACACCTCAGATGTTGAACCCAGAGGGCCGAGGGTGGCTGCTGCGGAGTTGTGGAGCTCAGAGACGTGGAGTCCCACAGACCAAATGCCAGAAAGAAAGCCCAGGACAAAGTTGCGTTTCCCTTAGTAATTAGCATTGAAAGTGTTTAAAAGGTATTAAGTCTAGAGGGCCCAAGTTAGTGCTCGAGTCCCTCCAAGCTCCTCTCCGCCCACCTCCTTCCCACTGCCACTTTCTGGCACATCAACAGAAGGATAATTCCTCTTAAACGGATTTATTTCTGGGCAACTGTTTCTTCCTTCATAGCAGTGAATCCTGTACAACAAGCTTCTTAGACTTCAGAACATTATAATCCAAGGAAAAAGCAGAATAATCCCCATGGAAGGTGGAAATGGGATTACAAAGTGCAGAAGCCTCAGCTCTAGGGCCAAACTCACCAATGGGAGCTTTTCTCCACGTCTACAGAGGGCAGTTCTGAAGCCCTGAGAGGTGAATCCAAGTATAGGAAGACCCAAGTGCTGTTTCATCAGCCCCTCCTTGGGGGGGCACTCAACACCAGGAAGCACATTGGTCCTGGAGCCACCAAGGTGTCCTCCAGATGCTGGGGTGCTATCAGGGACAGACCGACACCCACACAGTGGGTCTGGAGGGACCATTGTTCCCCGTTGCTCAGATGCTGACCTGCACCTGCAGGGGTCCCAGTGCCTGACCCCTCTCCTCTCTCAGGGTCTCATTTGTCTCCCTGGGACACCGCTCCTGGGATTTGGAAATCAAGGATGTTTGGTCAACCACATAGGCCTGATCCAGTACATTTCCAGGAGAGATTTTTCTAGATTCTTTCTCTTTTGGAAAGAAAAACACCTCCATATTCCAGGGGGTTCTAGATGCCTAATCTCTTGGTGATGACATAACCACTGAAACATTTCCTAAAGTCTTCTTGCCTGATGCGATTTTTAATTTTTCTTGAAGAAGTAGTCAGTATAACATGCTAGGGTCAACAGAACTTTTGACATGTCTTATAAGGAAAGAGTGTCACTCTTCAAAAGTAAAGATTAAAGCCAGCTGCCAGCATTGGGCAACACCGTCCCTTATAAAAGCAGCTCAGAATCATGGTCTCTCAAGGGTTGAACAACTTTGAATTGTTTGACTTTCTTTCTCTTTCATCAGTTTCCTTCTGGATATCATACCTGCTGCCATCCCCACCCTTTGTTTCCCTCTCTCCCCATTTCATCCTTCATGTTGTGGGAAGAGACAACCGTACCATAAAAATACAACGAACATCTCAGCAGAACCTGTAGCTTAGCCATTGTCGCTACCAGATTTTCACTGAGGACATTGGAAAACCTAATTGAAAAAATAACCTTTGTTCTGGAGAAATAGGAAATTTCTCTAGTGAAAAAGCAACTGTAGCCCTCCCCTGGTGAAAATAAAAGGATTCGTGGCAAACTGAAGCACCGCTTGTTACAAGGATTGCTACATTTTCATGGTGGAAGTTTGGACTGTCACCTTGGACAGAGTTTAATTGTCTCCCCAGCATCTTACCTGGTGCTGGCTTTCCTGCTTGCTGTATTTACGCATGAGGCACACCACGTGTTCTCCTGGCCGGGAACACTGCATTTCATCAGTAACTGCCAAGATTTGGGAGAAGGTCAACTGAGCTTACGAAACACCTACTAGAAATGAAAAAAAATCTTGAATAATTATCTTTCCTAAACCATCAACCATAGTGCACACTGGTTATAAAATATCATAGCCTATTTAATAATCTTTCTCAAGGAGTTTACATTTTACCAATAACATATATTCCTGACATTTATTACTATTTTATAGATTGGAAAGAATGTGTATATATGTTAACTTTATTCATTTTCATTGTGAGATAGGTGATATTATTGTTTTTTCCTTACAGATGACAAAATTGTAGTTAAAACAATGTGTACAATTGGTTCGCAAATCCACTGCCAAGGCAGTAAAGCAAAGTTTCTGCTGCACCACGTTACTGCCTGTGAATCTGCAGACCTAAGAGTGGAGAGTTCATGGATTTGTAATCAGTGACACCCACAAAGGGACAGATGGGCTCCTGGTGTTTAGCTAAAGCTTGATCCCGCCCTGTTCTTTCCAGATTAGTATAAAATTACATCATATCCCTGCCACTGTGAGCCAAAAAGCAGCACAAAATACCGATCCCAGTTACATGGAAACCTGAAAAGGGATCATCACCACACTGATAACTTCATGGCACACAAGACCCAGGAGCTCCACATGGTGCACACTTTCTCCGCTGGAGAGGAGGACACAGGCAGGTCCTGACCCTCGTCCTGCTACCTCTTTGCTTAATGGCTAAAATGCCAGCAGGTACCAGATTCTAAGGCGTTCGTGCCAGGCTGGGGTTTGGAATAGCATTATTCTTCTGCCCATGACACTGCATGTCAGAGGGAAAGATGTTCACACGGGTCCTAGGATGGTCAGGCCAAAGCACAGTGCAGTCTCTCCTTAGGTCACCACAGAAGGACGTGGCTGGCACACTCATTGTCCCAGTTCTGATCAAATGCCAGCCTAATCCTGAGGGTGAAAACAGAGCCATCTCTCACCATAGTCTAAGCCAGTAGTTCTCAAGCTGTGGGTCGCAACCCCTTTTTTAAGAATGAAAATATACTGCGGCATTAGGAAGGTTGAGACCCACTGGTCTAAGCTCTATGAGGACAAGGGTTTTGTGTCGTGTTTTTTGTTTCTATTTTGTTTGCTGATGTTTACTTATTATTAGAAAATAAGACTCATGAGGGCTCAATGTGTCACATTTGGATGGAACATACGTACATAATGCGCCCGTGTGTGTGTGAGAACGCTTCCTCAGATCTGACCAGCCACCCCGCCCTCCAATGGCACGGTGTGTTGGAGACTACCCATGCCCCCAGTGTGCATCACCTTCATCTTTCCTGGTAATAAGACCCTCACTTTTTACCTGGTTGCACAGCCATTTAGAAGAAAACCACTATGACAGGTGGAAAGGGAAGTTGCCTGTCCAAGTTCAGGCAGGAATCTTTCCTTCCCTCTGGCTGAAATGAGGGTGAGATGGCTGGAGTGCCAGAAGTTTGAGCATCGCTAGGGCCTGGGGTCCTGACAAACCCAGGGCACATCCCAGAACAATCCCCTCCAGGTTTCTTTTAAAGCTAAAAGAAACACATTGCAATCTTAAATACGTCATTTTTACTATGGGACTTTGGTCACTCAGCCAAAACTAATCCTCAGGGGTACAAATAGATTGGCAGACGTATATGTGATAGATAAATAAGTACGTTTTCCCCTAATATCTTTATAAAGTTACCTAAAAGTTGGGTTAACACAGCATGTATTGTATGTTATTGATACATTCTTAATTTTGTGTTCACTGAAATCAAATTTGGTAGAGTGTTGCTTCTGCTGGTAGCAAATGTTGATTTTTCCTAAGAAACACAATTCCAACTACGGTCGTGGCAGAGACCTTTGGATGGAACTGTCCGCCCTGCTGTTTCACGGTGTCCATCATCAGCGTTCACCGCAGGCAGCTGCAGGGAGAGAGGTGTGGAGCATGAAGAGGAATCATCACGGCACGGCTTCCCCTCCTCCACCTGGTTTCTGCATCCTTTGGCTTGAAGCAAATTCTCAGGAAATCAATCGGCTTTTTCAAATGCATCCAAACAGCAGGCCAAAGATACAGGGGAATTGTTTTTCCATTAACCTAATGTACTTTCTGTGAGCAAACTGAGACCTACCCATGGCTTTAGATGTCACATCTATCCTAGTGGCCCCAGAGTCCTCTGTTTCTCAACCTTTCCTTAATGCTTTCTTGATCTACCTTAATTCTTACCTCCAGTATTTTGTTGAAATTCATTTTATTTCTTTTCGTTCAAGAAAAAAAAAAATCCACAATAAATAAGCTTTTTGCTACCAGCACCACTCGAGCTAAGTTTTTCTCCTAATCTTAGTGGGGGTTTGTCCGTCACCACCTCCTTCTTGGTGAGGGTGACTTATACTTTCTTTGCCTTCTGTTGAATTGTTCTCCGACATTCCGTAGGGTTTCCCAGCCTGGCGCTTTCCTGTTCGCAGCTCTCATGAGCACGCGCTCATCCACACCTGCTTTATTTCCTATGTTAATAATTCCACTTGTTCTCAGTGGCCTGAGCCAGAAGCACGGGAGTGATCCAAGACTGTGGCTTCCCTTCCTGCTGGCCACCAACCCACCATGCTGGCTTGGTTTTTATTCTTTCAGCAGCTACCTTATTAAATTTCTCATCACGTATTGCCTGAATCTTATCTTCACACTCTCTTCCAGTCAGCCCCCATCTCTGTTTGGCTCCACTTTTCAATCACAGAGTTCTGTCTACTGTGGGAAGGCAGGCAGACCTCCCATCTCGTAAGCCCCGAGCTGAGAAATTCTGAGTTGAGGCCCTGGCCACTACCTGGTTCTTGGGCCTCGTTTACTGGTTTTCCTGTCCCTTTTGTCCTGTCAGCAGCTGTCTGGGGAAAATTTGTGGCATCTGAGGGCCTGGGCTTTGGGGTTCAGCCTGCTCATTCCCACGTAGACTCTTATTCCTCCAGATGGCTTTGAAAACTCAGCTGTACTGAGAGCTCTCGGGCACATCCCTGAGCCCTGGCCCTGCCTGAGAATCAATCAAGTCTTATCATGTGGAATCTTCCAGACCACACTGCTGGCGGCTTCACAGCTGAGATTATCTTTTGCCTCTATCTCTAGTGTCAAGCATAGAACTTCACGTTTAGTGAGTTCTTAAAAGTCACTTGCTTAAGTAAATAAGTAAACGTCCATTTGAAGCATCCCTGTCCCCCAGGGGAGGACTATGGATTATCAGTTTCTCTCCGCTCCCCGCCTACTTTTCCCGCTGCAGAGAAAGGGTGAATCCAGGCGTTTTCACTCATTTCTTTATTCTACAGAGTAGTGTCTATAGAAATAAACTGCAGTTAGTTCAAGTTCTGCTGATTTTTTTTTCTCCTAAACAAGGAGAAAACCCACATTTAAACCAGGTTCTGTCAAGTCTTTTTAATTTCATTTTTAGAGTTTCTGGCCTTGTTTTCAGACAATTCACAGGTGATTAAATATCAATGTGTATTCAACATTTGAGAATTTATTTCACATGGGGCCACTAATGCTTGGCATGGCCAAAACAATTTATAATGGTTGATCAAGTCCTTATGATCAAAGGGAAAAAAAAAAACCTCAGAGCATGGCTAATTTCATATTGGGAAGAAGGTTAAGGAGATGAGAAGGGAGTTTATGGTAACTGAGTACCTACTCTGTGTTGAAACTATGTATAGACGTTTGCACCCTGAGTTAAATCCTCCCGGGTACCCTGTGAGATAGTTATTATTACCACTGTTCACAGCTGAGCACAGTGAGCTTCAGAGAGGGGCAGCTCTGCACAACCAGCTCGCCTGCCTTCCGGCAGCACCTGTGGGAATCCTGGTCTTAAAGCCACGGCACACGCGTTGGGTCAGACACCACCAGGAAAGTGTTCTTGAATTTCACTAGCTGATTTGTTGTTTAATCGTAAAGCTTTCTTAAAACCAAGTTTTTAATTTCAGAATATTTTTAGATTTAAAGGAAAGCTATGAAGTTAGAATGGAAAATTCTCTCACACCCCACACCTAGTTTCTAACTATTGCTAACAGCCTGTTCATTGTGGTACACGTGCCACGATTAATGAGCCGACAAAGATACATTATTATTAAGTAAACGCCACACTTTCCTCATACTTCCTCCGTCTTTACCTGGCGAATTAATAATTTTTCTTTTTGGACCCATCCAGGGAACCATGCGATCATGGCTCCTGAAGATCCTCTTGGTTGTGATAATTTCTCTGACTTTCCTTGTTTTTGTGACCTGGACAACACTGGTCAGGCGTTTTGCAGACTGTCCCTCCATTTATACTTGTCCAGTATTTTTCTCCTGACAGTTTTCCCATCAGTGAGCCAGGGGCTGAGCCTCTCCAGCGTTGCCCAGTGCTCAGGGCTGGGATCTACAGAGGAGGTTACACTGACTCTCTGAGGACTCCACTCGACACTCAACAGAGACGATTCATGTGCAAGGGACCCTTCCAGTTTGCTTGGTGCAGACGTGCTCCAGGTAGGGCTTGAGGAAGTTAGTATGGCAGTCAAGGACCTTCTCCTTCAGAATGTATCAGGGCAATAATACATGCATAGAAACAAACTCAAATTAATACCCTGTGGCTGTTATCAATCCACAGACACACCTGGGCTTTTAATAACTTTCTTCCCCTCCTTTATTATAATGTGTCTCTAATGCTATCGCACTTTAATGGAAAATTCCTGGATGAGAAAACCTTTTAATGCTCAATTGCTCCCAGTCTTAGGCTCTTCATATTTTTTTAAGCACTGACAATACATTTTGGATGTCGGATCTCCAGAGATGAATGTTGGTAAGAGTAAAGCTGAAGTGAATGTTAAGATAATGTGGCAATGAACTTAATATCCTGCCTAGTCCGAAGCTTTGTAGGACTCGGTGGATTAATTCTGAGAGTTCAGAGAAGAAATTAAGTAGACAGGTGTCACGTATGCTAAAGTAATAAAAGTTAATCCTGCTACTGATAGAAAGCTGGCTTTCAATAAATCAGCACTGAATCGAATGAGACTAAAAGGGAGAAGTGACGGCGGTAGAGATAATATTGATGATAACAGTAACGATAAATAATAAAGATAAGCCTATCACTCACTGAAAATATGCACAACTTGCACTTATGAATGGAGGCTATACAGTAAGTCCCCGAGTTACAAACATCCAACTGATGTACGTCTCACGCTTACGAATGGAGGCTGTTACATGGAATAGGTAAATGAGCCTGTTCTAACTTACATGCAAATGCTACTTAAGTACAAACCTACAGAAACTATCTCATTCATAACCTAGAGACCACCTGTGTATAAAAGGTTCTGTGCCAAGTGCTTCCCAAGGATGGCTTTAATCCTCAGGGAACCCATAGGGGGGCACTGGTTTGGTTCTCATTTTAAGATAAGGAAACAGGGGTTGAGAGAAGCTACTCGCCCAGGGTCATGTGGCAGCTAACTAGAGAAGCTGCCTGAGAGTTTCTTACCCTCTCAGAGCAGCACTGCTTGATAAAAGAGGGACACAGGTTGGAAGGGAGCAAGCTGAGTCCGAGGGACATTCTTTGGGAAAATCTCAACACAGAGACAGACACTTCCTCCCAGCTCTGGTCTAAGGAGCCGGACAGTTAGACAAATGGGGCTCCGCATTCCAACAGCATGATAGAAAGGCTTATTTGACTCACCTTGCCCAGAATGACTCTCTGTACCCAGAGTTTCGGCACTTAACTGCTTTTAATACCCGCAAAGGAAAAAGGAAGCTTCTGTCGTGTTTTAGCCTTAGCGGAGTAGATTCCCTGGACTGCTGTGAAGCCTGCTGTAGGACACTCAGAGGCTGGCAGGTCCGCCCAGGGCTTTGAAGAATCAAATGTTTCATGTCTGAAACTACCAATCCACCCACATTGGCTTATTACACAGAAAACTGTATTTGCCATTTCCTGCTGGCTTATGAGAAAACGTTGGCTGGTTTGCTACATTCCCTTCGGGTTGACAGACACTATTAAGCCATGGAACACAAGTGGTTCTCATTCTTCCTACCCTGGGGACCGTACACTGACGGGTCTGGGATCTGGCGAGGTGAGCAAGGGCCGCCCCCACCCCCTCTGCTTTGCCAGCCAGTTTGCACACTGGGGCTCAGCCGTGCTGTGAGTAGCTCCCAAGTCCACGCAAAACCTCACATGCTTTTCAATAGTGCATTAGTGTGTAATAAACTTTGCAAACTGAGATGCTCTTTGTTTAATACTAGAGTGCATTAGAAACCTGGCACCAGCACAAGAGGAAAGCTCACTCTTTCTACATTCACCAGAGAGATTCAGTGTCACATAATCATTCCAGAAATTTCAAAAGAGCTTCTTTTTATGCAATGTCCAAGAAGCATCGACCTCTAAAATATTCTTATGAAGCTTCATCCTCACAGTCCTTTAAATGATCTTAGATATTCCACTCATTTGTGCTTCCTACACGGACGGTGGGGTCCAAAATTATGTTTCCTCTGAGGCCCTGTTCAATGTCCCTGGATCTCTTCAGAGCTTCTGGGTTGTTTAGACTTTTGACAAATGTTACTACAACTAAGGGGAAGGGAAAGCTTGTGCTGAGAGTTACAGTTCTGGGCCAGGGAGGCAGAACGTGGGCTTCCTTTACTGCATCACGGACTTACTGTTTTGGTTTTCTCCCTGCTGCTACCCCCACCTCACAACGCTCCATCTTCCAGAGACGCTGTCATCACAGACGTGGGACGATAATGACGTGTCACAGGTGAATGTGAGATGCGCTTGTTACTCTTTTTGTAGCTACACCAATACACGCATTTACAACTTAACTCACATTCAGTGATCTAAAATCCAAAGTCATGTTCAACTTAGCTACATGTATTGTTCTATTTGCTGGCTTAGCCCTCGTGGCCACTGCCTGTCCCGTTCATGGTCCTGATCCTCTCCACGGTTTATGCCAAAGCTGGGGGATCCGGACTCTCAAAATTCCTTCTCCCTCCAGTTTTTGTCCATTCTTTCTGCTTCCTTCCACGTTAGTTCCTTCCCCAGTTTTCATAAGAAACCCACTTAAGGCCATTGAACTCATGAGTTCTGTAGACGTTGGTAAAAATCTTGGCCTCTGGGGAAGGGTCAGCACAGTCAGCTCTTTCTCAGCTACCCTGGCTGCTGCTTCCCCCTCACCTCTCCCAGCTCCTTAGTCACCTTCCAAAATGGCTCTAGGAAAATTCCTTCCCTTTCTCTCCCTTATTCAGAATCAGCTCCTCATCCCAAACTTCCTCAGGATAACTTGTCAAGATGTTCTGGAGAAGAATTCGAGTCTTATTTGTCCACATTCAGAAAGCAGGTGGTATTTGCGCTCTCCCTGGCCGAATCTGCTGGGGCTGCCACAGCGCAGCACACACAGTGTGCTGAACCACAGACGGGGACTTTCTCACAACGCTGGGGCTGCAAGTTGTGAGATCAAGGTGTGGGCAGGCCACTTCCTTCCGAGGCCTCTCTCCTTGGCTTGTATAGATGGTCTTCCCCCGAGTCTTCACCTGGTCATCCCCACACCTCTGTGTCCTAATTTCCTCTTTTTATGTAGACATCAGACACATTGGATTAGGGCTCACCCGAATGACCTTATTTTAATTTAGTTACCTCTCTAAAGATGCTACTGTATTTCCAAATGCAGCCACATCCTGAGGTGCTGGACAGTCGGGCTTCAACATATGAATGGGGAGACCCAAATGACCCCCTAATCCTCTCCTTACTTTGTAGCTCAGAGAATGGACAGCACATGAGAATGGAGACCTGACCTGATTCAGTCCTGTACCCTCCATGTCATGGGAGTTCCTAACACAGTGGACGCTGAGTAAATCCTGACTTTATGATGGTTGGCTAAGTTGAGGTCAGGTCAGGGGGTTAGCACAGAGCAAATAAATGCTATCATACCTCTGCTGGGTTTTCCAAACAGTTCTAACATGATGTTCCTAGATATGTTTTAGGAG
>NW_003852428.1:17419309-17420760 GCF_000181295.1 Otolemur garnettii | reverse complement strand
CCCCCTAAATTCTGGGCATTTTACAAAACACAGAACCACTATTTATATTATTCAAAATAAGCACCTTCTTTTTAAAAGTTCTGAACTGTGCACAGATGGGTCCTTACCCAATCACACATCACTAATTACACTGAACAGGTTTGAGAGGTTGATGATAGGTCCAGTACCCATTTGAGAATCTGTGTTGTGGCTAGTCTGTCTTAGAATTTCTTAGAAAATTGTGTTTAAGTCATAATACTTGATCCATACCACTATGAAAATAAAATGCCTATTTCAAAATGGTGCATTTTGAGGAAAAATGTGTAAGTTACAGGGAAATAAAATAACCCATCCTTCATTACACTGTTCTATGATTCTCTCTCAATTTCCCACATTTTCCATCACCATAACAGCTAGGATTCCTAGTGGGCGTCCCCATGAGTCTTCACTCAAGTTAATCAAAGATGTTTGTCTTCAGAACTCTTGGCATCAAATAATGTTTAGCAGTTTCATGTGAACTCCAAAGAACCTTGTGTCCAAGGGCGTAGCCAGCCCATAACCAAAATAAATAGAGGTTAGGCATCAGTGGAGTATTCAAGAAGGGGGGAGCATATGATCATTGGATGTCTGTGGTAGTGAAAAAATAAATGTGAAAGGGTCTTGGTATTAGATGGGCCTAGAGAGAAGAATTAACAACCATAGAGAATTACTAGCCAGCAGCTCTGGAGGGAAGTACCAGGCAGAACATCCTCAGCCAAGACCTTCCAAAAGCCATGCTGAGCCTGCCTCCTTTGCTGCTGGCCTCATGTCTCTGAGGTCAGGGTTGGGCTGAGAACCACTAACTCCAGCCCTGACACTGTCCTATCCAGTTTGACACCTGCCACATTCTTGGAATCCCTCAAGTGAACACATGTGGAGAGCACAAGGGGACTTTCCTAATTCACTCTGCCTCAGGTCACCAGAAGTTGAAAGGTATTTCAAAACAGGGCCACTGCACCTTCACTTCCTAGTATCATGCCAGAATTTCCACCACCAGATGCCATAATCCAGTGAATGTCTTTTCACTTGACATTTGTCATATGCTTGTCAACATCTTTCCTTCTGGGAGACCACGGGGTGGGGCACTTGAAGTCTGAGGGAGGCAGAAGTGGGGGCCAAGCTGTAAGTAGAGATGAGGTGTTGGGAAGACCAGCAACTGATTACAATCTTCCCTCAGAAACAAATCAGGGACAAAATTCAAAGATGAATCAATAAAGAAAAACAATCTTTGGGAGAATGGGGGATCTGAAGAATACTTAAAGCTTACTTCGTTTTTCTATTGCTCTTGGACTTCGGAAAATTGAACTCTAGAAATAACCTCAGGGGAGCTTAGGGTCTAAGGTTCATCACACTTTTTCATAGAAGTCTAAATAGTAAATATTTTGTGTTTCATAGATCAAGAGATTCAATCTGGGATGTTCTGTATGTACTCA
>NW_003852428.1:17415205-17419143 GCF_000181295.1 Otolemur garnettii | reverse complement strand
AGTACTTGTAAAGGCTGGAATATGTCATGGAGTTGGTTGGCCTCCAGGATCTCAAGACAAAATTTAGTTTTCCCCAACTTTATGGTTTAATTGTTGGTATTTTTAAAATGGATGAGAAATACTGATAATGTCAATTCCACAAGTTATTCTATCCTTCCTTCTCTGCCTAACAGTTGATGAACTATGTTCACAGAAAACACTTGGGAGTAAAAACAATTGCCTTGTTTCAGTTTTTTCTTTTCCAATGTAATTTTATTTATTTTTAAAAATAAATCATAACTGTATACATTACTGCATTTATGGGATACAATGTGCTAACTTTATATACAATTTGGAATGCTTACATCAAACTGGTTAACATAACCTTCTCCTCACTTACTTCATTGTTGTGTTAAGACATTTATACTCTACTCTTAATAAATTTGACATGAACTCTTGTCATGGGTTCATAATAGTACTGAGTACACTGGATACTTTTTCTTCCATTGTTAAGATACTTTACTAAGAAGAATATGTTCCAGCTCTATCCATGTAAACATAAAAGAGGTAAAGTCTACATCTTTTTATGGCTGCATAGTATTCCACAGTATAAACATAGAAGATGATATTTTAGAAGCAGAAATATAATATTTTCAGTTAGTGGATAAAAAGGGACCCAATTTTTTCCTGATAAGACTTGCTGAGAGCTCACTTGGGAACGCTGGGTATGATAACTCTAGAATCTAAAGCAATAGCTACAATACACACATGGATGACTTCAAGGTGGGCATGTCAAGTCTCTAGATGCCAGTGATGTCTTTGGAGATAATTTTCCACATTGTTTGGGTATATTTCATAATTCCTAAGTGAAGAACACAACTACAAATTGAACTTTCAAGCTATGTAACAAAATCATATATTCCCTCATAATAACCTAAAGTAAAAAAAAAAAAAATTCTACAGTGGACACAGGTCTTTCCAGAGTGAGAGCAGAAACCCCTGTCTGCAGGTGAGTGCGATCATTAGGAGGAGGGAGGGTAAGGGCTTCATTGAGGGTTATAGCGTCCTGGAAGGCTATCTCAGAATTGGATATATTTCAAGGGACCAGATAATAAAATTTGCTATGAAATGGACATGGCAGATGAGGGGAAGGAAGACAAAGATGAATCTAGATTTCTGGTCTGGCAAGTTGGGGCGGTTATGGTCTATTTCCTGAGATGAGGGAATTGTGTGGGGGAGAATTTTAAAATTCTGTTTTATATGTCATACGTTTGAGACTCCTCAGAGAGTTGTTCTCATTTTTTCTGTTTTCTCAGTGAAAAAGGAAACAGAAATATCAACTGATAGTAAGAAAGGAAGTTGGAATTAAAAGGTTTAAGAAAATTCAGAGGATTTGAATTAGCTTTTCTGGGAGTGTAAACACAGTTTGTAAAGGAAATATAGGATTATTGAGCAGCTAAGGATCTTCTTAAGATTCATGGTTATAAATTTTAAAAGAAAGGCCAGTCGGCATAATTGCATATTTTTATCAGGCCATGTTAAGCCATCGGAGTGCAGGGACAAAGTGGGCTGGGAATCAGATTTAAATGGTGCTGGGGCTCTGACAGGCACGTGTGAAACTGCTGAGCAAGGAGGAAGCTGTGGGATCTGAGTCCTGGGGGAAAATATGGACACAGTGGCCCCAGGAAGTGGTCAGGTTGAAGACTGGAAGAACCTAGGGCAGTGCCCCCCAGTCTTTTTGGCACCAGGGTGGGAGGTATGGTTTCAGGGCGATTCCTTTCCACCCCAGATTATCAGGCATTATATCTCATAAGGAACCACATCGTAGGTCCCTATCACGCACAGTTTACATGGGTTCCCACCCCTGTGAGACTCTAATAGGCCCACTTATCTTACAGGAGGTGAAGCTTAGGTGGTGAGGGAGTGATGGGGAGCAGCTATAAATACAGGTCAAGCTTTGTTCACGTGCCCACCACTGACCTCCGGCTGTGCAGTCTGGTTCCTAACAGACTACAGACCAGTCCCGGTCTGTTGTCCTAGGAGGTCTGGGGACCTCAGTCCTTGTATAGTCAGAGCCTGCTAGAACTGGGCTTCAAGGCTGGATTGCCAGATTTACCAAATCACACAAGATGCTCAGTTATGTTTTAACTTTAGAATAAAAATGTATAATATTGTGTGTGGGGGGGGGAGAGTGGCGCCTGTGGCTCAAAGGAGTAGGGCACAGGCCCCATATACTGGAGGTGGTGGGGTCAAACCCGGCCCTGGCCAAAAACTTCAAAAAAAAAAAAGTATAATATTTTGGCATAAATGTGCCCCAAGTGTTTCATGGGCATGTTTATTGTAAAAAAAAAAATCTGAAATTTTTAATCTAAAATTCAAATCTAACTGGGCATTCTGTGTGTAATCTGGCCACCCACCCCAAGAGAAAGTGAGCAGTGATGTTTGGAGGTCATCACGGGGCAAAGAAGACTGTGGTGATGACTGGGCAATGGGGCCAACCACAGGCAACGGGACTTCTAGGGATCAAGCACGAGCAAGGTGGTGGGGGATGGGGCTTCAGAGGACTGGGAGGAGGGCCAAGGAGCTGAAAATCCAGGGCTGCAAATGAATCACCTAGATACTAAATTTGTGAAGAATAAAAATAAGAATAGTACGGAGAGAGTGAGCCAATGCGTCAGGTGCTGAAATTTCCAGCAAATGCCCGGAGGAGACAGCCCATGTTGCAACTGCACCATGGGGGCAGCCTCCACGAGGGGAAGCCAATGACCATGGCACCCACTTACTTCTGTAGAACCTGGACTTGTAAGAGAGAAGAGCAAGAAGACGCAGTTGGCTGGAGGCATTGAGGAGCCGAGAGGTTATGTGTTCCCACCCCAGTGTACAGGGGGGTAAGGGAGAGGAGAAGGGGGCACTGCTGGAGAGGCTGGCGAGAGAGGCAGAGAACTCAGGGCAAAGGCAGCTTTCAGTTAATCATGAAATTGAACTTGAGAGGCGGCTTTAAGGACACTAAAGATTCAGCAGTTCATATCCCGTGAAGCTCATGGGAGAGTTGGGGCAGTGAATAGAGAAGGGTGGGAGATTTGGGGATGTGCCACGTCATGCGGGGATGACAGCCAGGGTGGCAGGGGGTGGCTGGCACCACAACTCAAGTAATAGATGCACAGCTGAGTGGGCTGCACCCAGAGGTCACTTAGTCAGGGACAGGCCACTGATCTGCTTATGGAATGATCTTCTAGGTGATTTGCAGCAGGGGGTCCAGGGAGCCATGGCTCCTGCTGGGGGTGGGGATAAGGATATTCTGGTGTGGAGAAGTTTGCCAAGAGCATGGGGCTCCCCAGGCACCTGCCCTGATGTGAGCTGACTAAACCAGGGGTAAGAAATGGGCTGACTTCCTGGAGTCTTGGAGGCCACCTGAACCCTCAGCTTCAGTGCCCATTGAATTCCAGCCTACATCTTAACAAAGAGGGAGAGAATGAAGTATGAGTTGAAAAGAAAAAAAAAAAAAAGACCTGGCTGTGTATTTCTAAATCTTTAGAAGGAATGTTATAAATAATGAAAAATTTTATAACATATGTAGCTTGAGACTGCATGTTGTCACCAGATGATGGTCAGGGCTTGTGTTCTGACAAATATCAGCTCCATTTTTTCACAACATCATTAGACAGTCATGCTCAGGAGCTGCTTATGTCCAGTCATCTCCGTCTCCGTCTCCTGATCAAGCTAAAGCACTTAGGATTCAGCAACGACAATAATCACACAAGCCCCGGAGGCTGGAGCCCTACCAATCCCTGTCCTGATGCAGCTGAAGGTTCAAAGTTTAGGTATGGGTCAATGACATTGAGCAAGACATCTGTGACCCTTGGCAGGCAGGGTGTTGTCAGAGTTATTTTATTGTCACAGTTTTCCTCCTTGTCCACCAGGCACCCATGTACAGAGATAACTGGAAATGTCATGTGACC
>NW_003852428.1:17410291-17414835 GCF_000181295.1 Otolemur garnettii | reverse complement strand
GAAGACTTTACCTCCTTCATGTTTACATGGATGGAACTGGAAAATGTACTTCTTAGCAAAGTATCACAGGAATGGAAGAAAAAGTATCCAATGTACACAGCCCTTTTATGAAGCTAATTTATAGCTCTCAAATGAAAGATACATCTTAATTCTAGCCCAAGAATATGGGGAGGGATGGGGAAGGGGAGGGGAGAAGGGCGGCTGGGTGGTGGGAGGGTGACTGGAAAGATCACCTATATTGCTGTGTTCTTTCTTTCTTTCTTTCTTTCTTTCTTTTTTTTGCTGCTGTAGGGCACCAGCCCCATATGCTGGAGGTGGCAGGTTCAAACCCAGCCCCAGCCAAAAAAAAAAAAATCAATGCTGTGTTCTTTCTTACAATCGACCACGGAACACAAGCTTCTCCCCATCAAGACAGAGCTGATGAATTCCCATCTTCCTTTTTCTTTTTTCTCTTCATTAGTTCATATTTACCTTCAAGTGAACGTCAACATGGAGGCTTCATACACAATACAATAAATAAATGAATAAATAAAGAATGCGTGTGTTTGTCCTCGGCAAGGGTGTTCTAATATTTGCTCTGCCCAGCAGCCCTGAGCCTTGTTTCCAGATTTTGTTTACCTGTTAGGGAGCCTGTGTCCAGGTGAGCAGGGCTCTTTCTGGCCCCTGGCTGGCACCGTCCTCACTCCAGGGAGCACAGCCATGTCTGAGAGTGGCTGACAACCCCCCCTCGTCAGCTTCCTGTTCCAGATGGGATTCTGGAACACTGTGTCCTTTCCCTGACAAACAGTTATTTGATCTTCACTCGCTACGTGGGACTGCTATTTCTTAGTCAAAATAAATCACTTTAAATTGGCTTTGACCAGTAGGCTGGAACTGAGCAGTATTTTTTTCTCCTCTCTCCCTCATTTTTGGAGCCTAAATGTACTATAATTAAGGCCATTATCAGCCACTGGAGTGGGGGTGGAGGCACATTTAACAGGCAGTGGGGAGTGAAGTAGCTGAAATATCAGAAACACTCCACCAGGAGACACAGCGTGGGAATAATCTTTCAAAAATGTCTTACTATGTTTCCTCTTGACCATACAAGGCACATTTTTTTCCCTCAGGGACGTGAACCTGGTTTTTGTTGGTTTTTGGAAGTTACAAATACAGGCAGTTTCCAAAATTGGCCCCTATTCTCTATCCAGTTTTCCAGGGCAACTACCTGGAGTAGTATATGAAATACATTCTACAATTTTAATAGAATTCGTGGTTAAGATGGAGCCGGTGGACTTGGCCTTGGATCACCAGGCCATGCATCAGTCTACGGGAACTTTGCTGTCCATCATCTTTGTCTGGCTTTGGATAATGTTTAAATGAGGCTGGGTGGAGCAGGCTTAGTTAATACTTATGTTTTCTGCATGCCAGGAACCACAGAGACCCAGAGGCCTGGTCCTCGGTGTTCAGAAATCACAGGAAATGAAATACAACGAACAAAGGCGACCTCAGGGTACCCCTGATGTCTCTGGAGTCTGAGGAATGACTTTCTTTAGCAGTTTGCTGTCACACAGGGGATGGAACCAAGGTCATGACATGTTTCTTTCCTCTTCAATAATAGGTCCAAAGTTTTATATTTTGAAGCATAATCTCATTTAATCTTTGTATTCCCTCATTCTGGCATTCTTATTTCCATTCTATAGAAAATTGCTTAATCCATAGGTGTGTACCCTGGTGGTAAAGTTTTTGAATGAGTTCCTATTTTTTAGCACAAGGTGAGCCATGCATTACAAAGGGGACCATCCATGTGCTTTTTGATATAGGCACTGATTTCCAGTAAACCTTAAAAACACAGGATTGTCTCAGAACTGGTCCAAACTGTATATAAAATCAGCACATTGTACCCCACAAATGCATTAATCTATACAGTTATGATTTAATAAAAAAAAGAAAATAATTTTTAAAAAACTGGCAGGTGCATCTCTCTGCAGTTTCCGCCCATGATGGTGGGGTGATAACAGACTAGTGGTCAGCGTCTGTTGTGGCATATTCTCTGTTATACTATAGAATTGGGTGACAAATGCTATGCATCTTTATGAGACCTGCAGTGCCAGGTATTTTGAAAGCATGATGCAGATCAAAGTAGGCAAGCCGCAGGGCACACAGATCTCCTGAGCTTGTTTCTATGTGACCAGAAAGCTCCATCTTCTTGGCACAGATGGATGGTTCCAATGGAGATGCCTCACAGAATACTGGAGGGCTCCAGCTGCCTCCAGGTTGCCCCCCCTGTGACAACAAGCTTCATGCTGGCCACCTCCTCCCTGGGGCGAACCCCCTGCTCACTGCTGCCTCCACCGAGTGTGTGTGTGTCTGCCATCTTTTGCCTTTGATGAACACTTCATATTTCTTCCTATTTCCCTATCCCCTGCCCCTTTGAATAACCAGAGCTGAGTTGCCTCCCCTGGCCATATCTCCAAACATCTGACCACTCTTGGGCACCCCTTTCAACAGTTTCAAGAAAAGTATAGTTTTATCTTTGGGGCTGGTTTTCAGCTCTCCCGCCTCTTACCAGCTCTCTGATCATGAAAAAGTCTTCACTTCTCGGACATTCAGTTGTTTATTTGGTACAATGGAGACAATGATACTTATAAGGCTGTTGTAAGACTCAAATTGGATGAAGCCTGTAAATTGTGTGGTCACACCAAGACTTCAGTCCCCCTTCCCATTCTCTGTTGCTTTTGTGTTAGTTCCCAGGGCCACCGTGACAAATTACCACAAACGAGGGGGCTTAAAACAACAGAAGTTCATTCTCTCAGACTTCTAGGGCACTGGGGTGATACTCTCTCTGAAGTCTCTAGGGAGGGACCTTTCCCTGCCTCTTCCCAGCTCCTGCTGCCCCTAACGGTGCTCAGTTTCCTGGACGTTCAGCCGCATCTCTCATCACACGGCCTCTTCCTCGAGAGTGTCTGTGTGCCCTTTCCGCTTCTTAGAAACACAGCAGCCACCAAACATAGGAGCCAGAAAGCAGGATGGCCTTCACTGAGCCAGTCACCTCTATAAAAACCCCCTTTCCAGAAAGATCACATTCTGAGATTCCAAGCTGACATAAATTTGGTGGGACACTTTAATCCCTATAACACCCTGAGTAGCTATTACTTTTTTAGAAGAACATGGGCTTGTTCCTTCTTAAAATCTCAAAAGACTTCTAAAGGTCTTAATTCCTATAAATGCCTACTAAAAAGCATATCAATTTTTTCTACTTAACTTTAAAGGTACACAATTTGACGTTTTCATCATTATTAACAGGTAACGTCCTACCGCTGTGATTTTAATGGTACAAAATATTCTTTCACACCTCTCTGCCGTCCATCTGGCTTGCTGGACAGGTTTCTACCGGTGTGAATGTCATCAGGTGACAAATGTGGGAGGTTTAGAGTCAGTGCCAATCCTGTGATGCGTGTTATGCTACCTTCAATTTTCAAAAGATATCTTGTTCCCAAACTGTTGTAAGAACAAATAAGAAGAAAAGGTGTCATTTGTTGAAGTGAACTGGTACTTCTTAAAAGTAAGATTTTGAAAAAAATTGGGCAAATAAGACTATATTTCAATAACTGAGCAAAGTCTAGTATGTTTTACTATATTTATAGAATACTTTAAAAATCCCAGTTAAAGGCATTTAATAGCAGAGTTATAGGACCTTCACCCTAAAATGGTGTTAGAGAAATTAACTTTAACCCTCTTGGTTTTTAGTTGATTAAGTTAATCTCCTGGAGGGTAAGTGGTGACTTTCACAGGGTTACACAGGTATTTGCAGAAACCACATTAATCTTCGAACTCTAATCCCAAGCTGCTTCCTCCATGCCAGCGTCATATCATCGACTTCTACAGAACTCTTTGAATTAGTGTCAGCAACTCAGAAGGCTTACTTTTTTCTAAACATCTCAATCTTTCCTTAGCACTAACTTATTTAAAATGATGAGGGAGAACTACTCCTTAAATCATATTTAAATTATAACTTCCTTTAAATTATGTTTACATAATCATATTTTATATTAAATACAATATTAATTCAGAGCTTTGGCATGAAATCTACTTGAAAATTAAGTTCGTTTAATTTTTTATTTTTCCTGTTTATTGCAATCTTCGTACTTCCTATCAGTTTGAAAGTCTAGTAAACAGTATTAATACAGAATTATAGAACCATGTTCTTTTCTTTACACTGGAAGGAACCAAATCATAAGCTCATGCATCTTTCTGGAACATGGCTGTTCCCTGAGCATATGTGACCAAGTACCTTTATTTCCTAAGGGCCATTTAGCAGCTCCTATTTTTAACAGGTACGCTCAGATAGGAAAGATTTCTAGAAACCATCTGGAGTCTTCAGTGGTCATTCTGGTGCAAGCATAATGCAAATTAATACAACACAAAAAGAGAGATCTGGGATCATAGGAAAATATTTATTGAGCTTCTACCATAGGATGGGAATTCTGCTATTTATTGGGGAAAAAAGATGAAAAAGATCTAGAATAAATTCTACAAGATTCATAATCATGTTGTTATGGGGTGAA
>NW_003852428.1:17393773-17409207 GCF_000181295.1 Otolemur garnettii | reverse complement strand
TTGCAATTAAAGGAACAAGTGGCCAGTTCACCACCATGCTGTTTCCTATAGCTGTAGAATAGATTACCACAAATATGGCCACACATTTATTGTTTTTCTTTCTTTAGTAGTGTTTGTTTGGTAAGGACAATGGAAAAATTGCCTGGTGTCATCTTCCAAGGGGTAGATGACCTCCTAATTTGTGCCAACATCAATAAAAATTTCCATCCTCTACTGCAGTGATATGAAACATAAGCAGAATTTCTATCATCACACAGCAAGTTCATGAAATTACTTAAAATGTAGAAACCTCTCCCTCATTTCTGGGCACTTTTGATCATGAGTATTTCCACTGAGAGATTTACAATCTTAGCTTGAATGAGAAGAGACTGTTGAAGACTCTAATTGGGATCCACTCAAGCTTGCTTATTTAGGTATCTCAGCCATTTCAATGATTCCTGATGGGACACTGGCTTTCAAGTGACACAGCTGTGGTATAAAGTTAAGTTCGTAATCTCTTCCACCAGAGTCCCTATGTTCAAATCCTGCCCCACCACAACCCTGCTGTGACCCTGAAGTTCCCCATGCTCACAGAGTGAGCACGTGTGTATCATTAGCTGTTACATGAGGTGTTTGATAGCTGGAGAGCCACCCTTTTGAAAGCAAAGGTTGCTTTTAGCTTTGGTGTGTGAACTATTCTCAGCTTCAAAAACCTTCTACATCTAGGAGCCTTGGATTATCAGGCTTCTGTTCTTTAGCACTTTAAAGGGGAAGAGATTACCTTTCCCTGTGCATTTGATCATAGCTTCAAAGTCTTGAAGGGTTTGGAGGGCTGTGTACAGACATCCCCAGAGATGCTCATGAATTACCACTGAAAAGCACCGAGATCAGAAAAGACAACAACTCTCCATAAAGTAGAGACTATAAAACCCAGATGTGGAGCTCACCTTACTTTTCTCATCCGTATAATGTGGAGGGAGAAACTACTTCCCTTGTGGAGTTGTTGGGAAGATCAAGGGAGCCAATATTCGTCAGGCTCATGTACTGGCTCAGGGTATCTGTTCTCTAAATATCAGCTGCTGCTGTTATCAACATCATCACAATGCCATCATCACCGTCACCACCTCCTAACTGTCACCATCATCATCATTATTATTGTACCATCATCTGGCCTTTGTCGGGCTTTTTATCAACTTAAAAAGATGTTTCTTTAAAACATCTGTTTTTTTGAAATTATCTTTTATTTTTGTTTATAAATATTAGTTATCTATTTTTTGAGACTAGTTATACTGATATTTGACAATGTGAATGTTACTTTCTTTGCATTACTATTATTATTATTGTTTACTACTTTGTTGCAGCAATTGTCTGATTTCTTTTCTGACTGTATTTATTTTCATTCATTCTTTACAAGGTTTTTGTTTCCAGTCTTTATCTTAAACATTGTTATTGTTGTTAAATTTTAAGCCTTTTAAATTCTGTGAGGGCAAAAAGAATAATCACATGTATATGCTAAAATAAATAAATAAATAAAAAGATGTTTCTTTCCTTTTCAACAATATCACACAATTCCTACCCTTCTGTCTGCATATTCCTCCACCAGCACCTGTGACATCACCCTGAGTAGTGGTCATGCAACGAATTCATTTTAGCCTTTCTCCTCTTCTTTCTTTGTACCCTTTTCCTTGACAATGTTACTAATCTTTGATTTTTACAAACTCATTAGTTAAGAGTAGATATTTCCAGCTTGTTCTCCTTTTCACTTGCCAATAAGACATTCACCTTGGTTATTTTGCATGAAAAAAACATATTTCAGATTGATTTTAATATTATCTTTCTAAAATAAAAGTTTCAACTGGGGTTCATTGATTTGATTTCACTAAGAAATGTAAGATATGATAGAAGCCGGCCCAGTGGAAAGGAACCAGACAATTCCTGAAGTGCTATTAGGAGAATGGGGAGCCCTTCCTGCCATCCCTGACCTTCATCCCCGCCCATGTGAAGAGGGGATGCAATGGTGTCGACAGTCAGGACCGCTGGGTCAGGACTCACAGGGCTGGGGGACAGGCTCCTTCTCCTTTCCCCACATAGATGCCTCTCCCAGCCTAGTGAAGAGGTGTCCAGAGTCTTACCTTGCAGAGACTAGGGTATGGCAGGGAAGGGGAGGCTGCCATCTCATTCCCTCTTGGTCTGCAATTTGAGTTGTCAATTCTCCTTTCTGATTATTTAAGCAAGGTTGAGCACAGTGCTGGAGGGAAATGGGAAAGGGCTGCAGTAGTGAAGCAGGCAGCTCTCCACCTGTAACGCACAGGGGGCGTGAGTCTCCTCTGGTGGAAAATGGCTGACTTGAATTGTTTTTCAACCCAACAGGACAATTTGCACAAGTCTGGGGATGGGGGTAGAGCTGAGGGGCACTAGAAGCATCCACGTCAAGTCCCATCTTGACGTGGTCAAGATTTTGGTCAGCAAAATGTTCAGTGGGCTTTCTGAAGGGTCTTTAGGAAAAAAATCACCCCTTCTACATGACACTCAGCAAGCAGATTCTGGTCCTAATGATGGTATCAGACACCAATAGGGTTAACCAGAGAAGCAGGGGCTGAAGCAGGGAGAGTCCCTCTTCCACTTGAATCCTTATCCTGATAGCATAGCAGGAGGTATCCCAAGGTTTGCCCTTCCACTGCAAATTCCACTGGTATTTGAAATATAGCATTAAAAACCGAAGGTGGCTTGCAGATTGTCTTTACAGCAATCTTGAGGACAGAAAGCAACCTTGAAGGGCAGGAAGGGGACTCACCCCAACTCACAAACCCATGATGGAGCCAGAAGATCCAAGCTCCATAGACCTCTTCCTCTAACTTATCCCTAGACACTCTCAACTTCTTTCTGTTTAATAGCACAAGGATGGGACTTTTGGTTTACTTCAATCAGAAACAATGTCTAGAGGAGTGGGTGACCACAGACAATGGTGAGGTTTGGCACAGATGCTGGGGACACCATCACAGGGTCACAATGATTTGTGTGAGTCTTTAATAGGCCTTAAGAATCCAAGATGATGTTTTCTTCTTGTTGTGGTATTTATTCTTTTCTCAACTTCCCTGCTTCTGGATAGATCTGCAAGGTTTACTGGTTTAACATATTTAATTTGTTCATTTTTGTTCAGAAACAAGAATTTATCTACAACTCCTACAGAAGAAAGAACTTTAAGAAAATGTGATGATAGTATAGTGGTAAACCTTTTAAGAACAGAGCACTGTCCAGAAACCAGAGCACTGGGAGTCTTCCAAGGCCTGCATGGGGGTCAGGCCCAGATGGTGGGTAACCCAGGAGTCTGAGGGTCAGCAAGGCGTGTTCACGCTTGTGCCCTATGCATTCTGCACTGTAAGTCTCCAGGAGAAGAATGTGGCATTGTGATGTGCTAAGACCAACAGACCTGAAAAGACTGAGGCAGATCATCGCAAAAGACAAGTCTCAGCCCCGCCAACTTTGGATCCATCAGTCCCCACACTGGCCCTAGTTCCTCCTGCAGGGTGCCCCATGTCCAGGGGTTCTTACACAGGCTGCTTCCCTGGCTCCCAGCCCAGTGTTCTGATTATGAAGATCTCTGGGTACAAAGCTCTTCTCTCTCACCTCTGGTCCTTGCCTACATGTCCAGTCTGGGTGGTCTTTCTCCCTTCCTGTCCATTACTTGTTGCATCATTCATAGCCTCAGAGACCCGGACCAGGCTACGGCCACTATGTGTGGCTCCCCATGTGCCATCCTTCTGAGGTAGAAACCCTCTCTCATGCTCTGATGGCCCTCTGCCATCTTGGCTCCTGAAATCCTTTTGCTGAGTCATCTACGCTCCCACCTGAATGTGGACCGGGCAGCACCTTCCCTGTGCATCCCTGGCACTGGCAGAATCTCTGACACAGATGTGAGATCAAGGGATTAGCAGTGAAGAGATGAAGGAATCAGAAAGGCATCTTTGGAATTTGATGGTTAAACTTGCCCTACTTATAACCACTCTAAGGAAGAAGCCAGGAATAAAACACAGTTCAGTTTTCGTTTGGAGAGTCCCAGTGGCATCACCTGTTTTATGAGACATTTAAGCCTTTCTAGGGAGTTTGTTCATCCCTTCAGTAGGAGCAGAATCTACAGAAAATAGATTCCTCCTGGGATGCAAGGGCAGCGAAGTTCCCCTTGACTGGGCATGTGGGCGATGATTATGGCGGCACTACTGCTATACAGACACAGAGACCATGGGGACACAGTGGCCAGGCTGAGCTTTACCTCCCTGAACATGTCCCAGGTTCCTCTACTTTACAGCCACACACACTACTAGGACCAGATGCCATTGCTCTCTCTAATTATAGAATCTTATATAAATAACACTCAGCTGGTGGTCCAATTTGAGTTATTATGCTGGAATTTTTAACCTGACTGTAGGAGTCTGGTACAGAAATCAGTTTAAAATTATTTGAGTAGAAATACACAATTCAAAGCAATAAATTCATGATGAAATAATGACAAGAAGTTTTCCTGTTCCCATCTAGTCTCTTTAGAAAAAGGATGAAGGGTATTTCTAGAATATCATTTGGCTAGCTTACTTGCAGGAGTTCTAGTGTCAGAAGACCATATAGAACCACTGTGAAGGACGCAGCTGGCCACCCTTCTGAAGGTCCCCTCCACTGTAGCTGACCACTGACCAACACATGGGTCTGGAGTTGCAGAAAGATCAGTACCAGGGAGGGAAGAGAAAACCAGGCCTCTTGTAGCTGGCCATTTCCTTTATATAAAATGTTAGCTAAACTAATAAGGAATATGTGTCTTACCTCTCAGAATTCAGAACAGAGAGTTCCTTCGCATGCATGCTCTGGTGTTCCCTAGCACAAAGTAGAGACAGAAAGAAGGAAAAAAGAAAACCACCTTATTTTGATAAACAGAGTTGGTGCACTCTTGAAATCTCATATAGCAAAGCACAGTGAGGGCACCGGAGCTGTCAGCAACCTAGCTGCTTGGTGAAGGTGTTTTCTATGGCCTCACAGATCAATGCAACTCGGCATGACCAGAGTCATATTCCTTCAGGACTTAGAAGTTATCGATGTACTATTTTCTTCCTTTATGGCATCTGACAAGAATCCATTGCAATTCTTATCTCTGTGTCTCTTCAATGTTCCTGTTCCCTCTAGCTAACTTGGTGATTTCCTTTTTGTATTTTGTTTCCAACAATTAGAGTAAAATGCGCCTAAATGTTCTGTGCTTGTCTTTATAACCTGCTTAATGTCTCTGAGCTGCATGAGTCTGTGTTTTGGTGGCTGTAAATCACTTGGGTAAATTGTCATTCTCTAGAATATTTCTCATATGCTATTTTCTGTTCTTCTTTTGAATTTCCAATTATTCTAACTATTTTCTCTTTTTCTGGGCTTCTAGTCATCACAGGGTTTCCAGTGATATCCAAACATTTGATATTTTAATAGATCTTATTTTCCCCATTATTTCTATTCTTCTATATTTTTCTCTTGTTTGTTGTGTGGTTTTATCGGTATAGTCTCAGAGCAGTGATTTATTTCTCAGCTGGGTTATGGGTCCTTGATGGTGTTCTGCATGTCTATTACTATGTTTTTCATTTGTGGCATTTCTATTTAGTTTTTCCTTTTACGGTTAATCTTGAAAGTGTGCTGGAACTTTAAATGGTGGGTTCTTGGGTGGTCAGACAAAGAATTAAAAGACAAATACAGAGCCACAAAAACAGACTAGAACAGGACAGTATAACCCACTGCAGAAGCCACCGTCATTGTGAAAAGAGAGCTGGAGGAAGGTCTGCTTGCTGCCCTCATGATAATCCATCCACAAACCCTCTAGGGAGGCCCTTCAAGCCACACCAGGGAGCACCTGGCCAGAAGCTCTCAGGTGACAGAACCCTTCCCAGCTGACAGGACAACCCAGATGGAATAAAGAGTACATGCCACGTTAGAATATTCAGACTTTGTTGAAAGACATTAAAAAGCTCTACAAAAGTTCAGACTAGGCTTAACAGTAGAGGGGTAACAGTAAGGCTCACCACCCCTTACTCAAATCTTTACTTCTTATACACCCAAAGCACCCCTTTCTCTAGTGTGGTATTCTTTCTTAATTTGCATAGTCCCAGCAACTCCTTCTCCACCCTCCTGTAAGTCCTTCAAAGCCTGTGTGCTTGGAGAGCATCAGTCTCCAACTCTGGTCCTGGCTGGCGCTTGAGATAAGACCTTGGTGCAAGATCAAAACCTGTTGTAGATTCTAAAATCCCTCTCAGAGCAGCATCCTTCACTCTGCAGGAGAGGTGACTTCCTCCACCTTTTCACGACCGCCTCTCAGCCAGCACCTTTGTCCTCTGGTTCCCTCTGCCTTCAGATAAGTTCATTCCTGTGTCAATCTTCTCTGGCCCCATGCTTTGTTTTGTTGATTCCTAACTGTTCACCTCTGGGCTGCTCCCTGCTTTTCAGAGATTCCCTCTGAATAATAGATGGGGGTTGCTTTTTGCTTTTCAGAGACCCCTTTTAATCTTTCTTCTAATATTATTTATCTGATCTTTCATGTACACCTTTTCTATTAGAGATATCAACATATTAATAAGTTATTTTAAATTTTTAGTCAGATAATTATAGTATCTTTATCATATTAGAGTCTGATTTTGTTTATTGCTTAGTCTCTTGGCCATTTATTGCTTTCTTTCTTTCTTTTTTTTTTTTTGGAGGGGGCAGTTTTTATTGTTGTTGCTGTTAAAAGATACCCATTTTATTTCAACTCTGAGTAAGTACAGAGGATGCCAAAAAAACGTATACACATTTTAAGAAAGGAAAAACTGTGTTAGGATTGTAATACTCAATATGTACCCATAACAAAACCCACACTCGATGTATACCCATGTCCTGTTTGAGTTCTGTAATTACAAGAGGTGCTCAAACGTGATTTGTATTCATATTTGTCATGGGTATATGTTGAGCATTACAATCTTAACACAGTTTTTTCCTTTCTCTAAATGCATATGTATTTTTTCTTGTGCCCTCTGTAGTTTCATGCAGAGTCAGTAGTTTCATGCAAAGTCAGTAGTTTCA
This sequence comes from Otolemur garnettii, assembly GCF_000181295.1. NCBI lineage: Eukaryota > Metazoa > Chordata > Mammalia > Primates > Galagidae > Otolemur > Otolemur garnettii. Next base: position 17,402,154 of record NW_003852428.1, on the reverse strand, counting down.
TGCAAAGTCAGTAGTTTCATGCAGAGTCAGTAGTTTCATGCAGCATCAGTAGTTTTATGCTGCGTCAGTAGTTTCATGCAGAGTCAGTAGTTTCATGCAGTGAGTCAGTAGTTTCATGCAGCGTCAGTAGTTTCATGAAGCGTCAGTGGTTTCATGCAGCATCAGTGGTTTCATGCAGAGTCAGTAGTTTCATGCAGCGTCAGTGGTTTCATGTAAAGTCAGTAGTTTCATGCAGTGTCAGTAGTTTCATGCAGAGTCAGTAGTTTCATGCAGTGAGTCAGTAGTTTCATGCAGTGAGTCAGTAGTTTTATGCAGCATCAGTAGTTTCATGCAGTGTCAGTAGTTTCATGCAGAGTCAGTAGTTTCATGCAGTGAGTCAGTAGTTTCATGCAGCGTCAGTAGTTTTATACAGCATCAGTAGTTTCATGCAGAGTCAGTAGTTTTATGCAGCATCAGTAGTTTCATGCAGCATCAGTAGTTTTATGCAGCATCAGTAGTTTCATGCAGAGTCAGTAGTTTCATGTAAAGTCAGTAGTTTCATGCAGAGTCAGTAGTTTCATGCAGTGAGTCAGTAGTTTCATGCAGGGTCAGTAGTTTTATACAGCTTCAGTAGTTTCATGCAGAGTCAGTAGTTTTATGCAGCGTCAGTAGTTTCATGCAGTGTCAGTAGTTTTATGCAGCATCAGTAGTTTCATGCAGAGTCAGTAGTTTCATGTAAAGTCAGTAGTTTCATGCAGAGTCAGTAGTTTCATGCAGTGTCAGTAGTTTTATGCAACCAGTCAGTAGTTTCATGCAGTGTCAGTAGTTTCATGCAGAGTTAGTAGTTTCATGCAGAGTCAGTAGTTTCATGCAGTGAGTCAGTAGTTTTATGCAACCAGTCAGTAGTTTCATGCAGAGTTAGTAGTTTCATGCAGTGTCAGTAGTTTCATGCAGAGTCAGTAGTTTCATGCAGTGTCAGTAGTTTCATGCAGTGAGTCAGTAGTTTTATGCAACCAGTCAGTAGTTTCATGCAGAGTCAGTAGTTTCATGCAGTGAGTCAGTAGTTTCATGCAGAGTCAGTAGTTTCATGCAGCGTCAGTAGTTTCATGCAGAGTCAGTGGTTTCATGCAGTGTCAGTAGTTTCATGCAGCATCAGTAGTTTCATGCAGAGTCAGTAGTTTCATGAAGAGTCAGTAGTTTCATGCAGTCAGTAGTTTCATACTGCGAGTCAGTAGTTTTCTGCCCACTTTCCTGTCTGTGTGTTCTCTTCTCTGAGGTTTGTATTAACATAGTCAAAGGATCAGGAAACTTTCTTTTGTAAAGAGCCCAATAGTAAATATTTCAGGGTTTTCAGGCCATATGGTTTCTCTATCTCTGCCATTGTCAGTAGCCTCAAACAATATGTGAAAAAGTGGGTGGGACAGTGTCCCAATAAAGCTTTATTTGCCAAGTAGGTGGTGGGCTAGAGTCCTCTCCTGGGCCACATTTGGTTGACATTTGATGCTGAGGGCAAAGTAAGCAACAAAGATGTCCTGCAGCTGGGGGCGGGGGGTGGGGAATGAAGAGGAGCCAGGAGTTGGGCTGGGCTCAAGGGTCCTTGTTGCTATGATAACCTTCAGAGCACCACAGGATTCAAACTTCCCTAGCAGTACCTGGAGTTTGGAATGGAGGCTGGTTTGTTAGAGGTTTCTTAATGACTGCCTCACTTCAGCTTTAAGAGTTCCCTTTGCCCCAGTCAGAAGAAAGAGTCTGTCTCGTGTGCTCTGCCCAGCTGTCTTTCAATATGACTATCGACTGATGCCTCTCACCTTGTTAGGGTGGGTGGAGATCTCTGAGGTGTGGAGTGACCCTCCATGTTCGACAGTTTGTGTCCCTGGGCTTTGTGCCTCTATAGGTCTCTTGCCCCTTCTGCAGCTGGAGTTCTGGGTCTGAAGTGTAATCCTGCCCTTCCCCCGGGGTGGGGGCCTTTATTCTCTTCTCTGCCTGTTGTTGCACAACACTGTCCTTGCTCTCCTTGCTGTCCTTATCCCCAGCAGATGAAGACTTCATTGTGTGGGAAGATGGAGAGGAGGATCCAGGATGATTTTCATGGCCTTTCCATAGCTGTTTTGTCAGGATTCCACAGGCTTCCCTTGAACATCTGGTAGAGTGAGATGAAAGGTCTGCAGGAGGTGAACACCCCTCCCCCATTATCTGCATCTTCTAGGGCACATGTTCCCACCAGCTTGGCCTTCACAGATTTTTCAACCATCTCTGCAGAATTCCCCTTACTGGAGTCCAGATGCATGGGACCCAGGTCAGCAGGTGCTGGGGTCTCCCTCTTCCTACAGATACTGGTCTCTCCCAGTTTTGGGGTGCTTTCGTTGCACTGTGACCTCAGCTATTAGGACCTTGTGATTTGCCCAGTTTTGTCCTTGTCCTAATGGTGTGAGTGATACTTTTTTCAGTTCTTTACATCCCTGAGTAGAACCAGAGCTCTCAGACATTCATATTTACAGTCTCCAATCCATCAGGAATTTTGTGGTTGTTACTGTGTGAGTTAGAGATCTTATTTTATTATCTTTTGTTTTATGGTTGACTATTTTTTCTTACTCCCAGTTTTTTTTTTCATTTTTGTGTAAAAATTATTTGTTTTTAAAAATAGTTTCTATAATCTACATTCGCCTCTTTAACAATTTAAAGCCTGCATACTCTAATATTGCTGAACTTAGTATCTTATAATTTTTAAGTTTCTGTGCTGCCAGTAATGCTAGTTGTATTTTCTGCAGGATTTTCACAGAGCAGTTTTCCACCTGCGCTTTTTAATTTTGAGGTGGTATTTGTTCTGCATGTGTTGGTCCCCCAGGCCTTAGCAGGTAAAATATTCCTCCACTTAATTTTGGCTTTCCATTTAATTCTTCCAGATGGCTCAGCCATATCACTGGCCTAGGACCAATTTTTTTTTTTTTAAAGTAATCTTTCTTATTAGATTTCCTCATACCTCGTGTGGAAATTTGACTCTTAACCCAGGCAAGATTCTGGTCTGGAGGTTTAATTTCTCCTAGAAGATATTTTCTCAGAGGCAAAGCAAACCTGAGCTACTCCCCCACCCTGGTGAATACAGTTGATCTATCAGTCTCTCTTCCCTGGTTTGTGGTTTCAGGCTGTCAACCTGGACTCAGGCATCACCCACCACACACCACAGGGCAGTGCCCAGCCAGCTCAGGACTGCACCTGTGGCTCTCAACCCCTAGTGCCTCTGGACCTGACTATCTGTAATTCTTTCTTGAAAATGCAAACTCATTTGAAAAACAGAAATACACACATGTGTTACTTAGGTAAAACTTTCTTTTAAAAAAGAACATTTTAAAATATTTTGCCACAGATGGGGTGATGCTTAGGGCACTAACTGAGAGTGAGCTCTGTCCTGTGAGTGTGCTCTGTCCTGGGGGGAAGTCCTCTGTCCTGGGGGTGAGCTCTGTCCTGTGAGTGAGCTCTATCCTTGGAGTGAGCTCTGTCCTGGGTGGGAGGTCCTCTGTCCTGGGGGGGATGTCCTCTGTCCTGGGTGGGAGGTCCTCTGTCCTGGGTGGGAGGTCCTCTATCCTGGGGGGGAGGTCCTCTGCCCTGAGGGGGAGGTCCTCTGTCCTGGGGGTGAGTTATGCCCTAGGGGGGAGGTCCTCTGTCCTGGAGGTGAGCTCTGTCCTGGGGGTGGGCTCTGTCCTAGGAGTGAGCTCTGTCCTGTGAGTGAGCTCTGTCCTGGGGGGGAGGTCCTCTGTCCTGTGGGGGAGGTCCTCTCCCCTGGTGGGGAGGTCCTCTGTCCTGGGGGTGAGCTCTGCCCTAAGGAGGAGGTCCTCTGTCCTGGCGGTGAGCTCTGTCCTAGGAGTGAGCTCTGTCCTGGCTGCTTTCTCCCCTCTCTCCTCTGCCCCATCTATCTTCCCTGTCATCTCACCCTGGGCACTGCTGACACCTGAAAACTTGCTGGGCCCATGCACCAGCTATGTGCTGCAACTTCAGAACTTTCTCCCCTACTCCTTCCGCCTGGGTATGTGTAAAACTTTATAACACTACTCTGAAGTGTTACATTTAGCTGACATTTAATTGAGTCTTTGGAACTCTAGAACTAGCAGCTCTGCACTGTCTCAAAATTCCATCAGATGATTCAGGCCCAGTAATTGCACTTCTGGAATGCTGTGTTCCTAGATTACATCAACTAACAGCTATGCCACTTGGCCACCAGACACCCACTTTTGTGATGTTTCAAAAGAAAATGACACATTTCAATCTGTTGAATAATCATCCCGCCCAGGCCTCCTAAAGATGAAACCTTAATTGCACACCTGACACAGAAGAAGTTTCTCAGCATCCTTTCTTTGAGTTTGTCCCCTCAGCTTCTTGGGGTCTAAGAATCTTCCGTAGGAGATGTCTGATGTCAGCACATTCCACATGCAATGTTCCTTTGTTTTCTCAGCCTCCTTCATAGCCCACTCCTCCTGACGTCCCATCCACCAAGACCCTGCCCTGCTCTCACTCTGTAGGTGTGTCCTGCTCATCCTCCTGGGTTTGTGCCACTCCCCTGCCTCCTAGGAGACAGAGGCCTGGCAATAACTGTATCTTCTGCCTGGGGAGGGCCTCAAGGCATCCCAGGAATGCTGCCCCACCCACTGTGAAGTCCACCTCTGCTAGGTTCCCCTTTTTAGAGGGCCAGGCAGCTGGGTGATAGGGACCATGGATCACATTGGCCCAAGTCTCTAAGTCCTGCTAAGACCTATTCATCTCCCTGCCCTCTCAGCTAACACCACTCAGGGGAAATGTCCAAATTATCCAGCATACAGGAACGCCTCAGAAACAGAGCATAATAGTAGGGGTTTATAGAAGAAGTATGTTCACTTTGGACTGAGGCATTTTGGAGATAGCCTGCAGCTGTCTGCCTGTCCCATTTCTCCTGTGCACAAGAGCAGTGCTCTTCAGAAGAGGCCATGGCAGGGTTCAGCCTGTCCCAGCATGTCTCCCAGAACTGAGTGGTGGTGACGATCAGTGTCCCAGTGGCTTCTGGAAAGCATCTCTTCTGAACATGTCTACTATGTGGCAATCCATGCAGTGCTGTAGTTCCCGTCCACCTGCTCTATAAATAACAAAGCCAGACAGAAAAAGCAGACAGATATATCTGGCTGTGGAGGAAAGAAAATAATTTTCTTATGTGAGCCATGGTTTAGGACATAGAGGCTGAAAATGGCAGTGACTTAAAAATAAGCTGACACTTTTGCAAGACAGTAAAAAAAAAAAAGTTTGAGTTTGCAAGTTGATTAATAAGAACGAATCTCTGTGAGTTAGTGTCCCTTAGTTTCTTCTTAACTGTCTCTCCCAGGCACTTCATAGGATCAGGTGAGCAACTCATGCACCCTTTGTGCCAGAAAACAGGAGCCAACCATGGTTTAGGGGCTACACGAGGTCTTACTGTGAGTTACTGAGAAAGCAGGTTGAGAGCTCCGGTCACCTGTCTGGTCCAAGTTTCCAGGTCTTTTTGCAGTAACCCCTGTATTGCCGTAAGGGTTTCATGGAAAAGCAATGTCACAAAGAATAAGCACATTATTGAAATTGTGTTTTAAATAAAGGTGACCATCTGCTCACTCCGGCAAAATGGCGAGCTTTCTTTATTTGCTGTTGGTTTATATAGGCGATCTTGGGCATGCGGACTATACAGCAATGACCTTATAAATATTCATAACAATTCCTCTGCACATGCACATTGGACATCAATGACTTCATTAATTGATTTAAACATCTTATGACCACCTGCCCTGTAAGTAGCTCCTCCCTGGTAATCTGATAATCCACCCAACATACACCTTTAAGCATAACCCTTTCAACATAACCCAGTTTAATGTAACTTAATGAAGAACATATTGTCAGTTATTACTTTCTTTGCTCTTATCTGATGAAGCCTGAGGCTATGGGGAAAAAGACAATTTGAATATCTGTTCTACTGACCATGCCATTTGGAGGCAGTTACTTTGAATCTTTAAGCAAAGCATAGAGAAACTTCTTGGGCATACAGGAGTTTGTGTGCAAACCTCTGCTCCCATGTAGGCCTTAAGTTGGGGGTTTTTGCTGGAGTCTTTTATAAGGAATTCTGAGGCTGGACTTCTCAAAAGCCTTTCATGAGCCCAGGTTTCATCTGTGCCATTAGATACCTGTATTCATTGGGTAAATTCCTCTTCTCTTGAGGTCCCCTAGCACATTACCATTCCCGGACCCATCAGCAAGCAACCTTCGTCATTTAACCATAGATCAGGAAAGGTTACTGATGGGTATCTGGCCAGTTTTCCAAATGGCTTTTTCATTGGCCTTATAAAGTCAACCTTAATTCCTTAACATAGTCTGAAAATGCTATTCCAGCCAAAGCCTTGGTCATGTTAGGCCCGCAACTAACCTGGCTACATGGGATTCTGCCTCAGTTTCTTACAAGTATGCCTGCACAAAGTCTTTTCACTGCTCTCTCTCAAATGGCTTTTTTGGCAAGAGACCTATAGGCCTTTCGCCTATACCCCTGCACACACTCCAAGTCCTGCAAACCTCAGACAGGGTGGGGTGCAGCTCAGCCAGGTTATATGGAGGGGCTGACAGTGGCTCCCAGAGAGCCCTGCCCATGACAGAGAGCCGCCTTAGAAGTGTATCTTTGCTTATCTGCAGAAACCTTCCTAAATCCTACTTTGGTGGGAAGAAGAGATTAGGAAGAGGGATTGCATTGAGTGTGTGCAAAGTGTATTAAATATAATACTTCAGATGAGTGCTATAAAATTTTACACACATCCAGGCAGAAGCAGAAGGGTAGCAAAGTTTCTGAAGTTGTGGCATACGGCATATAGAGCCAGCAAATTCCCAGGTGTCAGCAGTAACCTTAGCAATAATGCCAACTTAGGTGCAATGCTCAACCTTGTAAATAAAAGGGGTTTTGGTATATTTTTTAAAAGCACTTTTAAGAATACATATATATACTTATAAATTTACTTTAAACATCCTTATAATAACCAGGCCACTTTCACATCATTTTAAGCCTCAGTCTGGACAACACAACTGACCATTCCTAGACCACAGGGAATTTAGAGCCACAGATATCTCCAGAAAATAAGGAAAACAAAAGGAAACAAAATCACTTGGACATTCTATAAGAATATTTTTTTATTGTCAAAACTTTATCGTGCCAGAAGAACTGATTTTAAGAAAATCCCAGTCTGTAAAATTACAAAAAATTGTAGCCCTGAGTTAGGATATTTACATGAGGAACATATACTTCAGGACATCATACTGGTTTTGGTTTCAAAATGTCTGAGGTACAAAGGAACCTTACTTTCTCTTCACAAAAATTGATAACATCAATTATTTAAGAAAATACTCTAAGCAGATATTGTGAAAATACCTGCAAAAAATATGAGAAATAATTAACATTTAAATATATTAAAATTCATTCAGGCCTCTATGGGAGCAGGGGAAAGCAGGCTTAAAAAAGACAATGGAAAAATAATATAATATAATAATGTAATAATATACATAATTAATAATTATGTATAATATAATATAATGTAATAATATAATTACAAAAAAAGTAAAAATGTGTATCCATGCCACTTAATAGAGAAAGTCAGTTCAAATTAACACTGAGGTGAAATCAGAGAGCATTTAACATAAATTAATACTAAAGATGCTCACAGTCCACAGAGCTATAGAAGGATGGACACGTTTTGGGAGTGGGAATTGGGACTTACTTGTTGAAAAACTACTTTGAAATATGTAGCAAGAACCTCTAAAATGCTTTTTCTTTGAACCAGTAATTTCAATTTTTGAAGACTTAATAGGTAAAATAGTTGAGGAAATATTTCAGTGTCTTGAGAAAGGTGTGCTAACGATGTTGCATACAAAGTTAAATATTTCAAATAATGTATCAAAGTTCATGTACCACATGATACAATGTGAAAATTTGAGTAACATTTGAAAATATTTCAAATATTCTTTTATTATGTTAAATGGTAAAAATTAAGACTCAAAATTTTATACCCACCAACTTTTAAAAAAAGTTCTCAGAAATTATTGGTTGGAAAAATACCAAAGTGTTAGTATTAACTGCATGTTAATGAGATTTTATGTACTTCTAAGTTTATCCTTATATATTCTGAATATTCTACGCTCTTCAAAGCAACCATACGTCACTTTGGCAATCATTAAAAAAAAAAACAAAACCCAAATTAGATGGTTGAGTGTTCATGCTAGTGGCTTTTATGTTAATTAAGGTTTTACAGCACCCCTGCATCCTCAGTACTCACCCCTGCATCCTCAGTACTCGCTCCTGCATCCTCAACACTCACCCCTGCATCCTTAGCACTCACCCCTGCATCCTCAGTACTCACCCCTGCATCCTCAGTACTCAC